>NW_006399877.1:8454872-8469713 GCF_000299155.1 Elephantulus edwardii | reverse complement strand
ACACGGGGGGTGGCCGTGCGCGCAGTGCTGAGCGCCCCTCGGGACGCGCCCGCCCGCCGTGTTTATTTCTGGCTCGCGGGAGGCGGAGCTCGGGGCCGGGCCGCGATGGGCGTGAGAGCCCGTGTCCTGGCCGGACGCGTGGCCGCCGCTGGACGTGCAGCAGGGCCCTTCCCCGCGCTGCGCAGCGGCCTAATGGGGTTTCCGTCTCGAAGGACTTGAAGGAGAAGAAGGAGGTGGTGGAGGAAGCGGAGAATGGACGAGACGCCCCCGCTAACGGGAACGCTGTGAGTGCAGGTCCCTGGACGGGGCTGGCCTGTGGTCAGCCTGCGGGCAGCCTGGGGGGGACGGGGACGGGGAGGGGACAGGGCACCCGGGCCGGCGTGGTGATGACGGCTGTGTTTTCCGTCGAGGAGAACGAGGAAAATGGGGAACAGGAGGCTGACAACGAGGTAGACGAAGAAGAGGAAGAAGGCGGGGAGGAGGAGGAGGAAGAGGAGGAAGGTGACGGTGAGTAGCCCCGGTCTCTGATAACCTCACAACTCTGGCCGAAGGGATTGGATGCTGATGGCTCCCGGGTGCTGCGGGCCCCGGGCAGGGTGCTGGACACGCAGGCTGGCCTTGGCGGGTCTGCGGCCTGTTCTGGGCGGTTGTGGACGGTGTGTGGCCGCCGGGGTCCCCCTTCTGCAGAGCCTGGTCCCCGTGAACAGTGGGGGTCACAGCCTGCCCCGCTGGGAAGGACCTTGTTGATTTGCTTCAACTCTGATTCTCTAGGTGAGGAGGAGGATGGTGATGAAGATGAGGAGGCTGAGGCAGCTACGGGCAAGCGGGCAGCTGAAGATGATGAGGTGTGTGTCCTGGCTGGACGAGGAGGGTTTGGGATGTGGGCCTTTGACCGCAGAATTCCCTCCACGAGGAGGGCTTCCTTCCCTTCTGGCGGCCCGTCTTGGTTGTGGTAGGCAGGGCCCCGGGCTGGACACTCGCCCCGGGCTGGATGACCGGCTGGAGGGACCTGACTGTCTTTCTCTGCGCAGGATGACGATGTTGACACCAAGAAGCAGAAGACCGATGAGGATGACTAGACAGCAAAAAAGGAAAAGTTAAATTTAAGAAAAGAGAAAAAAAATAAAAAAAATTAAAGGCCACCATGACCTATTCACCCTCCACTTCCCGTCTCAGAATCTAAACGTGGTCACCTTCGAGTAGAGAGTCCGCCCGCCCACCTCGGGCAGCGCCACCTGCAGATGACATGCGCTCGCCGCCACCCAACCAAAACCACAACATGAATTTGCAACAAGGGGAGGAAAAAAGAACCAAAACTTCCAAGGCCCTGCTTTTTTTCTTAAAAGTACTTTAAAAATGAAAAAAATTTGTTTGTATTTTTTATTTACATTTTATATTTTTGTACATATTGTTAGGGGTCAGCCATTTTTAATGATCTCGGGATGACCAAACCAGCGTTCAGAGCGTTCTCTGTCCTAATTCTGACTTTACTTGTGGTGTGACCATGTTCATTATAATCTCAAAGGAGAAAAAAAACCTTGTAAAAAAAGCAAAAACGACGACAAAAAAAAATACAATCTTATTCCGAGCATTCCAGTAACTTTTTGTGTATGTACTTAGCTGTACTATAAGTAGTTGGTTTGTATGAGATGGTTAAAAAGGCCAAAGATAAAAGGTTTCTTTTCCTTTTTTTTGTCTATGAAGTTGCTGTTTATTTTTTTTTGGCCTGTTTGATGTATGTGTGAAACAATGTTGTCCAACAATAAACCGGAATTTTATTTTGCTGATTTGTTCTAACAAAGCTGTGTCCAGCCTGGTTTTTCTGTGTATTCTGATTTCTTTTGAGATCTTTAGTGAGAGGGCAAGGATGGGCAGGGGACCTTGTGGGCCATGGCTTTGTGATGGGAGACTGACCTCTTCAAACCGGAACAGGTGGCCCTGGCCGGGCTGGAGATGGTCACAGTGCTGGGTAACGGCCCTCAACGGTGTCCATGGCCCAGGGGCTCCAGAGAAAGCCCTCGTGGGTAATTCCCAAAGGTGGGCCCGGGGCCAAGTGTGAGCTTGGGGCACGCTCGTGAGAACACTCCCAGCGGGGCGGGGTGCAGCTGTCCCTGCACGTGCCCAGCCCGCCATTAGCTCGGGTGCAGAGGGTGCCCCCTGGTGTCAGCACGTGATACCTGCTGGTCTCCCAGGACTTGAAGCTCTGCTCCCCTAGGGCACGGGGACCCCTGGGGGTGGGCAGGTGCATGCAGGTGGATGGGGCACCTTCAGCCCAGGGCTCGCGTGTCAGGAAGGGTAACTGGGAGGGGGAGAGGTGGGAGACCCCTGGCTGGTTTTGTGGGTCCTCTCAGCAGAGTGACCATCAGAGTGGAGAGCCTCTTCCTGTTGGGTGCCCACGGGCGGCAGGAGAACCTGCCACCACAAGAGTGACTCTGGACCTCTGTCCTTCAGCAGGGAGGGAGGACTCGGCCTGGGTGCCCTGACTGCAGGGGGTGGCTGTGGGCAGCAGAGAGTGAAGACAGGAAATGGTACCCAAAACAAGACTTGACCTCAAGTTAGCCACAACCCTCACCCCCTGCCTCCCAGGACTCATGGCTTCACCTGAACAGCCGTGTGTGGAAGGCCACCTGGTGGCAGGAGCCGGTGCTGCGTCCTGGTCCCCGTGGACGCTGTCTCCACTACATCTGGGATTAACAGGTTCATCCCCAGCCCCTTAATGAGCTCTGTGTCCTGGCCAAGGACGTGCCCCAAGGCACGTGACTGGGAGTGAAGCCACGGGGAGGGGCATTTAGGCTGAAGGCCCCAGAGGGCGGGAGGGCAGGGCAGCCTGGAGGTGAGGAAGCAGGGCTGGGGGACTGACGGCATGGCAACCCGTGCACGTGCAGGGCCCAGGCTGGGAACAGCCGCGTAAGGAAGACAAAGTTTGATGCTTTGAATTGAGTTGGCACAGAATGTGGAGCATGCATGGAGGGCCAGGAGAGCATCGGCGTCGGCAGTGCAGGCACAGTGCTGCTTAGAACTGGGGTGGCGAGGCCTCTCGTGCTCTGGGTGTGTGATCAGGAGGTGTCCGGAGAAAGCAGCTCAGGTCAGTGGTAGGAAGAGTCAACAAGGTGGACTGAGTGACCACACAGCGGGCTCAGGCACAGCCCCTGCGGGACCGACCAGGTTCTGTTCGTGAGGTCACTGTCAGTGGACGCTGACGGCACCCCACAGCGTGGATCTTTGAGCAGAACACCGAGTGACATCGGAGGGACGAGGCCCCCTCAGAGATGTTGAGAGGGAGAGAAATGGCACCTAGGTGGGCTTCCGTGGTGACAGAGGTTATGGGTCAAGGACTGGGCAGTTCTCGTCACGACACTGGAGCCATTAGCCAGGTCGGGGGCCAGAGATGAAGGAAGCAGAAACAGGCCCCGCAGGTTTTCAAGGTGATCTTTCAGCGGATGCCAGACCTTTCTTCTGATGTACTTCTATGAGGGTTCAAACTGCCACCTTCTTCGTTAATGAAGTTTTTAGCTGTGTCACCTGGGGCCCTATTCTAGGCTCTAAAGACAGAAAGGGGCCAGGTGGACAGAACGCAGTCCTGCCAAGGCCAGGCGCGCACACAGCCCTCTCCCTTACTCAAGGAAGGCCTCACCCTCAGTGACCCTCCCTCAGGTCTTGGCCATCCTTCCACCCGGCCTCCCTCGACCATCTGCCACCAGTCAGGCCAGGCTCGTGGGGTGCCCGCTCCACACCCTTCCTGCTCCTGGAAAGCAAGGAAGCCCCTGGGCCCTGCTGTCAGACCCTGCCTGTGGAATATTCCAGACTCCTTCAGTCTGTGGCCCCAACACGGTCACAGGCCCTGGGTCCCAATCTGTGGGGCGGATGACAGAACCTGTGGGGCCCCAGCCTTCAGCTCGGGGCGGCTGAGCAAGAGCCTCTCAGATCCCCCTACTCCCAGCTGCAACCCACCCTCCATTCACCCAGCCCAGTCCTTGCTGCCCCCAGAACACTTTCCTCTACTCTTGAACTAGCTCAGAATTAACTACTCCCTGGGAGCCCGTAATAAGGTCTGGATTCACCTGGATCCTACTCCCAAAGCCCCCCAGAGCCCTCTCAAGGGCAGGGGTCCCTCCAAGTAGGAAGAGGCGCCCAGGCAGGAAGATTTGCAAGGGACGAGCTCCCTCTGGTGGACACAGAGGAAATGCAAGGGGCTCCGCAGGTGCTGGGCTTTCAGGGGGCCTGCTCCATGGTGAGACTCGGGGTGTGGCTGCCCCTGGGCTCCAGCCTCTTGGGTTTTCTCGGCGGTGCCTGGCACTGTCACCAAGGAAGCCCTTGCTTACTCCGTTCACGTGCTTGCGTGCACAGCGCCCTTCCCAGGCAGGCCACTCTTGGTCATCACTGGACTCAGTTTTGGGGGGATAGCTCCCAGAGTGTGCAAGGCCTTGTTGGGGAAGAGTCTGAGGGGGGACTCTGATTGCACCACCCACCACGTTATCTAAGCTGCCCTCGCCCAGCTGAAAAATACTGCCCACCTCAAATCACCCAGGGCCGCAGACAGCTCTGACTCATGCCGGCCTCCCCTGGATTTCCAGGGCTGTGAATCCTAGAAGGAGCAGAAGCTTCACCTCCGATGGGGCAGCTGGTAGATCTGAACCGCCAGCATTGTGGTGGGCAGCCCACAGTGGGGCCCGCTAAGCCCTCAGGGCTTTTCCAGGTCTTCCTAAATCCTGATGCCACCATCACCTCCCCCACCCCGCACTGCTTGTGCCAGGTCTCTGCAGCTGGGAGATGGTCACCCCACCTGCGTCAGGTCCAGGGCCACCTGTTGTCCCACTTGGCGCGAGGTCCTTCACGAAAGTGGAAACCTTAGTCCTAGCTTACCCGAGTCTGTCTGCCCAACCGGGGTTCCTGCCAGGTCTGGCCTTCCCTGCCCACCTGTCCCTTGCACCTGAGCCCCTTTAGGGAAAAACAGGGCCACAGGGGACAGGTCTGTCCTCAAGCCCTCCTCTCCACTGTTCCCCACTGAACCCACAGCATCCCTCTGCTCTTGAACCACTCCAGTGTGCTGCCACTGGGGAACGCCCTCATCTCCCAGCCACATCACCTGCAATCTCCTGTGAAGCGTCTCACTGAGCTCTGAGCCTGGAGAAGCCATGAGAAGCTCCTGGCAGGAAATGTGGCCTTTGAAGGCTCTGAAGCACGCACATCAGGGCCTCCATACCCTGCAGGTGGAGAAGGCCCAGAAGCCGATGGCTGGTGTGGATTCTGTGAGGTCTGACTGCAGACACACCGTCTTGGCACTCCATCAAGACTCCTGCCATTGCAACAAGTGGCAGGCGGTCACTCGAGACAAGTTCATTCCACAGCCGCCTATGTTGGGGCCCAGCTGCCATCTTCTCACAGCCAGGAGCTGCTGGCCAGGATTTCAGGGACATCTGTCACTTTCGTCACCCGCAAGCCTCTTCCCTTCACCTTTTCCTTGGCAATAGTCTCCTGAACCAGTGTCCACCTCGCCGCCCAGGGAACTGCCATCTTCCGCTCCAGTCAAGCTCCAAGACCAGAACACAGGACTTAATCCTAGCCCCTCGGGGCCTAGGGGCCCTATGTCAACCCTGACTGGTTCAGTGTTGGCACACGATCTCAGTTGGTTCAATCAGAAAGAAACCTGGGATTCTAAACATTTCTTTACTTCACCCTGGGATTTTTGGTGGATTTGCTGGGGAGAGAAGACCCACTTGCTTTTGTTCCTTGAGGACTTGCCTTTAGGTCATCAAGAAGCTGAGGCTCCCATCAACAAATGAATGGACAGAGAAGCTCTGGTATATTCACACAATGGACTACTATGATGCATTGAAAAACAGGGAACTCATGAAATAGTATACAAAATGGATGGTCCTGGAGGACATTATGCTGAGTGAAGTATCTCAGTCACAAAAGGACAAATATTGCATAGTGACAGTGTCGTAAAACAGGACTGACATTGGGGTTGAGGGGACACTGAGAAAGATGGGATAAATAATGTATACTGCGTTGAAACAAATGAGGGAGAGAATTGTTTAAAAGGGATTTTTAATTAGATATTATTGTCATGACAGGAAGTCCAGAATGAAGGCTGCATAGTGGAGTGGACTTGGGGGGGAGAAATCAAAGAATTTTTCTTTTACTTTTCAAAGAGAATAGTGAATTGAGGGGGAGGGGGCGGGCAGGGAGAAAAGTGCAACAATGCATGAATGGAAACCCTAAGTCTTTGTAAACTTTCATTAAAATTAATTAAAAAGAAAAAGAAGAAACAGAGGCTCTGGCCCATGCAGAGAGCAGCAGCAACCCAAGTACTGATGGCATTCCCGGAGCGCCTGAGTGCAGCTGTGCCTGAAGCCGACTCCACTTTTGGACTTGACAATCATGTAAGTCCATGAAAGTCCTTGTAACTTAGACTGGTTCAGGCTAGGGCCTCTTTCTGTCCTCTGTAAGTGCCAGAGTCCCCGCTAGGAAACCAGGAGAATTCTGGGATCTAGGGTACAGGCTTCAGAGCCAACCAGTTGGTGAAGGGTGGTGCTGTGGTGTTTGAGGGCCCTCTTCCATGTGATTTCTAGGTTGAGGCATGGAGGTGAATGGGCCTTAGAAGGACCAGGGGGGCAGCTCTGGTGGCCTAGTGGCAAGAAGCTGTGCTGCAATCTCGAAGGCAGGCAGTTCGAGTCCACCAGATGCTCGGCTGAAGAAGGGGGGGCAATCCCCTCCTGTGCCAGTTGGATCCAACTCGACGGTACACAAGGACGAAAAAACAAGAAAACAAACAGAAGGGACAGTGGGTTCACTGTCTATCTCCCCCAGGAGCCCAGAGTCCTGGCTGAGTCAGCGCCATGGTCAAGGGCCAATGTCGACTTCCACACTCTGTCGTCCCCCCACTGCTGTAGTGTTGGAACTCACTCGTAGCTGACCCTCTAGCAGTTTTCAAATTTTCAAAGCTGTGAATTGCACAGGAGGAGGGGAGGTTGCCCATTTTTCTCCCAAAGAGTAGTTAGTGGATTTGAACCACCTGCCTTTGCATTGGTAGCCCAGCTCCTTTGTCATTAGGCCACCAGAGCTCTTTCCCTTCTCCAGTCTGCAGGGACCTCTGGTCCTCTCACTTCCCAGGGGCTCACGGGCCTCCAGCCTTCACACCCAACCTCAGGACCAGACACAGCGTCACTGAGGCAGGGGGCAACTCTGAGAGGCTCTGGGAAAGGAGTGAGGCTGGAAAGCCAAGATCCCAGCTTCCAGCAGTGCAAATTCCCCACTTGTTCTCGGCATCAAGCTGGCTCCGGGGGAGGAGAGGACGTGGGACCCACGGTGTCTGACAAGCTGACATCTGTCTCCCGTAGGGTCCCTCGGCCTTTTCTATGCAAGGGCCCCAAGAGGCTCCCAAAGAGACTTGTCTCCAGTTGCTTTAACCTGAATTTGCCCACAGCACACCTGTGAGCCTGTGCAGGGCACCTGTGCTCAGAAGAGGCCGACCCCACACCAGGAGGCCCTCCTCACCAGGGCACAGGGAACGTCTGCTGAGCCACATGGTCACTGGGCCTTTTGGGAACCGGCTCTGCAACTTCATCATCCTTGCCTCTAAGGGGCACTCTGGCTGCACTTTCTCCAAAGGCAAAGTTATTTGTTCTTTTGGCAGCTGATGAGATGTTTACTAGTCTTCTCCAACATCACAGTTCAAAGGCCTCAATTCGTCTGTCATCCTTAGTCACTGTCCAGCTCTCAAATGCACAGCAAGTGATTGAAAAGAGCATGGCCTAAATCGGGCACACCTTAGTCTTCAAACTGACTTCATTGCTCCTCAGTAATTTGGAGAGGTCCCTGACTACAGATTTTCTCAGCTCAATACTTTGAAAGGTGGAGGGTCAATGAAAGAGAAGGCTCTCAGTAAGATGGATTGATACAGTGACGGGAAATAGGCTCAGGTGTGACGGAGATGATAAGGATGGCACAGGACAGGACTGGGTCCAGACCTGTTGTTCATAATGTCGTGATGAGCTGTTACCTGACAACAAGGGAAGGTGGAGTCGTGAGGGAAGTGGAGTTGCACGGAGTGGGGACTAATGGGGCACCAGGAGGGACAGAGAAAAGTGACTGCAAAGGACTGAGGGACCTGAGAGGGGAACTGAGGGGACACTGAAGAGGGGTTAGGGGGACACTGAGGGGGACTAATGGGACGCAGAGCCCGAGCAGGACCTGTGCAGGACTAAACTGAGGGTGGCCTGTGGGGGGCGGAGAGGAGGGACAACTGTGGGTGAGACTGAGGGAGTGCTGATGGGGGTGCATGAGAGCAGGAGGGATTGGGACATAGGAGGCTTAATGGGGGACGAGGAGGCCAATGGAAAGACTGGGGGAGACAGAAGGGAGGCTCTGGTGGGGCTGAGCGGGTGTGGGGTTGGAGGAGGCGTTGGGGAGGTCTGAGGGGGCACTGACAGGACTTTAGGGGCTCAGGGGATGGGCTTTACGCTGAACCTGAGGAAGCTTCGTGGGAGGGAGGGGTTACGTTTGTACAAAGGGAGGCCCTGCAGGGAAGTGGCTCAGGAAGGTCCATCAGCTGCTGCTCTGCTGTGTGTGGGACACAGGACAGTGGAAAGGGAGAGGCAGCGCGGCTGCAGAGGGGTGTGTGTGTGTGTGTGTGTGTGTGCACAGAGGCCAATCAATGAGCAATGTCAACAATGAGAAAACCACTGTGAAATGAAATCTGATTTTTTTCCCCCTCCTCAGTGGCTGGCATGTTTCAGGCCTTGTCCCAGGTGCCAGGGCACACAGGTCATCTTTGGACCTGTTTCATGGGATGGACAGGCCAGAAATGGTAAGTGGCTGACTGGCCACTGACAGACGAGTGGGCAGGAGCAGTGAGCACCATGGAGCATGTTGGGAACGGTTTACGTGTGCAGAGAAAAAAACCTGTCAACATCTTGGAAACATGTGTCACGGTGATAAAAACGAGCGAAGTCTAAGAAACTGCTGACAATCAGAGTGTTCAAGAGACTAAGCGTGGTATGGAACCCGGTCTGGCAAAAGGACATTAAAGAAAGCTTGTGAAACCCAAACATAGCAGAGCGAGTCCACGGTAACACACCGGTGTTGGTGCCCTGCTATCCCTAGGTGCCCTCAAGTACGTCTCAAGTGACCCTAAGAACGACGGATCGGAACTTTGCTCTATCTCATGCTGTCTTCACCGTCTCTGACAGACTTGAGCCGGCTGCTGTATTCACCGTGTCAATCCTCCTCGTCGAGGGTCTTCCACTCTTCTACTGGCCCTCCCCTCTCCAGGCCTGGTGTCCCTCTCCAAGAACAGTCCCTCCCAACAACATGACAGAGCCCCCATCCTTCCCTGGAGGAGCATGCTGGCCCCACTTCTCTCCTTAGTTGAGACAAAGGAACTTTAGGTGAAAAACAGGACACACTGAGTGAGGAGCATGTGGAAACTGCCGCAGTTGCGAGTTTTAGGAAATAGAGTAATAGTCCAGGGACAACTGAGGAGGCTCTAACTCAGGAGAGGACAGAGGCGGGTAAGGGACGGCAGGTGGCCTCTCAGAGAGAACGCCAGCAGAGGAGGTGTGTTTGGGGAAAATGGGTATCAGGTTGACACCTGGGGGGGGGGCTCAGGGGTCAGAGGAGTAGCTGGCAGGACCATCAGAGGGTCTTCTTATCAGCAGGGGTCTTCCCTGTAGAGCCTATGCTGGAGGGGTGAACCAGGAGACGTGGGGTGGCTCTAGTGTAGGGAGATCCTGACAGGAGAATAGATAAGATTTCAAAGACTGGTGTGGAGAAAACACATGAGAGCGGCAGCCCGCTCCGCCCTAAGCAGCCTGTGATTGTCTCGGCCTCCACCCAGGAAGGAGGCCCTCATTCGTCAGAAGCCAGCCCGTCACCGGACGTGGCCCACTCAAGCCTGGAGGGACCCCACACGGGATAGTTCTCCCTCCCCCCACCTCTTGGTGATCAAGTTCAAGGGAAACAGTGTGGCTACAATGAAAACCAGCCTTGGATGAGGGTGATGACCGCAGAGCCCAAGGCCAAGCCCGCTGTGGTGAGCCAATTCTGACCCCCAGCCGCCCGGCTGGACAGAGAACTGTCTTGGAGGGTTTCTGAGGCTGTAAATCTTTCTGTCTCATCTTTCTCCCACAGAGCAGCTGGTGAGTTTGCACCACTGACCAATGCTTTAACCCACAGCATCCTGACAGCTGAGCAGAGGGGTGGGAATACAGTCAGCTGGATCGACACCATGCACCTACCACCCTCCCAGCCTCCACATCCCCAGGCATTAGATACACTCGACTTCTTAACGGATTAAAACAAGTGGAGTTGGGTCGTTTTCCATTTCATGTAACACAAGCCTTGTAACAGATCCAGAGTGTGCTGGACGCTGGGGACGGATGGGCAGGATGGTGGGGAAAGTGCTTCTGAGCAAAGGTCGTTTATATCTGAATGGCAAGATGTCAACTTGGTGAAGAACTGGGAATTCTGGCAAGGATTTAACAAGCATAAAGGCCCTGAGGTACACGTGAGCTTGGTATGTTTCAGAAAGAAAGCCTGCTCCTGGGATTGGGAAGAGGCAGGAGCAGTGGAGGGTGAGGGTCTCCTCTTGGTGGTGCGACCCTGTGCACGGTGGCTTCGTTTGAGTTGCTATCACAACTCTTTCCTCACTAGAACACCAGAGCTACATAACAAGTGTCATTAAATGTGGAGAATAATTGATAATGTATATCTTTTCAATCTTTATGCACAACAGATCATGTGTGAGGCTGGGGGCTCTATGAAGAGGAATGTGGCATCAGGATTGGAGAAAAACTCATCAACAACCTGCTTTATGCAGAAACTGAGGAAGACTAGAGGTTATTTGCTGCAGAGGGTCAAGGACTGCCGCCTTAAATACAGACTGAAGTTCAACATCAAGGAAACAAAGATTCTCACCATAGACGGTGAAGAGATTGAGATTGTAAACAACTTCAGTTTGCTTGGTTCCACAATCTACACTCTTGGAACCAGCAGCCAGAAAATCAAAAGATGAATTGAATTTGGAAAAATCTGCTGTCAGGGACCTGGCCAGAGAGTACTGAAGAGAAACAATGCATTCTGGAGAATAAGGTGCGCCTGATCCAGGCCATGGTCTTCACAATTACTTGCTATGCATCAGAAAACTGGACAATGACTAAGGATGATAGGAGGAGAATTCATACCTTTGAGTTGTGGTGCTGGAGAAGAGACTTGAATATACCATGGGCTGCCAGGAGAACAGATTCGTCCTGGAGAGGGTGAAGACAGGCTGCTCTTTGGAGGCAAGGATTCTGAAGCTCTGTCTGATGTGCTTTGGGCATGTTGCAAGGAGGAACCAGTCCTTGGAGAGGGACGTCATGCTTGGGAGGGTGGAGGGACAGTGCAGGAGAGGAAGACCCTTGATGAGATGGATTGCTTCAGTGACTGACGTAATGGGGGTGGGAGTGTCAGAGACAATCAGCTTGGCTCAGGACAGAGCAGGGTTCAGAGCTGTGTGCATAGGATCGCTATGAGTCGCAAGCAACTCAACGGCATACAACAACAACGATTAAAGGATTTGCACATAACTTGCTCCCAATCACAAACTCTGTTGTCAAGGTGGAGTAAGAATCTACTCACAGGTGACATTCCACTTGATTTTCTGAGGCTGTAAATCACGCAGAGGAGGAGATGCCTATCTGCAGAGCTGTGGGCGGATTCCAACTGTCAGAGGCCTTTGGGTTAGCAGACTTCCTACAGACCATGCCCCTAGCGCGTACTACGCAACAGGGTTGCTGTTTGCTGTGGAGTTGGAACCAACCTACAGCTGACCCTCCAGCGTGTTTCCAGAGGCTGTAAATTAAATGGGAGAAGACTGCTCATCTTTCTCCTGTGGAGCAGACGGTGGATTTGAACGACTGTGCAGCTTCTTATCACCAGAGCTCTCTAATACACAATGGCGGGGGAAACCCCAAGTCCACCAACGATAGCTTAGGGAGCAAGACAGCTAGAATAAATAAGAACTTGAGAAGGAACAAGGAGCAGAGTATCCCAATATCCAAGGGCAAAGCCCCAGGAAGATGTCCAAGAAGTCCCCAAAGAGTCAACTGCAGGAGATACAAGGACTGGGAAGGCTGCTGGGTGGGACCATGGTGTCCAGGTGGGCTGAAGGTGCAGAGGCCCTGGAGTGGAGGCTGCCAGGACCAGCTGGGGAGCAGAGTCCGTAGGGCTAACGGACCACACAAACTTCCACTGCCACAGCCCCGAGACCAGAGAAACCAAGGCTTGGTGAGACCTATGGCTTGGGCTGACCTGCAGCTTGTCCTGACCCGCAGGTTGGCCTGACCCACAACTCATCCTGACCCATGGCTTGTCCTGATCTGCAGCTTGTCCTGACCCATGGCTTGTCCTGATCCACGATTTGGTCTGACCTGCAGGTTGTTCTGACCCACGGCTTGTCCTGACCTGCAGGTTGGCCTGACCAGCGCCTTGGGATGATCCAAGCCACAGTAATTAACTTTTTAAAAATTTCATTTTATTATAGTTCAAACCAGCATGCTGGTTCATTTCAGCTCCCTCACGGCCAAGCCTGGGGCAGGACGGCTTCAGTTCCTCTGCCATCTATTTGTCTGTGACGGTCAGGGTATAAGGTATCTGCTGCACCGAACCTTAAACTTCACATTATCCTTCTTTTTCTTGGTCTTGACAGATTTGGCATCCTTTCGCCGGGTCGTGAGCGGAAAGTCTTCGATCTCTTCAATTTTGTGAGGCATGGTGGAGAGCGTGGGGGGCTGCAGGCGCGTGCCCGTACAGCTAGGAGCCAAAAGCGAGGATGGAAGAGAGTAATTTCCAACTGTCTCATACACACGTGAAAGCTGGACAGTAAATACAGAAGACCGGAGAATGAACGCGTTTGAGTTATAATTATGGTGGAGAACGCTGCAAACCACGGACTGATTGACAGAAGACACAACTGCCTTAGAGGAAGTAAGATCAAAACATTCCTTAGAAGAGACTTCACCTCATACATTTGGGATATGTTCTCAGGAAGTGTCAGCTTACGGAGAACTCTGCCATCATGTGGGGTCACTGACCCTCAGCTAGCTGCACTGATGCAGCACTGACAGTGGCCACAAGAGCGGGCTCAAACAGCGACAACGTGAGGCTGAGCTGGGACTGACTTGATGGCACGCCACAGCATTTGTCTACCCTCCCCTGGAGAGAGGCAGCTTGAAAAAGGCAGGGCTGGGCCTGGGCTGTGGCGTATGCGCCTTACTGGCAGAGAAGGCCTCAAGTGACCACATCTCTTTGGGAGACCACACCCTCACCACTTCTGCATCACATTCCCCATCACCGAAGCTTGGGAGTCAGAGCACCGACCAGGAAACGCCACAGGAGACAGAGTGTTTACTGGGTTTATTGAAAATCTCAAACAAAATCTTTCAGATGGGCTCTCCTCCTCGGCTCTGAAGCTCCTGGATTGTCCTGAGCACTTGAACGCTTCCCTTCAGCCGGCTCTGCCCAGAGCTGGGACCACCTTTTGTCCTTACGCTGCTGCTTGAGCACGTTTCCTCTGTGGTCGCTCGTGGGTCCCCACGCTTGTCTCTAACATGAAATGTCTCCACCAACTTTTCTCAACGTTTGGCCCAGAGACTGCTGTGCCAGCATCGCTGGGGGACCGTAAGCGTGCAGCTTCAGGGCCACCCCCTCTTCTGAGTGCCCAGGACATGCGGCGTCCACTAGTCCTTCAGAGTCGGCACTCTGCACAGTGCAAGGCAAGGTCTAAACGCTTCTCTTTCATTCACGCTCAGCCGCTTTCGGGGGTCCAGGAGAGAGGCCAGAGTCCGAGGCACTAAGCTGACATTGACCTAGCAGAGGTCCTCGTCCAGTCTGCAGGTCTCGCCGAGTGCCCTCTCCTCTTTGACCATCTCACCCCTGGCCTGCCCCCACGCACTCCTCATTCTCCTCTCACTGTTAGAACTGGCCATCCTCTCGGTCAGCTCCCATCCCACCCACCCTGCTTGGGACTGCTCCGACCCCCACCCACAACCCCCCTCCCAGGGCTGCAGGACAGCTCCGGCCCAGCGACGCTCCACCGGTTTCGGAGATCTTAGTGGTAGATCACTGCCAACCTTCCTGCTGCGCAGCCACCAGCTTCGGGTTAGAGCTACAGGCTCGGCCACCAGAGCTCCTTTGTTTCATGATAAAGGTGTTACCTCCTGCATGTACGTATCGTAACTCGAGGGCAAGTTACACACACAATGGGCGACCAAGCTTTCTCAGGAAGCTGGCAAAGCAGGGTGCCCGGCAGAGGAGGACGCCATCACTCCATGGATGTGGCTGTCCTGACAGGCTCCTGGGTGGGACTCTGTGGGGCAGACAGGGTGAAGGGGAGGAGAGGGACCCTCTCTCTAAGAAAGATAGCGTTTCAAGGGAGCAAAAGGGAATCTTGACTCCTTCTCATGGTTTGTTTTGTTTTAAATTCAGTCTTGTATAAGAAGGTTGCACGGCTTCTCCTCACCGTAGATTCTGACAGACCGTGAGGAAACGGACCGAGGAGAGCAGGCACTGGGAGCGGGGACCGTACCAAGGAGGGCTTGTGTCTCCTGTGAACCCTCCTGCCTGAGCTGACGACTGTACAGTGACCACAGAAACTAGAAAGTCGTCCTGTGGGTGTTTAATAAAGGAGCAGCAGACCACGACAACTCAGGGTTAGTTCCGACAAGAGATGCTGTAGTTTTCCCTCCCTGTTTCATTATTAGCACTTCTCCCCATGCTGACTCCTCTGAGCGGCCCCTGGAGTTGGTTCTGGAGGCCCCAGTGAGGCATCCCAGCCCAGGTTCTTCCCCTCTGTGCTCC
>NW_006399877.1:8431693-8454407 GCF_000299155.1 Elephantulus edwardii | reverse complement strand
AGCAGTCTAGCCCTGCACCCTGCCTGGAACTCCCCTGAAACACGAACACTGCAAGAAATGGAACAAGTCCCAGATGACAGAAGCAGCACAGGGTGCAAGAGTACTGTGGGAGAGCCAGCCAGTGTGGTGTCTAAAGACAAACGCTAAGGTCCTGGGTCTCGTATAGCCACCACGCGAACATTCTGGAAAGTGGTGGCCATCTCTGGTGGAGGGTGGAGGGGCCTAGGACGTTATAAAGGAATTTCCCCATTACATGTCTTACTCTTTTTCCAGAAAAGGAGAGATGAAAGCACTGCCATGCTAAAGACTGTAGGAATATTTTAATTAATGTTTTAATTATATTACGTAATAATAATATCACAGTCTATTTTACAAGTTAAATGTAGAGAATGTATGAAATAGAAATGGGGGGAAAAAAACTAAACATAGGTCAGGAACATGAAATTTTCCATAACTAGGGGCCGAAGGAAGGTGAGCAGCCAGCCTGGCGGCCCAAGGAGCGGGCAGGGCAGGGGCAGGACCGGCTTGTGGTTTGTTTCTGTCCCCTGTGCGTGCACCAGGAAGGGGTCAGGTCACCCCTCCCTGACCTGGACTGCTTGGGATGTTGCGTCTGGTCAGTGGAAGAAGGCTGTTTGGGTGGAAAAACAGCCATCTGGTTGCCTACTCAGAGCTGGTCCCCTGGTGGCCGCGGGTGGGTTTGCCGCAGAGGGAATTAAGGTGGGAGTGTCAAAAACCAAATGTGTGGAGGACAGAAGTAAACAGTTTCCTCCTCCCCCCAAAACCCCAAATTCTTGAAATGCACACATGTTCTTCTCTCAAACGTAGAAAAGTCTCACCCTGGACGTGCTCACAAGAAGATCATCGTCAAAAAACTTTGTTTCTATGATAACGTTCCCACTGTAAGAAAGGAGAAGCAGAGAGAGCATGAGGCCACGAGGATGCATTTCTGCAAAGTGGCTTCTGCCAGGCTGGGCTGGCTCATGGACATTCACCCCGCCTGGCACTGCGGCGAGCGGACATTACAATCTGCTGCCACATGGGGTGAGCTGTTCACCTGACAGCCGACAGAGGTGGCTGGGCTTGTCAGGAAGCGGGGCAGGGGGTGCATCTCCCCTCCTGACACATGCTGAGGTCCGAGTCTAGTGCTCTGCACACAGTGCTTCTCTCTAGACAAGGAGACTTTCTGCTGCCTTGCTCTAGGACCTGCCTGCTGGGTCGCATGCGGAGACCTGCAGGGCAGCCCAGGGAAGTTCCCCTCCTGGACACCTACCACACCCGCCCTAGTGGACAGGGGAGCCTGCCTGGCCTGCCATACACCTGCTGTCCTCTGGGCAACAGTACTTGACTTTTCATACAGGAAAGCACCTCTTCTACCTGGCAAAAGAGTGGCACTACTAGTTACGTGGGTCGGGCACGCATTCTTGAGCAGCTCCTTGAAGAAATCACCTGGGACTCCTGCCGCCTGATCTCCTGAGGTCGCTCACGTGCACACGTTCAACCCTGTTTAGTCACATTTGTCAGAATCTGGTTCTATAGTCTGCAACCAAAAGTCTCCAAATGCCATGCCTCCACTGTGTACGACAATGCGGGTAGAGGGTGGATACGTGGATACCGGTGGTAACTTGGGGTTCTCACTTGTAAGATGAGAGTCTTTGACCTCTCTAACCAGTCTTGAGCTGAAATAAGGCAACTACTTATACTCATTGCTGTTAAATTGGAACCAACTGGCAGCTGGCTTCCACTGGGTTCTGACGCTGGAAACGGCACGCAGGAGGCTGCCCACTCCTCCTGTGGAGCCACTGTGGATTACAACCGCCAGAGGGGCGTGGCCTTGGCGTGAGCAGTGCATCTCCTCACAGACAAGGTAGGAGACATAGCTTAGACTACGTTATCATGGATTTACTACTTTTAGTTCCTAGAAGAAAAAAAAATCAGGCCTGGTCCTGCAGAAGTCAAATGAAGGTTCATAAACCTTCAGAAATAGCTGTCTATACTACACACTGCTGTAAGGGGCCCAGATTGCTCCGTGCTGGGGAATCTCACACCCGCCAGCCGCGGGTGCCCTGCGGTGGGGCACTGTCAGTTATGAGTCCACTTCCTGGCAGTGGGTTTTGGGGTTTTTACACTACACTGTATTCTCCCAGGACAGTAACATTTTTGCTATTAACTAATGATAACATCGGTAAAACAGGTACTTGGAGTCTAATAGGCCAACTGTGGTTAGACGTGGGGAGCTGGCTCTAACTCCCAGCTACAGAAAGACCTCCTGCCCCTGGGCCTGTGTGATTGTCGGGACAGGGACAGTCGAGCCCACCAGGTGCAGCCAAAGCATTGCCTTGAGTGTTTCCTTTGTTAGAACACAAAAACACCTCCTACTGTAATTAAACCATTGAGTATTTGAAAAATAACTCAATTCTGTTTACAAATTTGGTTTAGCATTTCACAAGAGATCTGTTTAAAGAGATTACCCAACATTACATAATTATCTGTGCAAATAACTTTTATAGGCTCTATTAAAGAAACATTTGAAAGATGAACACATTCTTCTAAGACACAATGAAGGTGGGTAATTATTGACAATATATTTGGACAAAGGATAATCTAATTGTACTTTGGGCAGGAAGTACAACTACTAAAATGGCAAGTTACTCTCTGAAATATGTTACTAATTCTGTCGTCAGAATTGTCAGATTCTGTTAAAGACAGTCTGAACCAGGGACAGGGGCTCCAGAAGTGCGGTAACCAGGAAAGGGGCAAATTAGAATATTTTTGGGAGGTGGCATATACGCCAAATGCTTTCTACATGACCTCATTGAATTCTTGATTCTGTGGTCAGAGATGAGAAGACCAAGGCATTGAGAACTAGAGAATGTCACCTACTCAGGGAGAAATAGACATTTAGAACCTGATCTCAAGTTCTGGACTCCTTCTATTCTAGCAACTGACATTCCCATATGACAAGTCAGTGACCTGGAGTAGAGGAGACCCCTGGATACTGTTACCCCATCCTCAGCTGAGGTCCCTGCCCGCTGAGGGGGATGGGAGGCTATTTGTCCAACTGCCTGACTTCTCAACCCGATGCACGGTGTCCTGGGACCCAATGACTCACGTTAAGACGCTGGCTGGCATCATCTGGGACTCGGGTGCTGCCTCTATTAAGGACTGCCACGTATTTGTGGAGTTAGGGATCACAAAGCCAAACTCGAAGAACCATTCTGAAGGAAGAAGGAAAAGCTGGTGTGAGCAGGAGACACATGGCAGAGTGGAAAAGGTGTTTCCCCTCAGAGCGAGTCACCAAATGAAGCGCCCAGTGAGAGAGAGAAAGACATAGAGAGAGATAGAGACAGAGATATAGAGACAAAGAGAGAGAGAGAGACAGAGACAGTGAGAGAGAGACAAACAGAGAGAGACAGAGAGAAAGAAAGAGATAGAGACAGATAGAGACAGACAGAGAAAAGAGAGGCAGAGAGAGAGAGACAGAGGAGAGAGAGACAGAGAGAGAGAGACAGAGACAGGGAGGAGAGACAAACAGAGAGACACAGAGAGAAAGAGACAGAGACAGAGATATAGAGACAAAAAGAGAGAAAAGAGAGACAGAGAGAGACAGAGACAGTGCAGAGAGACAGAAAGACACAGAGAGAAAGAGCCAGAGAGAGATAGAGACAGAGAAAGACAGAGACAGTGAGGAGAGACAGAGAGACACAGAGAGACAGAGAGAGATAGAGACAGAGACAAAGAGAGACAGAGATATATAGAGACAGAGAGAGGAGAGAGAGAGAGCGCGACATAGAGACAGAGATAGAGAAAAAGACAAAAAGAGAGAGAGAAACACACAGAGAGAGAAACACAGAGACAGAAAGACACAGACTTCCCCCTCAGGCTGTCCTCCAAAGCAGACCTGAGGCTCCCTTCTTGTGTTTTGGGGCCTAACAGACTAGGACCCCAACAGGAAACAGTAAGCGTTTTTTGGAAGCAGGCGGTGTAAAGGATAAGCAGATGCACAGATGGGCCTTTGTCTCTTGTGGTTTAGCTCTGAAATACAGATGCGTGCTCTTAGCTTCCAGTCAAATCTGCAGGGCACTGAGACAGCCACAGAGGGCAGCCAGTGACAAAGCGGCACCAACAACCCCGCTCCTGGCATCAGAATCCCTTCTGAGGGGGCCACATTCCTGCTGTTGGCTTTGTTTTCACTGGGGCCCCCAATCTTGCAGGCTGCAGAATGTGAGCTGTGAACTGAATGCTGTCAGAGCACACTGTGGTCCAGGGCCCTGCCTCTGTCCCCACCAGTCTGGGGCCTGAATACCTTCCAGGCATTGCCCTTTGAAGTACACTTTTTGTTCCAGGCGGAACTTCTCCATCTGCTCTGCTGAAGAGAAGTTCAACTCTCGAGAGACTGCCTTGCACTTGAGAATCTTCTTGGGAACACGAGCTGTAAGAGAAACGCAACCATTGAAGCCATTTGCAATGAAAGGCAATGACCTAGGGCTTGGAGTTTCTACCAGCTGACTTAGAGAACATGTCCTATGTGTTAAGCTCCCACTTAAATGAGATAAACTGAAAGTTAACAGGAGTAGGTAGCTATCCTTTGTTTTGCACGTGGAGGCAGAAGTTCCCAACAGCCCAACTGTATCTGATGGGAAGATCTTCAAGGAACACCTGTTCTAGGCCTCTACCGTCCTCTCCGGGAGCGAAGGGAGTACAGTGGGTTAAGCCGTGGTGTATAACTGAAAGACCGGCAGGTCAGACAAGGCAGCTGCTCAGAGAGAAGGCTGTGTGCTTCTAAACTCGCCAGCCTCAGAACCTCAGAAAGCCTACCCATCAGTCCTCTGTCCTCCAGGATGAGTAGGACGGACTCGGAGGCAATCAGTAAAGGAGTGGAATCTGTACTCTCTCTCTAGTCTGTTTTAATCTAACTCTTTGCTTTTTCCCTTCAGGGAGGTAATGTGCAAATTCTCATTATGGTTGCCATCTTCATTTATATCTTTGTGCGTGGACTAATGATAAACTTTCTACACAAGTGAGTTTTAGGGAGCAGGGGAAACAAATAAGGCAGGATCCAGAAACTTCAAGAAGCTCGTGCATGTCCGTTCAGTACAGAGCCTCACCCAGCACCAGGTCGGCACCACAGAGCGCAGGCCTGGTTCCTCCTGCAGATGGAGGACAGAAGTACCTTCATGCTCCACTCCAGGGACGGACAGATCTTCTGTTCCTTGCCAGAGGATCTTTCCTGTCTCAGCATCCCGAAGGTTCATCCAATTTCTGATCATGTAATTAAGGAAAAAGGAGGCACTGATAGACTGATAGTGACCCTTTCTTTGCGTTCTAGGTGTCGTAGACTGGCTCCTAGCAACCCTTGTTTACTTTTAGCCATGTCTGTCACACTGTTAAATGCTGTGCAAGCAGATAAGGATGTGAAGGCGAGCATAACAGAGAGCCAAAGAGGGAGAGGCCTAGACGAGATGTCTTCATCTACAATAACAGAACCCAAAGGCTGGATGCAACTCGAAATTACACGGAAGGAGCAGAAAACCAATAGTGCAAAACTTCCAATTCCCTATCAGATTCTGACCAACCCTGATGAGAGGCTTCAACAGCAGAGAGCTCCCACGGCAATGGGTCAGGCAGGTCACCTGTAGGGAAAGCCACAGTCTGTAAGCTTTTGGCACAGGCACTGAGCTTTCACAGAGCTTCTTAATGTCCTGCTGTAAAATGAAAAGATCAACGATCACCAGAAATACAAAGAAAACATGTACGATGAAAAATACATCAAAACAAAATAAGGGGGAACATACAATTCAGAGGAAATAATAAAGACTAGAGGAAAGTTTTTGTAGTAGCCACCATGCTGGCTTTGGTGCACGGCAATTCATGTGACAGATGACAAGACCCCATCCCTGCGTTGGGTTCATGAGCTTGTTGGTAGAGCTGAGCCAGCGCTGTGGCCCTGTGAACTCAGAGCACCTTCCGAGCCAACAGCTAACTTTCCAGTGCTTTACTGCACAATGTTCTGTTGTGACGCACAGAGTTTTCATTAGCTAATTTTTAGAAAGGGGTAGTTAGGTCTTTGTTGTCACTCTCTTTATCTGAGACTCCAGTGGAACCCAGCCACCATGAGGGACCTTGCTGGGGCCTGGACATCGGATGGTATCGCTGCTGGTCTCAGAGCAACACAGAAGCCACCACAGCACGACCAGCTGATGACGACGTGGGGAGGAAGACACAGATTCTTAAAAATGAAAAAACAAAACAAAACAAAACAAAAAAAACCCACACAAAAAAACCCAGAAAGGCAAAAAGGGACATAACTCTAGAGGTACTACAGAAACATTTGGATTTTGCATATTTTCTGATTCTTCTGTGGGTTGAGGCTGAGAGGTTGACAACTGCTACCTCTTACCGTCAGAAAATGACTTCCAATTTTAGAAGTTCTATTTTCTAGTTTCTGTACTATTCGTTGATATAATAAGTGAGGCAATAGTTGTGTTGTTGTTGATTGTTGTCAAGTTGAGAATGACTAATAGCAACCCCATGGACAAAAGGCCTGAAGCCCCTCTACAACTATTGCCATTTATCAAAGTTCACAGAGTTTCCAGAGGCATGCTGTTCCAAGAGGTAATAATACCAATTAAAAAGAAAACATTCAAGGGAGCTCTGGTGGCCTAGTGGCAAGAAGCTGCACTGCATTCCCAGAGGTATGCAGTTTGAATCCACCAGATGCTCTGCTGGAGAAGGAGGGATAACCACCTCCTGTATAGTCAGATACAATTCGATGGTGCACACACACAAATAAAATAAAAAGAAAAAAAAAACCAACCCCAAAAAATCCATTCAGAGTTCAACAACAAAACCTCTTGGAAAATAAGCACTGTGATAGCAGAACTAGACAACATGAGGACTGAGCCACGGCACACTCAGAAATCAAACCAAAGCAGAACCGAAGGCCAGGTAAGAAGAGCAGAAAGACAGAGGAGCTGGAAGGCAGGGTAAGAGGTCTAGGAAGGAGAGTACACCATTGATGAATGAATTAAAGAAGACTCCCCAGGTTGAAAGTTCCCGCAAGTGTCCAAGCCACATCACAGCAACTTGTAGAACACGGTCGATGAAAGAGGAGTTTGAGAGGGAGGGCAGTAATCATGACCACGGCCAAAATCTGACGAGGCATCAAATCTTCTTCTGTCATCCTTAGTCACTGTCCAGCTCTCTGAAGCATAAGAAGTAACTGTGAAGACCATGGCCTGGATTAGGTGCACTTTAGTGCAGAATAAAATGAAAAAAATTATTTCAAATTAAAAAGCAAACAAACAAACCAAAACCCCCCTTTAGATGCAAATGATGGTGTTCTCCATCAAAACGACAAGGCATCAAAGATGTACGGGATCTAAAGAGACAGGTGAGGGAGTTTCCAGCACGACTGCAGACGATCCCAAGATAACAGCTCATCGGCAAGCCTGCAGGCTAGGGTCCAGCCCACGTCAGAAAGCCCGGGGAAATTCATTGATATCAAATATGTTTACATTGAAAGTGAATTTATATAACTAGGGGAACTTTTCAGGTCCCATTACTGAGAAATACAGAAAACCTAGACAAATGAATTTTAAACTAAACCTTAACACCAGCAGGGAAGTGCTCCCCAGAGCTAGGCAGTGGGTGCCCCACAATGAGCGGGCTGCTAACCCAAGGTTTGGGCTCCGGTGATCTGAACCTCCCAGCAGCTCTGAGGGGGACTGACAGGTGGTCTCCTCCCATCTCTTCCTGCTGAGCAGGATTCAACTCCACAGCAGGGAGGGACTAGTGACAAAGAAAAATCAAAGGTGGAAGGAAAACTCACAGTGCACTAACTACTTGGTTTTATGGCAAACAGTGTTGACACAGGTGAATTAATAAAAACATCTTGAGAGAAGGAGAAAGCTACAAAAGTGTGGTCAGGCCTGAAATGTTGAGGAAGAACCAAACTTATTTTTCCATGGTTGTTTCTGTGTGCTGTCCTCTAGGAAACCAACCCCCCAGCAGGTTTTTAGAGGCATTAAATTGCACGGAGGAGACTGTCCATCCTTCTCCCATGGGGCAGCTGGTGGAGTAAAACTGATTGCCTTTGGGATTGCAGCCCAGCTTCTTACCACTAGGCTGTTATGGTTGTTGTCGACTATGGTGAATTATAACACATTAAGATTAACTTTGAAAAGAATGGGAATCCTAGAACTTTGAATAGTGCTCATGTGAATCCTACACCCAGACCAAGAAGCTGTGGTCGGAACAGAGCAAAAGAACATCGCTATTGTGTGCTGTGGAGCTGCAGCTGAGAGCTGACCCTCCGGTGGGTTTTCAGAGGCAGCAAATTGCACAGGAGGAAAAAGCCCATCCTTCTTCCCTGGAGCAGCTGGTGGATTTGAACTGCATATTTTCTGATTGAAGCACAGTTTCTTACTGTTAAGCCATCGGAGCTCCCTGAAGGAACACTGCAAGGTTTAAAATGAAAAAAGATGTGCAGCAGGGCTGTGTCCTTTATTATATATTCAATCTGTATGCTAAGCAAGTCATCTGAGAGTCTGTGCTATGTGAAGAAGGATGTGGCATCAGGATCAGAGGAAGATTCATCAACAACCTCTGTTATGCAGGCAACATAACCCGGCTTGAAGAAAATCAATAAGACTTGACGGATTTACTGCAGAAGATCAAATGCTACAGCCCTCCATACGGATTGCATCTCAACATCCACCACTGGATCGATGGACAACATCATGAGAGATGGAGAAAATATTAAAGTTGCCAGCAATTCTACTTTATTTGGATCCACAATCAACACTCATGGCAGAAACAAGATTAATCAAAAGGCATGCTGCATTGGGGAAATGTGTTGTCAAGGACTTCTCTAAAATCCTAAAGAGCAATGATGTTAGCTTAAAGCCTGATCCAAGCCATGGTATTTTAAATTGCTTCTTATGCATCTGAAAGTTGGACAATGACAAAGGAAGGCTGAGGAACAGTCTATGTCTTTGAACTGGGGTGTTGGCAAATAATTTTGACTATTCTATGGACTTCCAAAAAAACAAATTTGCCTTAGAGCAAATACAACTGGAATGCTCCCTAGAGGCAAGGAGGGTGAAAGCTCATCTCACGTGCTTTGGACATATTGTCAGTTGGGACTAATCCTTAAAGAAAGACATCACACTGGGAAAGGTAGAGAGTAGAGGAAGAGAGGAAGACCCTCAAGGAGATGGACTGACATGGTGACTACACCATGGACACGAGCGTGAAGGAGCAGGACAGGGCAAGCAAGGTTCAGGTTGGTTGTTCTTAGGGTCACTACGAGCTGTTGTCAACTCAATGGTAACTAACAATCACTTCCAACCATAGCCATTTCACACAAGGAAGAAAGGTTATTACAAAGGCCTGGTTTCCGCCACTCCCACCCCCATGACTCTTTCTTTATAAAGAATCACATTAAAGACTTAATGGATGATCTATTTTTTTTAAAATACCCTTAACCATTTTAATGACTGGACATTGCTGGGCAATGGAGCCTAATCTGGAAAATGATTGATTATATTAATCATTCATTCATTCATTTCAAATCATAGACTCTATTTTACCACTCTAATGATCTGTAAGGTTTTCATGTTCAACAAATAATACAAAATTAGGGTAACTCTATCAAGGATATTGGGATGAGGGCTACTTAAGACCTCCAAGTTCTCTAATTTTACAAGTGAAAAGAAAGGCTCTTAGTTCATGAGAGGGACACACATACATCTGGGAAGTATGTTCTAAACTATAAAATATGCAGATTCATGATAATCTAAGAGCACAAATCATGAAAATCTAGGAGCACAAAGAATTAAAAGCTAAGTCAGGTGTCAATAACAATGCAAAAAACTGGGTGTCACAGGGAAACAAATTTGGTTAGAAATGTTAGGGATGAAAGGCCAGCTTTGATGACAGATTCGGGCAGTGCATTTTTGTTTTCATAGTTTTTTGCAAGTCAGATATTTCAGAGCAAAAGAACACCTTAGTTTTAAGACTCAAAGGCCAAGTCACTTCCAATTGTGAGGAAAGGATTAGGTGGACAGGCTTTAAAGGAGGGGCAGGAGAACTGTCTATAAATACCAGCACCTTCTGGGTCAGCCAGGTCTTTTCTCATTTCAAAGCTCCCTAGTGACTTACATACAGGATGAGCGTGAAGGAACACAATGACTTCATTATTTCAGTATCTCCTTCGCTCCAGGAAGCCTGCTGCTGCTAGGGGAGCTGGCCCTGTCACCCTCTGATTTGGACCCTGGAGTCATGAAGAAGTACTAATATGTAAAAGCATGCTAAAAATAAGCTTCAGAGAGAAATCAATAGTTTGCAAAGTACCACACCTTGGGACAGTTAAAAAAGGAAGTGAGGGAAGATACATATGAAGAAATGCTGAGAGACACTTGGCTCAACATGGAAGGCTCCATAAGTCCTTCTAGAATTACCAAGGAGGGACATGTCTAGAATTACTTAGGTGGAGCTCAATGTTTTAGCATGAGGTGGGCAGTGGAGTGGAAGGTCTTAGGGATAGGAATAAACCAGTCAGATGAATGGGGTACTAGGGTGATGTCTTTGAGAGCTGTGAATATGGGAGATGGGAAAACAGGAATGAAAACATTTTATAACAATAAGGATCACCTAGAATGGATATCTGGCTCTGGGAGTTTTTTGGATTTTTTTCTTCCTTTTATTTTAATTGAAATGTTAATGAAAGTTTATAGAGAATGTGGATTTCCATTCATTCATTCATTGTGGCTCTGGGAGTTTTAATGAACCTTAAAACGGTTAACATGAGTCTTAGAGTACGTATGTTGGGGTGATGTGTATACGGCTGTATCTGACTGGTCAGTTAAGGAGGAGAGGAGGAAAGAGATTAGGGGAGAGGAAGCGTGTTGAAAGTAGGAAGAAGAGACGGCCAAGAGAACAGAAACAAAGGACACACAGGAAGACACGTATGGGAGGGAACACCTGGGAAACAGATAGAAACGGACATGTCATGTGCAAATCAGATCTCAAAGACGGGTCCAGGAACTGTGGGGATGAGATCCCACACAGGCCTTCTCAATTTAATATCCCCACGGTTAGTGGCTTTCACAGAATGGACAAATTTACAGATGGGGGAGGAAGACTGAACATTTCAGTGGTTGAGACATTTAAAAAATATGAATTGCTTGATTCAAAGAAGCCATGAGAGGCAAGGCCTGCTGCCTGCACATGCGATGCCAACCAGGGTCGCCCACTGAGGCCTCTGCAGGCTAGTTACCAGCCTCCCTGCTGCACACCGCGTCCTCTGGAGGCAGTATGTGCAAAGCCCCCACTGAGGGCCCTCAGAGTGAAGATGCAGGACAGAGCAGAACCGTCCCTTAGGGCTCCAAAGGGGAGGTCTCTACGGAAGAGACGGCCTCATCTCTCCCCTAGAGCGGGATTAGCAGGTTTGAATTCGGTTAGCAGCTAAACGCCTTAACCACAGTGTCACTAGAGTTCCTTGGGCCACAGAACTACTCAGAGTTCAGCACTGCAGATGTGTCTCTTCTTCTATCATTTATTTATTCAATTATTTATAATAGCTCAGTTTATTATAAATTTAGCTAAATTCAAATTCTAACATGGAATGAATAATTTTAAGTTAAAAAATTAAAGAATAAAAATATTTCAACATGAAGTGATCTGCATGAATACTGGTCTAAGGTGCCCACATCTACTTCTCAGGGACTCTTTTAGGCTTGGGATGATGAGATAAAAGATGACAGGGCATATCAGTGCATGCTGTTATTAGGTGCTATGGCACTGGTCCCAACTCACACTGGCCCCACGCACAACACAACACAACACAACACACTGCTGGGCCCTGTGTTACTCTGACAACCACTGCTAGGTTTGAACTGCTGCAGCTATGTTGGCAAACTCTCTATTTTACCATATTCAAAGGCAGTTCTGGTGGTCTAGGGGTAAGGAGCTGTGCTCTCAACCCAAAGGTACACAATTTGACTCCACCAGCTGCCCTGCAGGAGAAAGATGGGCAATTTCCTCCTGTGAGACTTACAGCTTCTGAAAGGCTGCTGGAGGGTCAGCTATGAGTTGGTTGTGAGTCACTGGCACACAACCTCACCACCACCACCACCACCACTATGTCTAAAGCACATGAGAGTTCTGCAATCCTTCTCTCTAAGGAACACGCAGGCTGCAGGTTAGTTGTAGAGAAAGCTAAGAGGGAGGAGTCCCCTTAAGACACTTGGTTTGAGAGCGGGACACCATGGCTAGAGGTGGGATCTGCCACATTCAGCTGTGTGATCTTGAGGAATCATTTATCGCTGTTTCCCTGCTCCCACCAGTTTGTTGGAGGATATGAAATGTGTAAAAATTGCTTTACAAATGATAAAATAGGACACAAATGTAGGAGATTATTATAGAATTACTTATGATTGAATTGGAAAAAGGGAAAAAATACAGAACTAATTTCTTGTGGAACATTAAGAATTTTCTAGCCTTTCTATAAAGATGGAGCCAAAAATGAAGAAGGAAGCCCCTGCCCCTCCCAAAACAAAGGCCAAAGCAAAGGCCTTAAAGGCCAAGAAGGACATCTATAGCCACACCAAAAACGAAGAGCTGCACAGATGCTGAGAAGGCAGTCCAAATACCTCCAGAAGAGTGTCTCCAGGAGAAACAAGCCTGACCACTATGCCATCATCAAGTTTCCCCTGACCACTGAGGCAGCCATGAAAAAGAAAAGAACAACACACTTCTGTTCATTGTGGATGTCAAGGCCAACAAGCACTAAATCAAACAAGCTGTAAAGAAGCTCACATTGATGTGGCCAAGGTCAGCACCTTGATCAGGCCTGAGGGAGAGAAGGCCCGTGTTCAACTTGCTCCTGACTCTGATGCTCTGGATGTTGCCAACAAAATTGGGATCATCTAAACCGAGTCCAGCTGGCTAATTCTAAATACAAACTTTTTTCACAACAACTAAATTCTTTAAAAACCCCTACAAATGATCTTAAATGTTCTAAAATCTTCACCAAGAGAAGTAAGTGAAAGCTTGGTCATATTGATTTATATTTTTATTTTGGTTTGGATTCAGTCAAACTTAATTCCAAGAAAAGTTGGCTTCAGTCTTTCGTGTTGCTCATCCATGAATCCCTTCCCTCACGCTCATTTGTGTGAGCAAAGGTAAGATGTGATTCCACTGCTGTGCTTCTAAGTACTTGTATACCAAATGTTAGATAAAGATAGCTGTTGCTGCTGCTGTTAGGTGCCACTGAACTGAGTATGACTCATAGCGACCCTCTAACAACAGACCTGAACCCTGTCCCACCCCATGCCATCCTCACAATCTCTGACATACCTGTGCCCATTGCTATGGTCACGGTGTCAATCCATCTCACTGGAGTCTTTCTTTTACTAACCCTCTCACTTCTCCAAGTATGATATTCCTTTCCAAGGAATAGCTTCTCCTAGCAACATGTCCAAAGTATGACAGATGAAGTATTTAAAATATCTGGCTATTTTAATGAAAAACAAAGTAAAGGAAGGAATGGCTTCTTTACTTTCTAGCATTGCAATAAAATTAAATTTCTTCTGGTTTTCTACTTTACCAACATTCTAACAACACAGGACTCAGGACTGAAATATAAACACTAAAATCGGAATGAGACAGATTTTGGTTTTGAGTTACTCTAGAAAATGTATTTTCCCTATCAGTTGGCCCTTATTGTTAAGCTGGTTCGGTTTATATTTTTTTCCCTAATAACTTCATAACTTATTTCCCTTCTTTAAATCCAATGTTTCTGAAAAACTCGTTTGATGCTCTTATTAAAAATTCCACTTCCAGGACCTGTCTCAGAGTTGCAGAATCAGAATCTTTTCTGGGGAGGTCTGAGGTTGTTCTTTTTTCAAGATGTTCATGTTTCAAAGTGAGTTTTTGATACTGTTAAAATGTTTAAAACTAGGGCATTTTTTTTCCTTAATGAAATAAAAAACAACTTATTTTATAAAGAGACTAAAAATACAGAAATCTTTAGCATTTCTATATCTACCACATTGGTCTAACTAGTGCTGATTCTGATTTCAGCCACAGGTTACCTCCTCCTATGACAAAGCTGATGGCTTCTTAAAGCAATACACAAATTAAATACAGCTTTTAATTCTTTCATCCATCAGCATTCAAGTGTCCCTTAGTTTGCTCATTCTTGTGTATTGTGAATTTATGGGCTTTGTTGTTGTTATATGCTGTCGAGTTGCTTGCAACTCATAGTGACCCTATGTACAAGAGCCCTAAACCCTGCTCTATCCTGTGCCAACCTTATTGTCTCTGACACACCTAACTCGATTAACCCAGTTACTGAATTTATCCATCTCATTGAGGGTCTTCCTCTCTTGCATGATGTCCCTCCTTGTAACATGTCCAAAGTGTGTCAGACAAAGCTTCGGAATCCTTGCCTCCAAGGAGCAGCCTGGTTTCATCCTCTCCAGGACAAACCTGTTTGTTCTCCTAGCATGGTATATTCAGCACTCTTCTCCAGCACCACAGCTCAAAGGTATCAATTCTCTTTCTCTCTGACACATAGCAAGCAATTGGGAAGACTATGGTTTGGATCAGGTGTACTTTAGTCTACAGACTAATGTCATTGCTCTTCATTACTCTAGAGGGATCCCTGACAGATAACTTTCCCAATGCAATTTGTCTCTTGATTTCCTGGCTGTTGGTACCAAGAGTGTTGATTGTGGAGCCAAGCAAACTAAAACTGTTAACAATCTCAATCTCTTCACCATCCATTATGGTGCTGCCAATCGGCCCAGTGGTGAAAATCTTTGTTTTTTAGATGCTGAGCTTCAATCTGTATTGAAGGCTGCAGTCCTTGACCTTCTGCAGCAAGTGCTTCAGGTCCTCCTAAGTTTCTGCAAGCAGAGTTGTGTCACCTGGATAATGAAGGTTGTTGATGAATCTTCCTCCAATCCTGATGCCATATTTCCCCTCCTAAAGCCTAGCATCCTGGATGATCTGTTTTGCATATAGATTGAAAAGGTATGGAGACAGAATACATCCCTCGTGGACACCTTTCCCTATTTTAAACCATGCAGTGTCTCCTTTCCTTCCTGTTCTGATGACTGTCTCTTGGTTCAAGTACAGGTTTTGCATAAGCACAAGCAAATGTTCTAGGATTCCCATTCTCCTCAAAGTTAGCTACAGTTTGTTGTGATTCACAGTCAAAACCCTTTGCATAGTCAATGAAACACAGATAGACATTCCTCTGGTACTCTCTGCTTTCAGCCAAGATCCATCTAACGTTAGCTTTAAATCCCTAGTCCACGACCTCTTCAAAACCCAGCCTGCACATCTGGCAGTTCTCTGTTGACGTGTTGCTCCAGGTATTTTTGGATAATTTTCAGCAGAATCTTGCTTGTACTTTCAACGATTCTGTTCGATAATTTCTGCATGCAGTCGGGTCACTTTTCTTTGGAATGGGAACAAATATCGATCTCTTCCAGTCAGTTGGCCAGCTGGCTGTCCTCCAGATTTCTTGGCACAACTTACTGAGCACATCCAGGGCAGCCTCTATTTGTTGAAATATGTCAATTGGTATGCCATCAATTCCTGAAGTCTTATTTTTTTGCCAATTCTTTCAGAGCAGCTTGAACTTCTTCCTTCATCATGGGCTTTAGATAGGCAAAACTGTAGGCCTGAATGAATGCTAGGAGATGGAGAAGGAATATAGGCTTTTAAACTAGTGAATGAAAAGAGACATTATACTCAAAGAAGAGAATAACCTTAGAAACGGTGAGTAATGAAGACTGCATCTGCCCCGTGTTAAGTTAATCATGACTGGAGCTGGTAGAGGAACTGTAGTCACCATTCCTACAGAGTCAGAAGACAGGTATGTATGCTGACTAACACCTCACTGCTGCTGAATCGATTCCAACCCAAAGGGACCCTGCAGAGCAGGGCAGTGCAGAACAGAGCAGAACAGTGCAGTGCAGAGCAGAGCAGTGTAGTGCAGAGCAGAGCAGTGCAGTGCAGAGCAGAGCAGAGCAGAGCAGTGCAGTGCAGTGCAGAGCAGAGCAGAGCAGGGCAGAGCAGAACAGAGCAGTACAGAGCAGTGCAGTGCAGCGCAGCGCAGCGCAGCGCAGCAAAGAGCAGCACAGCGCAGCGTAGAAAAGAGCAGAGCAGAGCAGTGCAGTGCAGAGTAGTGCAGAAAAGAGCAGAGCAGCGCAGTGCAGAAAAGAGCAGAGCAGCGCAGTGCAGTGCAGAGCAGTGTCATGCAGAGCAGAGCAGTGCAGTGCAGAGCAGAGCAGTGCCGCGCAGAGCCGCACAGTGCAGAGCTGCGCAGCGCAGAGCAGTGCAGAAAAGAGCAGAGCAGAGCAGAGCAGCGCCGAGCGGAGCAGTGCAGAGCCGAGCAGTGCAGAGCAGTGCAGTGCAGAGCCGAGCAGTGCAGTGCAGAGCCGAGCAGTGCAGTGCAGAGCAGAGCCGAGCAGTGCAGAGCCGAGGAGAGCTGAGTAGTGCAGAGCAGAGCAGTGCAGAGCAGAGCGGAGTGGAGCAGAGCAGTGCAGAACTGCCCCATAGAGTCTGGGAGGCTGGTAAATCTTTTTGAACACAGACTGCCACCTATTTCCCCCATAAAGCAGCTGGAGGGTTTGAACAGCCAGGCTTTCAGTTAGTAGCCCAGTGCTTAACCTACCACGCCATCAAGGCTACTTTCTTTGCAGAAAAGCACTATTACTATTCAGCGTTTTTCTGGAGATACTAGGCAATATGATTACAACACAGAGAAACATAAAGTTCAAAGAGAAGGAAAACTATCATTTGCAAAAAAAAATCACTGTACATCTGGAAAACCTACTGTAAGTAATAAGCAAGTAAGTACAGTGGCTCAAAATTAATACACATAAAAATTTCTTATAAACGTGCTGTTGTGTACTGTTGAGGTGAAACTGCCCACAGTAACCTTCCAGCGGGATTTCAGAGACAGAAAATCACCTGGGAGGAGACTGCCCATCGTTGTGCAGTGGAGCAGCTGGTGGACCTGAACTGTGTTAAATACTTAGAAGAAACAGCAAGAAAATGATGAGCTATATCAGAGAAAAAGTCCCGAGTGACATAAAATACATCTTTAAAAAAAATTATTTTCTTTTATATCAGTTAGCTTACAAAGTTCGTATCTATTGTTTCACACTATTCTTCATCCACATTGGGTTATAAAACACATCTTAGGTAAGTGGAAAGGAATAAATAGAAAGATAATGTAATACTTTATCAATTAATCTGTAAATTTAGTACAAGTTCAATAACTACTTATTGATTGGTGGATTTTTAAAATCGTATAAATTGATTCCACAGTCAACATGGAAAGTATGAGAATCACTGAGCAATCCTGAAGAGTAACAAAAGGAAGCAGCATCCATCCAGAAGCCAAAAGTCACGAAGTTACAGTAATGAAAATGCTGGGTGTTCCAGCTAGGATTAGAAAGACCAGTGAACAGCACACAAAGTTCACCTAAGAAATGAGATCAGAGAAATTTTGTGCCCACTAATGGGTAAATTTTAAATCAGTGGTCAAAGGACAAACTAATAAGTAAAGAATTGGGCAACAGTGATAAAAATGAAATTGAATCTCTACTTCACCCCTTCCATTAAGCTATATTTTAGAAAGCTCAGAGACTGGGGAGAAAGGGATAAAGAAAGAAAAGAAACAAGTGAAATATAAGAGGAAAGAAGTAATCCCCCCACCCTCAAATCATCTGTGAGTGTGTAGAGTCTGGTAGGACAGAAAATCACAACATATTTAGAGAAATTTCTCATGTGTCAGGATTGTGTCCTACCTCCATGGCTGTCCAACCTGTATGCAGAACACATGGTTTAGGATGCTGGACTCTCAAGGAAGCAACAGGCTCAGAGGAAGACTCATCAGCAATTTGCATTCCTGCAAATAACACAACTTGCTTGCTAAAACTGAGGAGGATTTGAAGTACTTTCTACAGAAGAACAAAGACTCCACAGCCTTCAATACGAATTACATCTCAACATTGAGAAAATAAAAATCCTCACAAGTGGGCCAACAGGCAACATCCTGTTAGATGAAGAAAGGACTGAAGTTGTCAATGATTTCATCTTCCTTGATCTACAATCAAAACACTTCGTGTCAGCAGTCTGCATGTCAAAAGACACACTGCATTGGGAAAATCTACCAAAGACATCTCCAGAGTATAAAGAGCAAGGTTAACATTGGTATAAAGACTTAAGTGTAACTGATGGAAGCCAAGGTCTTTTCGATTTCCTGTTCTGGATCTGAAAGATGGACAATAACTAAGGATGACAGAGGAAGAATAGAGGCCTATGAACTGTGGTGTGAGAACAGTAATGTCCCATGCATTGCCAAAGAACAAGCAAATGTCTTGGAGGAAGTGCAACCAGGGTGCTTCTTAGAGGAAAGGGTGGTGAAGTTTCTCTCATATTTTGGGCATGTTGTTAGGACTAGCCAATCCTTGGAAAAAGACATCATGCTTGGAAAGGCAAAGGGTCAGTGAAAGATAGGGTCGTCCTCAACAAGACAGACTGACTTAGTGACTGTAACAATGGGCTCGTGTATATCAGAGATGATAAGGACAACACAGGATAGGGCAGGGTTCAGATCTGTTTGTAATGTTGCTGAATTGTCAACTCAATGGCACCTAACAACTTGTTTCTCTGACTAAACCTGTAGACTGCCAGAACACTGACTTAAATATTACTGCCACTGTCTTACTTCTCAGCTTAAAACCTGTAAACGCTCCTGCCACTATCTTTAAATTGTGGTAAATGTATATGTAACAAAACATTTGTCAATTTGGTACTTTTTACATGTATAGTCAATGACATTAATTATCACATGTCCAGATTTCCCCATCACCCTTAACAGGCACTAAGCAATAAATCCTCCTCCCTCTCACCTGCCCTGAACTACTAATAAACTTTGGTCTCTACACACAGAGGATGTCAGTCTGGAGACAAAGATGTACCTGATCCAGGCCATGGTCTGCTATGCATTAGAGAGCTGGACAATGAATATGGATGACAGCAGAAGAAGAAGCAATGCCTTTGAGTAGTGGTGTGAGAAGAGTACTGAATGTACCATGGACTGCTAAGAGAACAAACAGGTCTGGAGCTAAGGATTGTGAAGATCCACGTCACATACTTTGGGCATGTTGCCTAGAGGGACTGGTCCTAGGAGAAGGATATCATGCTCGAAGCGGTGGAGCGACGGTGCAGGAGAGGAAGACCTCAAACGAGATGGATAGACACAATAACTAGGGTAACGGGGGCAGGTGTGTCAGAGACGGTGAGACCGGCTCAGGATAGGGCAGGGTTCAGAGCTATTGTGCATAGGGTCACTATAAGTTGCGACTTGATGGCACATTAACACCACCCACTTGCTTGTTCTTGTTAGTTGCCATCGTTGTTAGGAAACACCTGTCTCCTCCATCTTCACTCAGGTTGAAGGCCTCGCTGACAGCTCCTGGGCTTATAGCAGACAAGGAGTGGTAAGGAAGAAGGATCTTCCATCTGTTTCCCCTTCTGGCCTGAGGAGCACCTGTACACCAGATCCAGTCTAGACACTGCCCCCACCTGGGACATTATCCTGTTATACCAGCTGTGCACTTCAGATGGAAGGGCAGAGATGCTAAGTCATCGGAAAATGGTCCAGGAGCACAAGGTCAGAGGCGAGGCCCTTCCTTCAGAACTACCGGAGAGAGAGAACCTTCCCTAGAGCTCGGATTTGGACCCGGAGCCTCCCAAACTGTGAGACTTAGGTCAGTTTGTTGTGGGGCTTCATGTTGCTCACTACTTTGTAGCTTTGGGTATCTGTATTCTATTTATCAAAGTTCCGATTAAGATAGCATTTGTCTGTCAGTTTGCCACACTGAGGTAACTTGTGGGTGCTGTAATGCTAACAGCTATGCCACTGGTGTGTCAGATGCCAGAGGGGTCACCCATGATGGTCCCTGAGGAAGACAGATTAGGAAGAAGGAATGATCCTCCACTTCTGAAACAGCAGGCCTCTGAAACCCCTACCAACAAATAAGCCTGTTTAGTCTCAACATTTCTGACAAGTGAGGTCATATCCAGCCCTTTTAAAAAATATTCAGTCCTTTTGCAAAGGCCTTATTTCCCTCAGCATGGTGTTTCCAGGGTTCAACCATGTGGTAGCATGTATCAGTATTTCATCTCACTTTATGGCTGAATTGTATGCATTTTGTATTCCATTTATTTGATGACAGATGTCTCTACCTTTTGGTTGCTGCAAATAGCCCTGTAACAAACCCTGTTTGTGTACAAGTGTCTTTGTGTTCTTGCTCTCAATTCTTTTAGGTATAATGGCCAATATGGGCCTGTCTTGTTGGAGACATAGGGTAATCATAAGGATCCCTGAAGGTGGAATGGACGACTGGCCAAAAGTTCAAATCCCCCAGCAGCGCCACAGAAGAAAAGGTCTTGACGTCTGTTCTTGTAAAGATCACTGCCTTGAAAATCTCCTGAGGCAGTTCTCCCTTGTTTTACGGGGCTGCTACAAGCTGGAACTAGACAGCGTACAACCACTACAAAGATGGTATTCTATGTTTAACTTTTTGAGAAACTGCCATACTGTTTCTACAGCAGCTGCACTCTTTTACAATCTGCCAGCAAGCAGATGAAGGTTCCAATTCCTCCACATCCTTGCCAACACCTGTTGTTTTCTCTTTTTAAACCATAGCCTTCTTGGTGGGTGGGGCTCCCTGTTCTTTTAATATATAATTTAGTTTTTCATCTGAGTTTTGAAAAAAATAGACCCATTTTTAAATGGAAAAAAAATTGGAGAGGGAAAGACTTAGGATTCACGGCATATATAAACTTTGGTAATTTTCGAAAACTTGAAACTATTACTCAAAATCAAAGCACACACAGCTTTGCGGGAAGAACGCTTCTTGGCGCTGCTGACGGCCTTTCTTTCCTCGGGAGCGCTTCTTTGTGATGGTGCAGGCCTAGGTGCCTTCTCACTTGAATATGCGGTATCTTCCCCCTGAAGGACTGGATTCAACATGGTCTTGAATTTAATCAGATTACTGTCCGTGCAGGAGCTTTTGCTACATTAACTCTGGGGTCATCTGGTTTCAGTTCACCGAAGGCAGAAGTGCTTGGCTTCTTTAAACAGAGGAGCAGAATAGCCAGGCCACACATGCGTACTTCCTGGTTGAAGTAGACTATAAATCTCTATTTCTTAACTAATCAAGATTTGTTAGAAGAATCTATTTGAGTGAGAGTTTACAAATATTTTGCAGCCCATCATTAATAGGCATTGACTTCCACTGAAGGTTCAACATTTAAAAATAAGCATCTATGAGAAGCCTCATTGAGTCTTAATTTAAAAAATAAAAATAAAAATAAGCATCTACCCCCAAAAGGACCCTCCCCAATGCTCTTTCTTGGTTTCCTTGTCTGATTTCTTGCACTTCCCTCACTTCTGTAGTGCTTTAACGAGTCCTTCTCATCGGAGTTACTATCTCTATCATTTGATTACAGGAGTCTTTGTTCGGGGAAGGATGATTAAGCAGTCCAGCACTAACTTAAAGGTGGTGGTTCGAGGAAGGGCCAAGTGATCTGCTTATAACAGCTCACAATCATGACAACTCTAGAGTACAGTTCTCTCTGCACGTGGGTCACCTTAGGTCAGAATCCACTGTTACTCTCTTTGTGTCAACAGGCTTCCTGAGGGCAGAGGTTATTTCCTCTCCTTGAGTCAACAGCAAAATGCTGGAGGTTCCAGTCATAATCACAAAGTAAAACCTTCTAATATTCCAAAAGTACTCAGTAACATAGACTGTGAGGTGAACAAAAATACCAATGAGGTACTCACTCCTTAGAACAATCAATGAGAAGAGAGTCACCCAAGGAAGAAGCTCGGAAGGCAGTAGGGGAAAGGAAAGGGCAGACGGACCTGGGGAACCCTGGGAAAAAACAGGAATCCAGGTGCTGCTAACTGCTGGGCTTACAATCAATGTCACAAAGTGTGTGCAAAACTGTTGCCTGGAAAACCAACACACTGTGAACTTTTACCAAATCACAACAAAAAGTAAAAAACCCAACAACAACATATTTAGAGATTTTACTTTTGAGGAGCTAGTAACAGAGCTAAGAAGAATGAGATAAGGACAAATAGTTGGTAAGTGATTAGATTTAGGGCATTTTGTATATACACAGTCAAAGTTAGTTTTTCTACAGTTTGTTTTCCCAATTTTTATTTCAGAATTATGTTTAGATAAAAAGGCCATAAAAGGTCTAATTTATGCTTCCACTGTGGAAAGCTGGGCCACTTCAGTAGACAGTGTCACAGATGAGAGCCACAGATAGGCAAGGGAGTAGAGAGGAAGCTCCCACTCACTTGCTTTAAGTGTGGCTCTGAAGGACACTTGGCCAAGGTGGCCCCCATCAGGTCCCCGTGCCTCGTGGCTGACAGGACTGACAGGCCCCAGCTCTCAGCTGGAAACAAAGGAGGACGCTTCAACGATTTAGATCTTCCCAGAAGAGCCGTGGATGAGCATTAACATTACTGGTTGCAACACTTCCATGATACATCTTCAAGGATATGAACATGTATGGCTAAGCACAATTGATAACAGTGCATCTAAATTCCAAAATCAATCTCCATAATAGTCTATGTGTTTCCTACTGCCAAAGGGGCCCTTTAGAG
>NW_006399877.1:8376909-8431383 GCF_000299155.1 Elephantulus edwardii | reverse complement strand
AATAGCAAAATTTAACAGAACAGCAAGCAATTTAATAATAATTTAAAAATTAAAAAAGGTCTAATTTATTAGTACTTTACTATACTTTGCAAAGTACAAATGAAAGGAATTTTTTACTTTATCATGACACCTGTATTATTTCTTAGGCTGTACATAGTTCTTATTTAGGATTAGGTTCTTATTTTCAGTCTATTTAAAAAATAATCAGAATCCATAAAGAATTCTGTCCTGTCATTTCAAGAGAAGTTCAGAAATATAATCTTTTTTGAAAAAATAATCTCTAGAAGATATAATAACCTAGGTCAAAACAGGAGCAGATTACTAAATCTATGCCAGAAAAATTAAAGGTATTATTAGATGTGTTTGCACAAAATTTTACCAAAAATAACCATCTAAACCATTTAAATAGATTATCATTATTATAACTAGTTCTGCTTCCTTTCTATTTTCATATTGCTTTTAGAAATTTGCTAGTTTTAAAAAACAAGCAAAGGGGAGCTCTGGTGACCTAGTGGCAACAAGCTGCACTGCAATCCCAGAGGTGCACGGTTCTAATCCACCAGATGCTCTGCCGGGGAAGGAGGGACAATCTCCTCCTGTACCAGTCAGATCTGATTTGACGGTATACACACACACACACACAAATAATAAAATTAAAAAAAATTAAAAAAAAACCCAAACAAGCGAGTATATATGTTTGTTGGTCATTTGAACATATACAGTATGTACATTAAATAGTATCATGATATTAAATATGACAGAAAAATAGTATCACATTAAGTTAAAAAAGGCACTTCCTTTATCTGGAAGACTCAGAAACAAGTAGTCTAAAAGAATACAGGACCATGAGCCTGTGCTCACAGCCTCCATTCCCATGAGACTAGCATCTTTACCCAGCCAGTAAGTATGGACTTTTACTTTGAATTTTCTTCTCCATTGTTTTTTCCCCTCTCTCTACTTATCCAGAACCTTCTGTTAGGATCTTGATCTGAGCAGTCAGTAGTGATAGCTGGTTTTTTGCATTTTTCTCCTGGCACCACTAGCAAAGTCTATTATTATTGCTTACTGGAATTTCATATGGCAAAATATACTCAATACAAATAATTCAGAGATTTGAGTCATGTTACCTGGTAACACTTTAACATTATAGCCATTTTGAAATCACATTTCAGGAACTGACTTCCTAAAATACCCCAATTTGCTATAACCCTTTTTTTTAAAAAAAAAAAAAAATTGAGATTTTATTCTAAGTTTATAAAGAACTTGGATTTCCATTCATTCATTGTTGCACATTTGCTATAACTATTGTCTGTCACTGTCACACAAGACCTCTTTTGATAGAGCCATACAGGTACTTTTTCTTTTTTCAAGCCAAACAATCTGAAGAATCTCATCAATGGCAGCTAAGCACACATTTTCAGTATTAGCTCAAGCAAGGGCCAAGCCTGAACCACGTGTGTCCGAAACAGTTTGAGGATACCATCAATGTCGTACAGCTGCTGTTTCAGGTACTGTGTAGTAACGAAACAGCCCTATGCCGTTAGAACGGAATGTTCCTGCCATGCCCTATCCTCACAATCTGCTGTGCTGCCCTCCGTTACAGCCCCTCGTCAGTCTATCTTATGGAGGGTCTCTCTCACTGACCTACTTTTCTAAGGATTGGTAACATGCTCAAAGTATGTGCGATGAAGTCTTATCATCTTTGCTTCTAAGGGGTACTCTGGTTGCTTCTTCCAAGACAGACATGTTTGGTCTTTTCTGTACAACTGTTGCTGTTAGGTGCTGTTGAGTCAACCATGACTCACAGCAATCCCATGAACAATAGTTCTTAGGGCCCTATCCTGAGCTATCCTCACAGTTACTGACATGCTCTTGTCCACATTACAATCACTGTGTTAATGCAACTGGTTGACTGTTGTCTTCTCTTTCACTGACCTTATGCCTTTCCCAGAACGACATTTTTCCCCCCAGGATTAGTCCCACCTGACACCACGCCCAAAGTATGTCGAGACTAAGTTTCACCATCCTTGCCTCTAAGGAGCATCCCGGTTGCACTTCCTCCAAGACAGACTTGTTTGTTCTCTTGGCAGTGTGTGGGGTATTTAGTGATCTCCTCCAATCCCACATTTCAAAGACACTGATTCTTCAGCTTCAGTCGGCCTTATTCATTGTCTTACTTTCTGATGCATAGGAAGCAAGTGAGAATACCATCGTTTGGACTGGGCACAAGTTGTCTTTAAACTGACATCCTTGCTCTTCATAATTTTAGAGATCCTTGAGAGCAACATACGTTTCCATTTCTTGACTGCTGCTGCCAAGGGTGTTGATTATAGATCCAAGTAAAACGAAACCCTTTACAGCTTCAATCTTCATCTCACATGACGTTGCCTATTGGACAGCTGTTGTTGTTGACTGCCGTCGAGTTGAGCACGACTCATAGTGACCCTATGAATAAAAGACCTGACCCCTGTTCTGTAACTATTGCTGTTTTTCTGAGTTCATAGTTTCCAGAGGCATGAGAACCTGAAATCCTGTGACCTGTTAGTAACTGCTGGTTGAGGCTGCTTCTGTCAATTAGTTCCTGCCATGTTATTTTCCTCTCTCAGTCAGAGGCCACAGGGGACACCGAAAGGTTTGCTTTTGACTGTAACAACAGCAGAGGCTGTGGAATCCCTCTACTGCCTAGCCTGACTTTTTGCTCCTCCCCTAGAAACAGGGTGAAATACACAGAACAGGCCGTCACCACTCTTCTCTGAGACTACTGGCTGCCTACGTGGGCACCCTGGAAACGCCTGTCAGAAGAATGAAAAAAATGGAGATTATTCTTCAGAGCTTGTTTTGACAGAGAAGTTGGGAAGGTCCTTACACCTTTCACGTCTTAGCTCAATCTCTCACTTTTTTCTCTGGAAACAGAGAGCTGAGCCCGATGGTAAATAAATCAGCTGGAAAGCAGCTGGTTCCACCTCTTTTACCTGCTTATTTGTGAACTCTCAGGGCAATTACAGAACACTTGTCATCCAGGCAAAACAGCAGTTAACAGTGTTGCACCACTGTCAATGTCCTGGCTTTGATGTTCTAATAAGATGTGTTCACATTGCAGGAAACTGGAGGAAGGGTACACAGGGATCCATTTACACTATTTTTGAAACTTATTGAGAGTCTAAAATTACTCACAAATAATGTTTAAAAATTTTTTATAGAGCAAAACATTCAAATGTCCTACACTAGTGGACCAGTAGCTTTTAGACTTTTCATGACACTAAAACTCACCATCACTGAGTTGGCATTGACTCACCATGACCCTCCACTGCCATTCCCCAGGCTTCACGTGGGAAGCCTGTCCATGTTTCTCCCTGAAGAATTCCAACCGGCAGAGGTACACAGCCACCGGTGGAGCCCAACCACTGTGGACAGAGTTGGATTAGCGCTGCTGACTCTGACCTGAAAGCTCCCTTTAAGACTAGAAACACAGGCTTTTCCTTAAGGCCACATCCCACTGTTTTAAGTTATCTTTTAAGCCTCATCATTCAGTTTTATCCTCAGTGACATCAGAGTAAATAATTTTCTAATACCGTGGTGACAAAATGTGATTATTTCAATAAGTTGTAAGGCAAAGTGAGACCAGCAGCACTGGCCTAAGTGAAGTAAAAAAAAAGTGCTAAAAGGATGGACAGGGCTTCTCGCCCTTCACTGAGGGGCCTGTCTCCCCAAAAGGGAAATGACGCTGAATCAGTGGGCATGGAGATCGCTGCTGAGCTTCAAACAGCTGCCAGTGGATGTGGCCGGAGCAGCTGGGAGAACGGTACTTTGTGAAGATCAAAGAATTCAAGAGAGAGAACGGGCTTCATTTTAAAGAGGAGAGGAAAAGGACTGGTAGCTGAGTCAAATCTGGTGAAGGAGACTAGTAACAGTAAGGCCCTTCATGCACCTCAAGGGTGAAAAGAATATAGGATATCTTACAGGGAGTGAGGAAAGTGCTGAGCTCGGACTTGAGATAAAGCATAATTCAACCTCTAATAAATAAGTAAAGAAAAAAAACAAATTAGACAAAGGGGGATGCACATTTTCATCTGTCATACTGGCGTCCTCTCTGGAGGGCTCCCAGGGAAGCCACCTCCCAGGGGACAGTCAGGTTTCAGTAAGGACAGGCAGATGGGAGGCTCTGTGCAGAGGACTAGGCAGGGCCTGGGCTGAGTTTACATGGAAGAACACTTTCTGATCAGACAGTGGTGGGGAGAGAGGACGGGGTAGAACACAGAACAAGGAGATGAGACACAGAAAGAGGTGGCGCCTGAAGGCACGTGCACTCTGGGAGGTGCAGGAAGTCTACAGGAGCAAGAATCACTGTCATTTGTAGTCTATTCTCAAGTAGCCCAACTTTGACAAAATCATTCTGATGCCCAAACAGCCTGATGTTTTTGTCTTTTTGAGGACTGCCTTTAATGACCAGACTCCTTGTCAGCCCTTCTCCACGTCTGGGGGTCTCTCTCATGAAGTGCAGGGTCTGCCCTCCACACCGTGGCTGGACTTTGGCAAGAACTTCCAGAATTCCATTGTCCAAGTCCTTTCATTTCACTCCACCCTGAATACTACTGATAGATGAAATTTTCCTTAGGTGTCATTTGGATCCTGTCATCTCCTTTTCAGAACTTTTCTGTGCCACTGTCATCGCATCAAGTGTGCACACTCTGTCTAATATTCTTAACCCAGTAAGATTGTTCCAATTTATTTAGATGAAATATTTGTTTCAGGCAAAGTGTTCAGTCACTGGCCTGTGTATGACCACAAACACCCATAATTTATAACCCACAGAAATGAATACTACTGCACGGTAAATAAAACAAAAGGAACTACCTTTTTGGTATTTTCTGCTTTCAGCCAAAATCGATCTGATATCAGCAATGATATCCTGTTTCATATCCTCTTATGAATCCAGTGTGACTTCCTGGCAATCTTCTGTCAATATTGTTATTATGTGCCGTCGAGTCACTTGCGACTCATAGCGAACCTGTGTACAACAGCCCTAAACCCTGCTCTATCCTGTGCCAATCACACTGCCTCTGATACACCCATCCCGATTACCCCAGTCATTGAATCAATCCACCTCATAGAGGGTCTTCCCCTCTTGCGCTGTCCCTCCACCCTCCCAAGCAGGATGTCCCTCTCCAAGGACCTGTCTCTCCTTACAACATGTCCAAAGTATGTCAGACGAAGCCCCAGAATCCTTGCCTCCAAGGAGCAGCCTGGTTTAACCCTCTCCAGGCTGAATCTGTTTGCTTTCTTGGCAGTCCATGGTGCATTCAATACTCTTCTCCAGCACCACAGCTCAAAGGCATCAATTCTCCTTCTATGCTTCCTAGTCATTGTCCAACTCTCCAATGCATAACAAGTGATTGCAAAGACTATGGCCTGAATCAGACACACCTTAGTCTCCAGAGAGATACTATTGCTCTTCAGTACTTTGGAGAGGTCCCTAACAGCAGACTTTTCCATCGCAAGACGTTTTTTGATTTCCTGGCTACCGGTGCCAAGAGTGTTGACTGTGGAGCCAAGCAGATTAAAACTGTTAACAATCTCAATCTCTTCACCATCCATCCTGATGCTGCCAACTGGTCAAGTGGTGAGAATCTCTGTCTTCTTGACATTGAGCCTCAATCCATGTTGGAGGCTGCAGTCCTTGACCCTCTGCAGCAAGCATTTCAGGTCCTCCTCAGTTTCAGCAAGCAGGGTTGTGTCATCTGCATCACACAGATAGTTAATAGATCTTCCACCAATCCTGATGCCACACTTCTCCTCATAGAGCTCAGCCTCTCAGATAATATGTTCTGCATACAGGTTGAAAGGGTATGGAGATAGGACACATCCCTGGGGTACACCTTTCCCAATTTTGAACCAGGTGCAGTGTTTCCCTGCTCTGTATTGATAACTGCCTCTTGGTCCAAGTATAGGTTTCTCATTGGCAAGATCAATTGTTCTGGGATTCACATTCTTCTCAGTCAGCCACAGTTTGTTATGATCCAGTCAAATGCCTTTGCATAGTCAATGAAACACAGATAGACATTCCTCTGGTATTCCCTGCTTTCAGCTAAGATCCACCTAACATCGGCTACAATATTCCTAGTACCATGACCCCTTTTAAACCCAGCCTGGACTTCTGGAAGTTCTCTGCTGATGTGCTGTTCCAGTAGTTTTTGGATAATCTTCAGCAGAATCTTGCTTGCATGTGAAATCAATGATATTGTTCTATAGTTTCCACACTCTGTTGGGTCACCCTTCTCTGGGATGGGATCAAATATAGACCTCTTCCAGTCAGTTGGCCAAGTGGTTGTTCTCCAGATTTCTTGGCACAACTTGGTGAGCACATTCAGGGCAGCATCCGCTAGCTGAAATATGTCAATTGGTATACCATCTACTTCTGTCAATGTATTGTTGCAATAATTTTAAAATTATCTTCAGCAAAATTGATAATGATGGTATTGCTTGATAATGATTACACTCTGTTAGATCAGTTTTCTTTGGAATGGGCACAATTGTGGATCTCTTGCAATTGGCCAGACTGGTCAGTTAGTTCTCTTCTAAATTTCTTGGTACGGAGAAGTGCTTCCTTCCAGAGCTGCAGCCTTTTGTTGAATAATTCAGTTGATATTCTGTGACAATTCATGGAATCTTGTTTTTCACTATGGCCTTCAGTGCAGCTTGGACTTCTTTTACCACTGGTTCTCGATTATATGGTACCTCTTAAAAATTTTTTTTTATATGCTACCTCTTGAAATAGCTGAGTGCTGATCAAGTCTTTTTGGCCTAGTGACTACTTATGCCATCTTATTTTTTACGCTTCATTAATACTCAACAACCTGTGTTATGCAGATGACACAACCCTGCTTGCTGAAACTGAGGAGGATCTGAAGTCCTTGCTGCAGAAGACCAAGGACTGTAGCCTTCAATAGGGATTGAAGGTCAACAGCAAGAAAACAAAAAGTCTCACCAGTGGGCCATTTGGCAGTATTATGATAGATGAAGACGCTGAGATTGTTAATAGCTTTAGTTTGTTTGGCTCCACAATCAACACTCTTGGTACCACCAGCCAGGAAATAAAAAGACAAACTCTACTGGGAAAGTCTGTGGTCAGGGGCCTCTTGAGAGTACTGAAAAGCAACAGTATCAGTCTGAAGACTAAGGTGCACCTGATGCAGGCCATAGTTTTCACAACTGCTCACTATGCATTGGAAAGCTGGACATTGACTAGGGATGATAGAAAGAGAATTGATGTTTTCGAGCTGTGGTGCTGGATGAAGAGTACTGAATATACCATGGACTGCCAGGAGAACACACAGGTTCATCATAGAGAGAATGAAACCAGGCTGCTCCTTGGAGGTAAGGATTCTAAAGCTTTGTCTGACATATATAAGGCAGGTGGTAAGGAAGATCCAGTTCTTGGAGAGGGACACCATGCTTGGGAGGGTGCAAGGACAACACAAGAGAGGAAGACCCTTGATGAGATGGATTCAATCAGTGACTGGGGATAGAGTAGGTTTCAGGGCTACTGCACATAGGGTCGCTATGAGTCGCGAGTGACTTGATGGCACATAACAACCACAATGTTTCATTTAATTACTATTTGCATCGTTTAATGTTTTGGCCATAGAATACGTCCATACTGAAACTTAAGGCATAACTTATTTCCCCTCCAGTTCTTTCAGCTTGAGAAATGTCAAGTGTGTTCTTCCGTCTTTGCACATTACATGACTGTGCAACACTGTCATTGTGAGTTACCCTTTGAAATCTTCTATTCAACTCATTTGTTTCATCATTTCCTTCCATTTGCTTTAGCTAATCTATGTTTAAAAGCAAGCTATAGAGTCTCTCCTAACATCCATTTTTGTCCTTCCTTTTTCCCTTCCTTGTTTTTTTCAGTGATCTTACACTTTCTTCAGGTATGGTGTCCTTGAAATCAGACATTAGTTTTCAATTTGTCATATCTGTTCTTGTGATGGCCTCTAAACTAGGTACCATATAATCAAGGTTATACTTGGGCTCTCATGAATTTGTTTTTATTTTCTTCAGCTTCAACTTGAACTTGCGTCTGAGAAACTTGTTCCACAGCTGGCCTCTTGCTTTGTTTTATCGGACATAGAGCTTCTCTTATCATCTTTGGCCACAGATGCAGCCAGCTTGAATCAGTGTATTCAACCTAGTGAGGGCCACATGAGTCTTCATTTATGATGGTTCCAGGCAAAGTGTATTTTCAGTTAATTAGGGAATGCTCCATAGGGTTGCAAGTTGATAAATCGTTATGGAAGCAAATTTTGGCATCTCTCTCATTGAGCAGGTAGATTTGAACCACGGCACCACCAGGGCTCCTCTGAACATGTCAGTCTTGAAGAAATCCTATCATGCAATCTCCCATGTGGTTCCTACCACCAAGTCACATTTCCAGCTATTAACCCTTCTTTGTAACTTTTGTACTTCAACTACAAGTCACTATCAAGAAACTTGATTGACAGCTTGACCAATTCCAGACTGTGTAAGTGAGTGAAAATCTTCAATTTTTTTCATGTTTAACATCAGTGGTTGGTGTGTAAATTTTAATAGTAAACATATTAACTGGTTGTCCTTGTAGGTGCATAGGTACTACCCTATCACTGAGTTTTGTACTTCAGAAGAGATCTTGAAACGGTGTTGGTTCCTCCCCCCTTTTCTTGTTGTGTACCACTGAATCAGATCTGACTGGCACAAAGGAGATTGCACCTCCTTTTCCAAAAGGAGACTGCATCTCCTTTTGCAGCATCTGGTGGATTCACACTGTGCACCTTTGGGATTGCAGGTCAGCTTCTTGCCACTAGGCCACCAGAGCTCCCCTTGAAATGTCCTTTTGACAACAAATGTGACACTATTCCTTTTCAATTTGTCATTCTTCATATAGTAGACTGTATGACTGTCCAACTCAAAATGGCCAGTCCCAATCCATTTCAGTTCATCAGTAGCAAGGATTTTTATGTATTGAGCTAACTGAAATTCCAATTCACCAGTGGCTCTGTGGGAGAAAGTCTCCCTCCCATAAGCACTCACAGCTCTGGAAGCCTGACAGAGGGCCACGCCCAGTGAGCTGGAATCAACTAACTCAATGGCAGTGGGCTTGGTTTCAATGATGTCAGATTCATGCTTTTTACATTCCATATTCTCATGGCAGCCACTTCTTCTTACTTTGAGTTATACTCTATCAGCAAATGAGGGTCTTGAAAGGTTTACTCTGTCAATGTCATTGATTTCCTGTCATTAAGGTCGACTTGACTTTGGGGCGGCAGCTTGTCTTATTAAAGTGTTTTCCAACCCAAAGGGCTCATCTTTCAGCAGGATATTAAAAATGCCTCTGCTGCTATGAAGGTGTCCAAAGGTCAACATTTTTCCTTTCAGAAGTAGTGCACCTTCCTTAGTCCTTGTCTGTCTGAACCTGGAAGTTACAGTGAACTGGGTGGGTGACCTGCTGGTACGCGAAAAACAAGTGGCAGTTTCCAGCACCAGAGCAACATGCAAGCCATGACCGTGGACAACTGACAGACGAATGATACAGATACTACATTAGGCCCGATTTTATGGTTTAAATGCACTCTTCTTCTGAGTAGAAACTGTTTTCTTACTACCGTGTAATAACAGTTCTCCACTGTTACTTCATCTCAAGTTTTTCAGTTTGCAGCCTTGTTCCCTCATGCTGTACATCACTAACAGTTGGTGTGCCAAGCCCTGCAGAAGGTGCTTTCTATACAACAAAGCCCTCTGAGCCAGGTACTGTTATTTCTATGACACACTTTCTAAATGGGGAAATTAAGCTTTGGAGACAGGAACTTTGTTGTTACTGTTGGACACTGCCAAGCCGCCTGACCCCACTCTTAGCAACTCTAGGTGACAGAGGTCTGCCCTACAGGCTTTCAAGGCTATCATCTTTATGGAAACAGAATGTAGGTCTTTTCAACGAAGATGCAGGTGAACTTCCGGTTTTTATTCCCTGACTGATGGAGTTTCTGAGAGCTTCTATGAATTATCAAGGTCACTGCTGGTGAGCCAGTTCCACATCTCCCCTTACAGGACGTCCCCCAGGGAGAACTGAGCACTGTCACTAGACCTGGTTCAGCTTCACACCCCAACAGTCAGAGCTCATTTCCCCCAGGGACTGATGCTACTCTGTGACTTCCAGAAAGAAAGCACATTGAAAGCGCCACGCTCTGTTGTGAGAAGAGAGGAATATCATATCCAGGGTCAGAAATCATGCGAACAGGAGTCAAGAGCAAAACCCTAGTTTCTATCAGCAAAAAGCACTCTTTATCCTGTTGTTTTCTGGGGGAATAACAGGGACAGGTTCTTATGACAAAGAGCTACATCTCCTGAATAAAGAAGGGACCAACCTTTCCCAAAGGCAACACTGCATAGAGTGAGTCTGAAAGACAAGGTGCTGAAGAGCGTGGGAAAGACAGATCCAACCCCTCTTTATTTTCAGTTTGGCCCATTAATTGAGAGTGCAACCACAAACTAAAAATGTTTTCAAGAGCTCTGAAGGGACACAAACTCAAATCAGGTTGTTACTTGATACTGAACTATGCTTACAAACAGCTCTTCAAATAATGACATATTCTTCTGAAGGGGGCTATTTTGTTGACCCCACAGGACACTGTGAACTGCCTCTTACAGTTTCCAAGGTGGTAAATCTTTATGGAAGCAGATTACTTCATCTTTATCTTGTGGATTTAAACTGCCAAACTTTTGATTAACATGTCAACACAATGTAATGCACTACCTTGAATTCACTCAATGGCAATGGTGGTGGGTTTTTGTTTATTTTGTTTCAGGAGTCTATAAGAATGTGTTCCTTTCCTCTGAGCTCAACATGGAAATTTTATCGTGTCAACTTTCAAACTGTTTTAGCTGATAAAGAACCCTCCAATAGTCAAATTACTCAATAACCATAAAACAAAAACAACAAAAAAGGAAACATCATTCTATGTTCAAGAAAGTTAAAAGCTTGAAGAGAAAAAAAAAGCAGTATGTTCACCTATGTAGGGAACAAACATGTTTCCCTGTTACGCTGTCTCTAATCTGGGATATTTTGGAGAATAGAGGAACTGAACCTACAGCCCTATCAGCAGGAGACTAGGATTCTCTGAGACTCAGGAAAGGCAACTCCCTGAACAGGGGGGCAGGTGAATGACCAACAGGGCTTCTGAAGTTTCCCCATTTGTCAAATTCTTTCCAGAATCTCTTTACATGTAGTGAGCAGCAAAGAATTTCCTTTGTAACACCTTTTGCTATTCTTGCCACAGATTAAAAATAAGTCACATGGATTGGACTAATTAATACTGGTAAGGTGGCACAATTTTCCAAGGTGATCGATCCATAGATTCAACTTAATCACTGTCAAAATCCTAGCTGGCTTCTTTTCAGGAACTGATAAGCTGGTCCTAAAATTCACATGGGCATTCAAGGATCTAGAATAACCCAACAATCTTGAAAAGAAAGAACAAAGTTGGAAGAGACATGCTTTCCAGCTTAAAACTTTTCCATAAAGCTAACCCCTCCTCAAGCACAGTTATAAAGGCTGTATGACACTGCCATAATGGTAAGCATGTATATCAATGGACTAGAGCCAAGAGCCTGGAAATAAACCCAAACATTTATGGTTAACTGGTTTCTGACCAGCACGCAAAACAATCAGATGGTACGACATGCCTTTTTTTTTTTAAACTTTATTATTATTTTTTTATGTGAGTACCGTCAAATCGGCTCTGACTGGTACAGGAGAAGACTGTCCCTCCTTCTTCAGCAGAGCATCCGGTGGATTTGAACTGCACAGCTCTGGGATTGCAGTGCAGCTTCTTGCCACTAGGCCGCCAAAGCTCCGACAATGCTTTCTTAACAAAAGATACTGGGAAAACTGGATACTCATAGCCCAAAAAATGAAGCTAGACCTCACTTCACACCTACACAAATTCAATAAAAATTAACCAAAGAACTAACTGTAGGAGCTAAATTTACATAACTCATAAAAATAGGAGTAAATCTTTGTAATCTAAAGTTTTCTTTAATATGACACTAAAAAATACAAGAGAAAAAGGTAAAATTGGATTTCCTAAAAATTACGCTTCAAAAACTATCAAGAGAGCTCGGTTTAAAACCAGTTTTAACTGGTTCAGTCATGGATGATAAAGTGAAGCAAATAGGAACAGATCCAAAAATGATAAATTCAGGTGAAGTAGATAACTAGAATAAGAAAAGTGATGGGTTGAAGCCTTGGACATAGGAGATTCAGAGGAAATAGCCTAAGCGCTTTCAGGATCCTGAGGCAGAGAACTGCATCAGCTCTGCCGGGGCACAGAACTGACAGAGGGAGTGATGTTCCAGGTCAGTCAGTCATCATCTTTCCAACTCTGCTCAAAATCCAATGGGCAAGAGATGTGTTTGCTTTTTAACATGTGGGCTGCCCGTATTTTTTAAGAGGGACATTAAGTGTCTTGTAGATTTTCAACCTGTAATTCTCCGATTCCAGTTATGTTCTGGTTTACCCATATTTTAAAAACTTGAGTTGTGTTGGTTTTGTTTCCTTGACTTAACTAGAGAACTAGTCCTTGTAAGACAGTGAAAAGACAATCCACTGAAAGGGAGAAAATATTTGCAAAACCTATAATGGAATTTTATCTAGAATATATCAAAAACATACTATCCCTAGTATCACAACCTCTTCTAAACCCAGCCTATACTTCAGGCAGTTCTCTGTTGATGCACTGCTCCAGTCATTTTTGGATAATCTTCAGAAGAATCTTGCTTGCATGTGATATCAATGATATTGTTCAATAATTTCCACACTCTGTTGGGTCACCTTTCTTTGGAATAGGAACAAATATAGATCTCTTCCAGTCAGTTGGCCAACTGGCTGTCCTCCAGATTTCTTGGCACAACTTGGTGAGCACGTTCAGGGCAGCATCTGTTTGTTGAAATATATCATTTGTTATGCCATCAACTTCTAGAGCCTTGTTTTTTGCCAGTTCTTTCAGAGCAGCTTGAACTTCTTCCTTCATCACCATAGGCTCTTGCTCATATGTTGTTTCATGAAATTCTTCTGAGTCTGCCAATTCCTTTTGGTATAATGACTCTGTATACTCTTTGCATCTTCTTTTAATGCTTCCTGGATCATTTAATATTCTGCCCAAAGCATCCTTAAGTATTGCAACTTGAGGCTTGAATTTGTTCTTCAGTTCCTTCAGCTTAAGATATGCCAAGTGAGTTCGGCCCCTTTGATTTTCTGACTCCAGCTCTCTGAACATTTCATTGTAATACTTTGTCTTCCCGTGCTGCCCTTAGGCAAGGCTTCTAAAGCTTCCTCTGACATACTTTGGACATGTTGCAAGGCAGGACCAGTGCTTGAAGAGGAACGTCATGCTTGGGAGGGTTGTGGGACAGCGCTAGAGAGGAAGACCCTCGATGAGATGGGTTGATTCGGTGACTGGAGTAATGGGGTAGGTGTGTCAGAGACAATAAGATTTGCACAGGATAGAGCAGGTTTTAGGGCTGTTGTACATAGGGTCACTATGAGTTGCAGGCAACTCAATGGCACATAACAACAACATATTAAAAACTCTTATAACTCAGTAGCAAAAACCAAAACTAACTGAAAATGGACAAAGCAAATTCTCACTCAGAGTACAATAAAAAGACAGTTTTTATAAAATAATAAAAAAGACTTTAAAAGTTTTTCTATGCAGATGGGGCTAAAGGGAAGAAGGAAGCCCCTGGCCCTCCCAAAAGTGAAGCAAAAACAAAGGCGTTAAAGAAGGCGTCCTTAAGGGCATCCACAGATACAAGAAAGAGATGATCCACACGTCACCCACCTTCCCGCGGCCTAAGAGACTGAGACTCTGAAGGTAGCTCAAACACCCCCGGAAGAACGCCCCCAGGAGAAACAAGCCTGACCACAATGTCATCATCAAGCTTCCCCTGACCACTGAGGCAGCCATGAAGAAGACAGAAAATAACACACTTGTGTTCAATGTGGATGCCAATGCCAACAAGCACTAAATCAAACAAGCTGTAAAGAAGCTCTATGCCACTGATGTGGCCAAGGTCAACACCTTGATCAGGCCTGAGGGAGAGAAGAAGGCCTGTGTTCGACTTGCTCCTGACTCTGATGCTTTGGATGTTGCCAACAAAATTGGGATCATTTAAAGTGAGTCTAGCTGGCTAATTCTAAATCCAAAATTTTCTCATGAAAAAAAGTACTTTAAAAGTTGTTGTTGTTATGTGCCGTCGAGTCGCTTGCGACTCATAGCGACCCTATGTACAACAGCCCTAAACTCCGCTCTGTCCTGTGCCAATCGCACTGTCTCCGACACTCCCATCCCAATTATCCCAGTCACTGAATCAATCCACCTCATAGAGGGCCTTCCTCTCCTGCGCCGTCCTTCCACCCTCCCAAGCATGATGTCCCTCTCTAAGGACCGGTCTCTCCTCACAACATGTCCAAAGTAAGTTAGACGGAGCCTCAGAATCCTTGCCTCCAAGGAGCCACCCGGTTTAACCCTTTCCAGGACAAATCTGTTTGTTTTCCTAGCAGTCCATGGTCTTCTCAATACTCTTCTCCAGCACTGCAGCTCAAAGGCATCAATTCTCCTTCTATTCTCCCTGGTCATTGTCCAACTCTCTGATGCATAACAAGTGATTATGAAGACCATGGCCTGTATCAGACGCACCTTAGTCTCCAGAGAGACACCATTACTCTTTAGTACTTTGGAGAGGTCCCTAACAGCAGACTTTCCCATGGCAATGCACCTTTTAATCTCCTGGCTGCTGGTGCCAAGACTGTTGACTACGGAGCCAAGCAAACTAAAGCTGTGAACAATCTCAATCTCTTCACCATCTATCCTGATGCTGCCAATTGGTCCAGTGGTGAGAATCTTAGACAAAATATTTCATATATATTTTAAAAAGTTCTCCATTTACCTAATAGAGTTCTGAAGGCCTAGTGGTAAGAAGCTGTGCTGCAATCCCAAAGGCACATGGTTTGAATCCACTAGCTGCTCTGCAGAAAGGATGAGCAATCTCCTCCTGTGTGATTTACTGCCTCTAAAAAGCCCGATGAGTCATGAGTGAGTTCTAAGTCAGCAGCACAAAACAACGAAGAAATCCTAGGGAACTTTGGTGGTTTAGTGCTTAGGAGCTGCGCTGCTAAACCAAGGCATAAAGTTCAAATCCATCAGCTGCTCTGCAGGAGAAAGATGGGCACTCTCCTCATGTGGACTTACTCACTAGAGGAACTCACTAGAGGGTCAGCTATGAGTCGTTGTGACTTGACAGTACATAACAACATATCAGTAAAGAAGTTCTGGTGACACAGAGCTTAAGTGTTCAGTTGTTAACTGAACAGTTATCAGTTGGAACGCAACAGTTGCTTCCCAGGAGAAAGATGTGGCAGTTTGTTTCTGTAAAGACTACTGTTGTTATGTGCCATCATGACTCATAGCAACAACTGTGTGCATCACAATAGCTCTGAACCCTGGCCTATCCTGAGCTAATCTCACTGACTGATACACCTGTCCCTATTACCCCAATCACTATGTCAGTTCATCTCACCCAGGGTCTTCCTCTTCTACAATGTCCTGTCCCTCCACCTTTTCAAGCATAGTATCTCCAGTTCTTTCAGTCTCCCTCCAGTTCTGACGCCTATCCACGCCTTATACAATGGGAGGAAACACCACCTGGCCCTGTACCTCCTCCTGACTGCTGCTGTACCTGAGCCAATAGTTGCAATCTATCTCATTGAAGGTTTCCCCTTTTTTGCTAATCCTCTGCTTAACAACCATAATGATCTCCCCAATTCAAACTCAAACTCACTGCTGTAGAGTCAGAAGTGACTCACAGCTGACCTTCCAGTGGGTTTCTGAAGCTGTAAATTTATAACAGAAGACTGCCTATTTTTCTCTCTCGGAACTGCTGTTGGAGTCAAATGGCCAGAAAAGTAGCGCCTCTGGGTACAACCTATGGACTACACCACAGAGCTGTCCCCACCCGATAAGGACAGCCTTTACAAAAAAGACAGGATTTCTGAGGATGTGGAGAAACTAGACCTTTGCACATTGTTGGTAGGAATGTAAAACAATACACTCATTGTGCAAACTACTCTGGTAGTTCCCCAAAGCAGTTACCACACAATTCAGCAACTCCTAAGTATATATCCAAGAGAACTGGAAAATATGCAATCACACAAAAACTAGTACAAAAAATGCTGGTAGCAGCATTATACATATAGCCAAAAAATGAAAACAACCCAAAAATGACCACAAGCTGCTCAGCAATGGATAAATAAAATGCAGTATACTATTATTTGTTATTTGCAATAGTATTTGGCAAGAAAAAGAATGATGGATAACAGGGACAGTCCTTAAAAATTTTACACTAAGTCAAAGAATCCACTGACACAAGAGTATATATTTTTGTTTCCTGAAAAGGCTAAGCTACAGTTTAAAGACAGACTGGATTAGTGATCGTTTTAAGAGATGGTAGACTAGGGCTGGAGGAGATGAAGTGTGACTGGTAAGGGGTAGGAATGAGGTAAGGCATGTTTGTCCTTTTGAGGGGATAAAAAATTGTTCTAAAATAACTGTGTTGACGGTTTTGCAATACCATGAATACATTAAAAAAAGAATGAAAACAAAATTTAAAATAAAAACCACTGAATTGCATACTTTATAGGAGTAAACGATATAGTATGTGGATGGTATCTCAATAAAGCTATTAAAGATAAAAAGATATCTAGAAAGGACTTTCAAAATGGAAAAATTTGGGTGATAAAATATCTCAAAAGCAAAAATCTAATAAAAAACCTAAGGGAGCTCTTCTGGCCTAGTAGCAAGATGCTGCACTGCAACCCAAAGGCATGTGGTTCGAATCCACCAGATGCTCCACTGGAGAAGGAGGGGCAATCTCCTCTTCAATCTCCTCTTGTGCCAGCAGGATCCAATTTGATGGTACACAAGAAAGGGGAAAAAATCAAATAAAAAATATTAGAGAGGCACATGGTGTTCATATGAAAAACATGTACAAATGGATAGGGTCTAATATAAAAAAGGAAATGTATTCTTGGTCTAGATCTTCTACAAAAGAAAAAAAAAAGGGAAAAAAACCACTATGGAGATTCTAAGATCCTATTTTATACTTTTACAATATAAGTGATCAAAAAAGTCTAGTTCACAAATGGGCTCTGCAAATAAATGAGAAGCTTAATCATTTATGTTTCGTATTAAAGTATGTTGTCTACACCAATGTTTTCTAAATCACTGCTTTAGAATGATAAAAAGGTAACAAAATTATAGACTGTATTAAGGATTTCAATGAAATCCACAATTCATTTGCATGGCCCCTGAAAGTTTATAAAGCACTTTATCTCAGCTGACCCTCTTCAAACAGGAATCCTCCCCATGTTATAGATGAGGAAAAAACATCAAGAAGATTAACAGCAGAGAGGGGGAAAGAAATGGGAAGGATCTGAGTGAAAAGACAGGGTGATGATGGGCAAAGTCCAATGTTGATTAATTTACAAAACATACTGCATGAGAATGATTGTATGAAACACAACATTAGTGAAGAATAGTGTGAAACACAATGTTTACAAATTTTGAAGTAAACCAATTTAAAAAGTGATAACAAAAAAGCACTATAAAAAAAAAGAACATTATGACGGGGCATTCATCATAACACAATCTGATGGGTGGAGGGGGAGGTGAAAGCAATGGGAAAGATCTGGTATGAAAATAATGTTATGGGAATTATTAAGTAATTCAGTATATAATTACTTTTTTTTTTAAAAAAAGAACATTAACAGATTCCCGCAGAGCCTCATAATTAGTGAGAGTTAGGGAAGACTAGAACTGAGGTTTTGCTTCTACTAAGCCACCCTCTAAACATATAAAAAAATTGCTCTTTTAAGTTGAATATTCCTTTTCGATATTCTTTTTCATAGGTGTGAAATTCTGTATTACTTTACTATGATTGTTTTTTGGTGAATTTTCCCTTATTTATAGGAAATCCATGTGCTTGAAATGAGTTTTAACAGTAATTTAGTACACACTGACATACTATACAGTTGTTGTTATATGCTGTCGAGTCACCTGCAACTCATAGCAACCCTATGTACAACAGCTCTAAAGCCTGCTCTGTCCTGAGCCAGTCTCACCGACTCTGACAAACCTACCCCCACTGCCATAGTTACTGTAGCAATCTATTTCATCTGGGGTCTTCCTCTCCTGTGCTGTCCCTCCACCCTTCCAAACATAATATCCTTCCTCCAAGGATTGGTCCTTTCTGACCACATGCCCAAAGTATGTGAGATACAGCTTCAAGCCTAGCCTTTAAGGAGAAACCTGAGTTCACTCTCTTCAAGACAGACCTGTTTGTTTTCTTGGTGGTCCACGGTATGTTCAAGATTCTTCTCCAGTACCACAACGTGAAGGCATCATATGTTTTACACTAATATTTAATTGGAAAAAGACCTCACACTGGGAAAGTGGTGGAGAGTCAGAGAACGATTCTCCACAATGGGCTGGAGTCTAACAGAAATGGCGAGGCAGGTGCACGACAAGGCAAGGTTCAGGACTTTTGTTCACTGGGTCGCTATGAGTTGTCATTAACTTGCTGGCACCTAATAACAACAACAATGTTTAATCACACATTTAATTTTTAAAAACCTCTACAATGAACAAATTCCAATCTGATAAAACAGACAGTTTTTGACTAATGTTTAAGAGGTCAAAACAATGCTTCAAGGCAGTCAGTACATTTGCTAGGCACCAAAATACCAAACATATGTTTCATCTATTTAACCAGTATATCAGCTTCAGTGTTCAGAAAAATACTCTTTTCTTAGCTTGTATTTCATGTTAAGAGTCAAGGTGCTATGACAGGTAGTATAGTGTGGACACATCTCCAAATATAGCTTTACACTTTTGGAAATAAAAATGGATTTTGTATATGATCTTATGTGGAAACTTTAGGGTTTTATCCCCCTCCATTTTCTGTCCAGAATTGTAATCTACTTTGTAGTTGTTAAACTTACTAGTTTAACTGGTTTTTACACAGAGAGAGACCAGTTGGCCTAGTGGACCGAAAGTGATACTACCAAGCCAAAGGTGGGTGACTCTAATCCACGGCCCTAAGGCCTGTTTTTCATTGTTTTTGTTCAAACAGACTTCTAGGTCATATAGCCCTGATGTGTCCACTTGCTGTACAGAGGTAACTTGTGGTCGCTGTGAAGCTGAACACTGTGACACTGATGTGTCAAATGCGATAATGGTTACCCACTGTGGAAAATGTTTGGCAGCGCTCCCCGGTTGAAACAAGCTTGGAAGCAGGAGTGGCATCCACTTCCATAATAGCTTTCCTCCGAAACCCTATGAACCTGGAGAGAGGATGAAAGTCACGCACACAAGTGTTGTGGACTTTCGTTCATAGGGTCACTCTGAGTTGCCTATGACTCGATGGGACTTAACAACAACAACAACAGATTTAATTATGACCAAAAGGTTTTAGATCATGACAAGGCTAATTTGGACATGTCACTTCACTACTGATATTTTAAAAGTCTGTGTTTAGGTCTAGAATATACTGAAACAAGACATGGTCACTGTCCATGATGGTCTCTGACATTCTCCCCCAGGTAGCAAAACTACCAGGTTAGAAGAAGAAGAAAGCAACATGAGAAGGATTATCTATAATGGGGGCTTGTACTAAGCACATCCTCGGCTTGCCTTGGAGATAAGATGAGTATCAGTGTCCGAAACATGCCTTCGAGGCTGAATATCCACTCACTACCAAGTATCACCTTTCAGTAGCGTGCCATACCCAGGTGTCTCTCTTCCTGATTTGCATATCCAGACTAGATGGCCAAGGCTGATAGGACTATGGTCTCAGGTTAAGGCGCAAACTCAGATCAAACAGTACTCAAAGGAGCACTCATCCTGCCATTATTTATTCAACACATGCAGCTTCTGAAGACTTAGAATTTTTCTCCTCAAAAGAAATGCTTAGTTTAAAACCTTCTTAAAGTCACAACTTCAACTCTATGAAGAACATATTGAGTCCATTTCTCTGGAACTAAACACTGCACATTTATATGCAGATCCAGGTAGAAAAAAATGGCTATGTGGGGTAATGATAAGGCAAATAGAGCTCTTTATCTACAGAGTAAACCATGGTGCATTGTTAAAAATGCTTCCGATCTGCAGAGTGTTATTTCCTTTCTTCTAATTGTAAATAGAACATTAGAAAAATGACTGCTTTTCTGGTTCTTCCCAATACAGTCATGGCTCACAGTGACACTAGAACAGAACCAAATTCGGTATCCTGGATCATTTACTGGAACCAGGAGAATGACCGCAGTGCTGTTAGAAACCTTATCTCCATCTTGGAAGATAAAGGCAGTGCACATGTACAGATTCTCCTGAATGTCGTCAGAGGGAGGCTGACCACAGTCCCAACCTGCTGCATTAGGCTCCTGAAAGAGCTCACCACGCCACTTCTGAGTCTCCAGGGCTTCAAATGCATTGTCACTTGTGACTAAATTGGTTCAAACTGGCGTAAAGCCCTCACTACAATCCACCTGGACTGGGGCAAGAATAGAACAGTTTCATGGGCAGATGATTTTCTTTAAAGGGTATTGTTAGTATTTATTCCTAAAGTCTGTTGAGTTGGAAATGACTCACAGCTGACCCTCCCGTGGGTTTTCAGAGGCAGTACGTCCCACAAGAGGAGACTGCCCACCATTCTCCTGCAGAGCAGATGGTGGATTTGAACTGCATGGGTTTGGATTTACAGCACAGCTCCTTGTCACGTGGACACCACAGCTTCCTTCCTAGAAGCTTAAGATAAAGGAAGGATCCATTTGCTTTGCGTACAACATAACGTACCAAACTGAATGGCAGGAATGAAGGCTTCTGAGGCTTTTCCAACTCCCGGTATTAATACACATTAATGCAGAGAAACACAAGCTGCAAGAGATAATGAAGCACGATTCCAACTGAGACAGAAAGGATTTGAAAAGGAAGTTTAGAAACATTATTCACTCCAAGTGGCACAAAGGTTGCAAACCAAACATCATTAAGAATTCCCTGGGGTGTAGTATCTTCTGGGACAGTAAAATCAAGTTCCAGGTATTAGGTTGAATATTGCAAAAAACTTTAAAAAACCCCTGCTGATACTCAATGGATGATTGTTGGCTGCCAAAGCCTCTGGGACAATCTGACCTGACCTGCTGCAATTTCATTATTTCCCTTTAAACATCTCTTTGTGAACTAATTCAAGCTTCTCAACACTTTAGGTTTTCAAGAGTTAAGCAGCTAGTCTCTCAAAGACCCCAAATCAGTATGTAAATATACATGAGGATCATAAAATCTCAACACTGAGCCCACTCCCCAGAAAAATGAAATTCTTAAGTCTGGAGGTGGAACCCAGAGAGCAAAGTTTTTCTGAGTTCTGGTGACTCCACTGTATGGAGAGCCATCACTTGAAAGACTCTTACCTGCCCCTTTGAACCAACCCTGAATTACAGGTTTCTTAAATGCTCACGTGCATATAATCCCCCGGGGATTCTGGTTCACTTTGTCAGGTAATGCCACTGTTACTGACCTGGGGCAAGACTTTGAGTAGCTTCAGGATTCTGTGAAAGAAAACTCTTACAGAATTAAAAGAAAAAACAGTCACTGAGGTTCATAGCAGTGGCTTTCAGGAGACAAAGAAGAGTGAGGCTGGGAGAGAAATGAAGTTTCCAGGAAATAAGATTTTCAGGAACTGAGGTCAAAGTCACTGGAATCGATGTATCTATGTGTACGAAGGCAGGCATGGGGAAGGAAAGACATGGTTGCTGATGTGATTCTGATGCACAGGGACCCAATGCCACAGAGCAGAACCACCCCACAGGGTTTCTGGCTGAAATCTTTACAGAAACCACCAGATCTCTTCTTCCAAAGAACAGCTGGTGTGTCTGAACCACCACCCTTTTATTAGAAGCTGAATACTTAACCATTGTGCCATATGGATTCCTTAAGAGAGATAAACAGCGAGAAAATAAAAGATCAGATGTCTTAAAAAAAAGTTAGTGTACAAAACAAAGCAAAACAAAACAACCCTTAGCTACGGTGAAGGAGAGAGACAGACCTGCATTATAAGGGGCTCCACACAACCTATTTCTCTGCCAAAAACATGTTTGGGAACCGCTACAGCTAATAAACTGAGGTCTGCGAAGACTAATAACCATCATCCTTCAATTCCCTGCTGTGGGCAGGAGGAGACCCAGGAGAATAGATCTCCCCTGGCGGCACTTTAGGGACCAACAACAAACACTGCACTATCTACCCTCAGCTTCTCTTTGTCTGCAGAAAGGACAGGTTCAACCTCCTAATTGAAGCTTACCTTTCTTTCAAAAATGGCCAAGCCTTTCTCTGTATTTATAATCATTAAAACAGGCCCACAAATATATTTTTAAAAATGTATTTAACATAGAATATTCCTAAGTTACGACTAGATCTTTATTTCTAAAAATAATAGGAAAACCTTCATTCAAAATGATATGAACAGTCAAGTCAGTGTGTACACTTTATTAAACATTCCTTATCAAACAGGCCACACTTAAGTAAATTATTTATATGAGCCAAAGAAAATAAAAGGCGAAGACTTCAGCAAGAAGTGGCAAGAATGCAGTCTTCCGATGATTCACACCAGGCATCTCGTGCATGGAAGAATCTCCAGTGTGGTCCTAACAGTACCACTGCTCTTTATCCTCAGCATGTACTTCTGCATAGCGAGGATGGCTAACATTTACTGAGTGTCAGACATTGTGATATGTGCTCTGTCTACATCAAAGGTAATCTTTACACCCTATAAAACAGGCACTCAAGATGGCAACTGCTTAAGCATTCTATTAGCGATGGAAATGGGAAGCTGGTGGTTTGCATCTACCAACTGCTCTGGGGGAGAAGGATGGAGCAGTCGGCTTCCAAACGGCCTTATGTTCTTCCGGGTCACAGTGAGTCAAAATGACCCTCCTGCAGTGTTGTTGATCCCCCCCACCCCTTTTGGTTTGCGGTGAGGAAATTTTGGATCCTGACATTAAGTACCTTGCCCAAAGGCAACCAAGGCAATAAATGGTCAAGTTAGCTCTTAACAATGTGACCAGCTATCTTGTATGTCTAGACTGTACAAGAGGAGATCACCTTTGAGACTGGGGGATACATGACAAATAACTTAGGATCCCTAAGCTCACAGTGCACACAAGCAGTCCTTCCAAGGCGTGAGGGGAGAAAGGCACTTCTGAGTAACTGCAAGTGCAGCTACCGAATACCTTTTCATGCTGTCGAACTCCAGCTCAGATGAAGCCAAGCATATCCAATTTCTGCCTAAAACATTTAATGCTTAATTCTGATCATTCCATCTTCTGCCTCAGGCAAAGAAAAGAACTGTTCTATATTTGAAAACATTTATACTAAATCAAGATACAAACCAATATGCTAAAAGATAAGGAATTTTCTGATTTGGGAAGCAGGCTTCAGATTTAGAAGACATGAACATGATAAAATCAAGTGCTTAGCAAAAGAGAAAACCATGAGAGTTGAAAAATTAGGTAGGATAGCTAGAATCCTAAGCCCTGCTTCTCTCTCAGGACAGGCTTCTAGAGCAAGAGCTGAAGAAGCAGAATAAAGACAATCGTCCCAAGCACAACAGGGAGATGGTCCTTTGCCTTTCCCACCACTGTTCTCTTAGGTCGTTGTGAGTAGAGAATGACGATGAGTGGAGTTGAGAACCCACGCCATAAAGTTATTCTAGTTAAGATTATAAAGCCCCAACCAATAAGTTGCATTAAAATAGTATTTGAGCTTAAATTTTCCAAAGTATGCTCTCTCCCAAGTATAGTTCTGATTCAAAGCCTGTCTCTAATGACATGATCTATGTGTATGAATATAAAAAAGCAGCATTCTCTGCCTTTCTGTCTTTAGAATGATACCATAAAAACAGACAGTCACAGGTAATCAATGTGATCAATTTCTAAGTGTGTTTTTAAGTGGAATTTATAGGTTAATTTAGAACAAGTACATACAATTTGGATTTAGATTTCAGTGAGAGAAAAGGGGCTTTTCCCAGAAATTTACAAGCTGCACATGTAGAAAGTGAAGGTGAATGTTTTAAAGGGCTTGTCTGAAGGTGCCCTGGTGGAAACAGACTGCTAACTAAAAGGTGAGCAGTTCAAACCAATGGGAGGACAGTGTGACAGCCCTGGAAACCCAATGGGGCAGGTGTACCCTACCCTGTAGGTTTGATCAGAGTTAGAACTGGTTTTGGAGGGGATGGTTCAGTTTTTTCAAAGTGAGGGCAAGTTTAGAGAACATTAAAGGACAAATATGAGCTATCTATAAATAGGACATTCATAACCTGGTACTGTGTTTTATCTTTAATTTGAATGGGATTCAAGATCTTACAATTTGCTTTTTTAAAAAAGACTTTGGACCTCTTGTGGCATAGTGTGTGACGTATCAGACTGCGAACCAAAAGGTTAGTGGGTCAAATACAACAGCTACTCCATGGGAGGGAGGGAGGGAGAGCAGCCTCCTCTTGTAAAGGTTCATAGCCTTAGAAACCCAATCCAAAGGAGAGTTACCTTGAATTACATTCAGACACACACACATAAATGTGTGTGTATAGATAGATAGAGATATATAGATATATATAGATATCTATAATATATAAAACTGCTGGAGGGTCAGCTATGGGTCATTTTCAACTCAATAGCATACAACAATAATTTAGAATATAAATAATATGATGCCAGTGGAATTTGATGCAGGTACAAGTGTACAAATGCACTGAGGAGGGATCTTTGCCTGTATGCAGCACAGAGACCACATTCATTGGGAGTCTGCTGTCATGGACCTCTCCAGAGTACTGAAGAGCAACAGTGTCAATCTGGAGACTAAGGTGTGCCTGATTCAGGCCATAGTTTTTGAAATTACTTGCTATGTGTCAGAAAGCTGGACAATGACTAGGGAGGATAGAAGGAGAATTGATGCCTTTGAGCTGTGGTGCTGGAGAAGAGTTTTGAATATACCATGGACTGCCAAGAAAACAAACAGATTCATCCTAGAGAGGCTGAAACTAGGCTGCTCCTTAGAGGCAAGGATTCTGAAGCTTTTTCTGACATACTTTGGGCATGTTGCAAGAAGAGAGCAGTCCTTGGAGAAGGATATCCTGTTTGGGAAGGTAGAGGGACAGCGCAAGAGAGGAAGACCCTTGATGAGATGGATTGATTCAGTAACTGGGGTGGTTGGGGTAGATGTTCAAAGACAGTAAGATTGGTACAGGATAGAGCAGGGTTTAGGGCTGTTGTACATAGGAGCACTAGAGTCACAGCAACTTGATGGCACATAACAACAACAACTATATATATATATAACTGTATATATATAACTATATATATATAACTATATATACACACACACACACACACACACACATTCAGTACTCAGATGTGTTCAGTACTCAGTAACCATATAAACATCAGAAAATAAAGTCAGAAATGTTGACTAAAACTCTCTTTCAAGCTGAAGAGTCAGAAAGCTTATCAAAGTGTTGTCTCAATCATTTGAAATTCCGCAGGCTCTGAAAAGAACAACTGAGAGTTCAACATAACAAACACAACCCCCACTCTCCCTACGGAACAAGTCCATCAGCCAAACTGCAGGTAAAACCAATTCTAATTTAAAAGCCAATTTTGCATCAGAGTTGAATTCACCGATTTAGCAGAGTACCTGTAAATTATACATGGGCATGTAGCTCGTGACTTATAGTCTGAGGAATTTCAGGATAAATAGATTTTCTAGGCAAAAAGGCTGACTAAGCATATAATACTTCTAATGCAAGCCAGAGCTGAGCGACACGAGGCACAGCTTCTGTACCAAGGGCACAGGAAGAAAGGGTCCAGCTCTTTGAGGCAGGGGCAGCAGCAATGATCAGCAGTAAACAAGAGCTTCTATTGTGTGGTAACCTGAACACCGCGCTGTCCTCAACAGACACCTTTTGCTGGTTTTCCAGTTTTGGGGTGTGCTTTCTCTTCTCTGCCTTTGTCACTGCTCTCCTCTTCTATCTGAACTCTTCCTTTCCTTCACTTTCGTTAATTCTGAAATGCCACCGCCATCCAGACCTCTTCTGACCTGGCACTGGTAATCCCCAGCACTGACCTTTAGGAAAATTCTTATCAACCAACTAACCCAGAAGTTTCTCAAACTCTCGGATGTGAAACATTTTCCTCCTCACAATCCCATCCCAGTGATTTTCCCTGTGGTATTCTCCCCCTTTATAGTGGACAAAGTGAGAAAACCTAAACGGATCCGAGAAGCCAGATTTCTGTATCCTTGAAACCCAACACCCAGCACTGCAAGCAGGGGCAATATCCCTGTGAAATACTACTCTGGTCCTGGCAAAGGAATAGTGCTTGGAAAGCACATAATCCAGATTCAAACTGGCCTGCGAGACAGTATAGGCATTCAATTCAGTAAAGAGAAAAAGATCACTATTTGAAATAAAACTCAGTCTTCTCACTACCAAAGTCAAACAACGAAAGCGACATTTTTTTTCCTAGTAGGTTCACTATGATGGCTTGTAGTGACGATGAGTCTGATTCACAGCATCTCCTGATTGAGGAGATGATATAAGGCCCTTTCTCAAAGGACAGGTTCCCAAAACGACTGGCCACCATGTTTCGTTACTTAGAGGCATAGGGACGGTGTCTTGAATGCTATCAAAATCCACATCAGTTTCCTGAGGTTTTCTATGGTGTTAGGTGCTTCTGAGTTGTTTCTGGCTCATACTAACCCCGTGTATGACAGAATAAAACGCTGTCTCGACACACACCATCCTTCACATTAGGCCGTGCCTGAGCCTCACGGTGTCACCTGTCCTCTTTTTCATGTACCCACTTCTACACAGAGCATGATGCCCTTCTCCAGGGACTAGTTCTTCCTACTAACACATACTTCCTGATAACTGTGCGTCTAAAACACACGAGACCAAGTTTCACCATGCTCCCTTCTAAGCAGCATTCTGGTCACACTTCTTCCAAGGCAGGTTGTTCACTCTTCTGGTAGTCCACGGCATATTCAGTGTTCTTCACCACCGTCATAATTCAAGTCCATCCATCCTTCTGTCTTTCACACGAATATGAGGTGACAGAGAATTGGGTCATGGGAAATTTAGCCCTCAAAGTGACATATTTGCTTTTGAACACTTTAAAGAGGCCCTCTGCAGCAGGAAGAGGCATAAGATCAAGAAGCAATGGTAACGAAGGAAGAAATTCAAACTGTGCTTATTAAGGCAGTAGCACAAAACAAGACCCCAGGGATTGATGGAATACCAACTGAGATGTTTCAACAGACAGATGCACCCTTGGATATGCTTACTAGCCTATGCTAAGAAATTTGGAAGATGACTACCAACTGATAGGAAGAGATCCGTATTTGTTCCCAATCCAAAAAAGGTGACCCATCAGAGTGTCAAAATTCTCAAATGATACCTGACATACTTTGGCAAGGAGAGGGACATCATGCTTGGAAGGGTGGAGAGATAGAGAGAGGGAGACGAACGATGAGGATTGATGCAATGACTTGGGTAATGAGGGTAGGTGTATCGGAGACAATACAGTTGGTACAGGATAGAGTGTTCAGGGTGGTTGTACAAAGGGTCGCTATGGGTCACAAGTGACTCAATGGCATATAACATCATTAATACAGCCTGTAAGTAAAATCTTGCTGTAGATTTTTTTTTAAATTAAAAAATGGCTAGATCAGTACATTGACAAAGAGCGTACAGAGAAACACAAGTGGGATTCAGATGAGGCTTTAGAACTAGGGATATCACTGCTGATGGCAAATGGATCCTGGCTGAAACAGAGACTACCAGAAAGAGATCTACTTATGTTTTATTGATTATGCAAAGGCAGATCGATGGATTATAACAAATTATGGCTAACAATGAGAAGAAAAGGAATCCCAGTACACTTAATTGTGCTCCTAAATGTGAAACCTGATAGTTCAAGAAGTTGTCCAAAGAGAACACAGGTACACTGCACGGTTTAAAATCAGGAAAGGTGTGTGCCAGCGTTGTGGCCTCTCTCTATACCCATTTCATCAGTATTCTGAGCAAGCAATTTTAAAAGCTACTTAAAGAAGAATGTGACATCAGTATTGAAGGAAGACTTATCAATAACCTGTGTTATACAGATGGCACAAACTTGTTTGCAGAAAGTGAAGACTTAAAGCATTTATTGAAGATCAAAGACTATAACCTTCAATACAGGCTACATCTCAGCATTAAGTAAGCAAGCAAAAATCCTAGACCAATAGGCAATCATGACAGCTGAAAAAAAGGTTGAGTTGTGAAGGAATTAATTTCATCTGGACACACAATCAACACCAAAAATCAAAAGACATGCTGCCCCCCACCAACCAATTTCTGCAGCTCTGCAACTGCATCCCTGCCCATCCTCACCCTTTTGCCCCCAACCCACACCTCCTTGTGCCCCCAATATATTTTTTCCCAATTAAAAAAAAAAAGACATGCTGCACTGGGGAAATCAGTGGTCAAAGGCCTCTCAAGAGTGCTAAAGAGCAAGGACATCAGTTTAAAGACTAAGGTGTGGCTAACAGAAGCCTTGTACTTTCAATTGCTTCTTATGCATCTAAAATTGGACAAAGAATAAGGAAGAACTTGTTTATCTGAATTTGTGTGTTGGCAAATAGTACTGAGTATACCATGGACTGTAAAAAAAATCCATATATCAGTCCTGGAGGAAGTGCAAAGATGGCAAAGCTTCATCTCACATATTTTGGACATGTTGTTAGGAGGAAAGAGTTCTTGGGAAAAGACATGCTGGCAAAGGTTGAGGGTCAGTGAGAGAGACGAAGACTCTTAATGAGAGGGACCGACACAATGACCGTCACAGAGCTTGAGCATGACAGAGACTGTGAGGATGATACAGGAAAGGGCGAGGTTCACATCTGCTGCTCATGAAGTCGTTCTGAGCTGTAGGTGACTCAACAGCAGCAAACACCACCACTTCGAGGAAGCAGCTAGTTGCATTTTGAATGCCTTCGAACCCGAGAGATTCATCTTCCGGCACTCTGTCACAAAATGCTGCATTTTACTCAGTTTAAAAAGAATGTTATGGTAGTCATAGGGAAAGAAACTTTCACTAATTATAAACCACTTTTTTAAAAACTAAAGAGGATCTCTTTTCAAACGGGACATATGTGTTACTTGGGGGCTTTCTTTGTTTTTCCAGTTTCTTCCTGTTTTTTTTTTCAATTACTTCCTAGAACTGTGAAAAGAGGTTTTGATATTTAAGTTGGAGTAAAACACAATCACTAAGACTATGACTTTTAAAACAGAGAAAGTAGTAAAATAGAAAGTAACTCTGAACTTTCAAGCAAGAACAGATAAATTCTTGCCATCATGTAACAGTGAGTATAATGCATTTAAGAGCTATATTTTAAAAGTGGAGTGGAATGTGTTATTTCACTCACATTTCCTAACACACCTGTATAAGGCAGGTGAAGGTATTAGCTTTCATTTACAGACATTGTGCAACTTGCACAAAGGCAAACAGCTTATATATGATTCCCAGTCTTTAATAATTCCTAGGAGACCCGATTTCCTGATTCTCATTCTTTAATAAGTCATAGGATACAAGAGTAATCTATTCTTGATAATTTTAATACTTCACCTATTAATAATGTTCTAGTCTTAACAAATTCTAGTTAATTGTATCCTTAACTAGCTAGCATTGTCAAAATGATCACCAATCATCTGTCAGGTGTCAGGGGACTCTGAGCAGAATCTCTTAATAGTTGCTGAATGGATGACATTTTCAGTAATCTTTGAAGGATTTGTTTCTAGTCTTCATCCTTGGCCCAGCTTCTCCTTCACTCTCCTCCCTCATTTTTTAGTATCACTTGACTTCCCCTCTGTTCCTCCCACTTATCTTGAATACTATACTGCCCAGCACCTATGATCTTTTAAGATCCTAGTCATATGGCAATTCAGAAGTGTTCCAAAGCTCCCAGCAGCAGTCATTCTTTCTTGAAGGTTCCATAGCACTTTAATGTATTCTGATTGTTACTATTTTTTCCCCCGTCTCATAGAATAAACCCTTTCTGAACCTGGACCTTGATTTATCCTCTTGTATCTCTGGGTTTAGCAGAGTATCCGGCACTAACCGGTTCTGCAAATGAATGCCTGAGTGCACAGACTGAACGTAAGTGGCAGCATTAGACCCAGAACCCAGCTCTTCTGGCTCTGCCTTTGCCCTATCCACAGAAGATGGCTTAAAAGCAATTAGGGTTTAGGATTACAAATTTCACTTTTTTATTCTGTGAAAGTGCACAGGCTGGATTCTCAGAATTATTTATTTAGTTGCTTTCTAATCATTCATTTAGCAGGGACTTGCCTAAGAATCATTCTGTTAAATACCAAGCAAGCACACAAACAACAAGGAGACAATCCACAGTTCAACTGTAAAAACAGCATAGCAGCAGCATCCTTACACGGCCTTGTCTTATTTCACAAGGCGGGCAGAGGGTCATGATCACCTTCAATACTCCAAGGCTCAGTCCTCTGAAGTAGAGCTCAAATAGACCTCCTTTCTTGAATGTTTTTATCAAAACTGACACCAGCCCTCTCTCTCAGACACTCTGTACTTATCTTCTGGGTTTGAAGATTTACTGCAATGGCCACACAGAATTCACAGACAATTAGTGATTTATTTGGGGAAGTTGTAAGTCTTTAATTCAGGATCATGCACAGCTTGGGATACAGTTCCTGTCAGGACAGCTTCTTGGCTGAGCCCATGGCCCTTGGTCTCTTGGGCCCTTTGGTTAGTCCAGCTCAAGCAAGTGTTACAAAGCTCTTTAGCTCCTCCAATAAATACCCAGAAACATTCCATCCAGATACTAAGCCTGGGCCAAAGTTGCTCAGCTCTCTTGCTTCATGGGCTGATGAACCTACTACCTCTTTTAAGTGCCTGGAGGCAATCCATCCTACTAACAACCTCTTGTTCAAAGGCATTAAAGTTTTCTGGGCTTCAGGGGTGGGGAAACCCACTGCACTGCCTTGTGTCAGTCTCCTGGTTCTGGTGCCATCTTTTTTTAGCTGCTGCTTCTTGCTTTCTCTCGTGTCTCTTGTCTCTCCTTTCTTTGTAGTAGGGAGGGCTCCCCTGTCCAACACTAAGATGGCTCATTAGGTCTAGAAGAAAAGCAAAACTGACCAACTTCTTGTTAGAGCTCCATATGCCTTATCTGCATGGCTCTACTCTCAAAAGAGTAAGCTCTGATAGCTTAATGGTAAGGAGTTGTGCTGCCAACCTAAAGGTATACAGTTCGAATTCACCAGTTGCTTTAAGAGACAAAGATGGGAAATGTCCTCCTATGTAATTTATAGCCTGAAAACCTGCTGGAAGGTCAGCTATGAATTGGTTCCAATTCACTGGCGCATAACACCCCCCCCCACACACACACACGGGTGTCATTCACCTTATTTGTATTAACACTCTATCCAGTCCCCATGGGATTTACAAGCACTTCATCTGCACAATCCCACACAGCACACAGTGATTTTGTGTGAACTAGGTAACCAAAGTGAGAAAGGCTATAGATGAGCAATCCAGCACACTGCACACACCTTCCAGGTAGGATTGTGAGTCCAGCATGCCCACACACATGGCACTCTTCTGACTGTCCTAGGACTTGTCCATCCAAGTTTGTATTTATCACAGATCAGGGAGAAAGGCACAGTCTGCTATACTCTTTAAAATGTTCCTTAATTAAGAGAAATACTTTTCTTAAAGAAAATATTTAAAGGCAATATTTAGAACTAACCCTAAATGTTTAATATCATGCTGTTAGAGAAATTTTTGAACTGGCTCTAAAATTTACCCACAATATACTTTAACAAAAGTTTAAAGCAAATGATTCCAGAATGAAAATGAAATAAATTAAGCTGATGAGAAGGAAATCTTGTTTATTCTTTATCAAAGCTAGGAAATACTCACTTGCTCAACTGAAGACTGCTTCCTTGTGTGACAAATTTTGTGAGTAATCTTATTGGACAAAGCCATAAAAACACAACCTTGTGCTCATCAGACTTGGGTAATGACTTCCACATTCCTTATGTCGAAAGTAATATGAAAAAGGAAGCATAAATTTGACCTAGTGGATAAGGTGTTGAGCTCCCAACCCAAAGGCAGGGGGTCTGGATCCACCAGCTGTTGCAAAAGAGAAAGATGAGCGTCTCTTCAAATGATATTTACAGCCTCTGAACACCTGCTGGCGGGTCAGCTATGAGTCACTTCCAACTCTATGGCAATGAGTGAGTGAGAGGTTACTTAAATGATTTATGGAAAATGTTGGGGAGTTTTCGGTTATGGCTTTTTAAAAAAAATCATAATTGTTAGAAAAGTCCTCCCGAAACTAAGCAAACATGTCCCCTGTATCTAAGAATTGAAGAAAAACAAGAATATGGAGGACATCACCATAACGGGGAAAAAAACCCAGTTTTCTAGTGAAAGCTAACTTTCATTGGGACTTAAACACCAAGGAAAAATATCTAAACCAACATAAAAAGGGAACTCTGGTGGCCTGGTGGTTAAGAGGCTGTGCCGGAACCCCAAAGGCACGCAGCTCGAATGCACCAGCTGTTCTGTGGGAGAAGGAGGCAACCTACTCCCAAATCACTGCCTCGGAAAACCCACCGGAGGGTCAGCAATGGGTGGGCTCTGACTTGAAGGCACATAACAGCAACAAAATAAAATGTGAAGAAATTCTCCAGAGGCATCATGGCAAACTGAAGGGAATATGAACTTTGTTGAAACACAAACCAGAGTTTAGATGAAGGCTCTGTCTTTACCCAAGTGAAGGGACAATGCTGTTGATCTCCAATTCTCTCTCTCATCTACAAAATGGGGATAGTAACAGGCTTGTTTTAATAATGCAGTAATGTACTTTACTGCCTTGGAAAATTAAAAAGCACCACAGGAATGTCGGGTATCACTGGCCATCCTCTCTTCGTGGCTATGTTATGTGTTACTGTTGGCAGAGCTATTTTACATTTGGTTCTTTAAGGCCCTCACTCACTCACTAACTTCAAGTTGGAACCAACTCCTAGCTGACCCTCCAATGGGTTTCCAGAGGCTCTGAATTGCACAGGAGGAAATTACCCATCTTTATCCCGCAAAGCAGCTGCTGGATTTGAACAACCTGCCTTTGAGTTGGCAGTACAATTCTTTACTACTAACCTACCAGAACTCCCTTCATTCTCTACACGTCCACTTACTTCAGAGGGAATGATAATGACTGTTCTCCCAGATTCTGAATTACAAGACAACAAACAACATGCTTCACTCATACTGACCACCCAAGAGAGACAACTGAAAAAAAAAAGGAATTTTAAATCATTGATTTTTCTCGAATCCATCAGGTACTCTGTTGGATAAGGAGGAACAATCTTCTTCTGTACCAGTCAGATCCAATTTGATGGTACATACACACAAAATAATATTTTTAAAAAATCACTGATTTTTTCACAGTATTTAATCACGAAAAAAGTTTTGTCTATGTAGGTATAAAACAAAGATCTCAATAGAAATGCTAGCTGAAAAGAATTGTTACCTATAAAAAAGGTTACCATCAATCTAATGAATCAGTGTTGGAAAAGGATTTCAGAGTTCTTTTAATTTCGTGCCTTATCTGATCTCATATACATAATTTCCTTATGTAGCACACTTGACTAACAGGCATTCAGCTGATAAGTACTTTCTGGAAAGTATTTTTCTTTTCTTTTCTGGAAACTGTCAGAAACTGACAGAATGAATTAGGATGGCTCCCCTTGAGTCTTGTACCTCCTAGGAGTCACACAGCACACATTCAATTCCCTTTTTTAGGACAGTTTTTAAAACTTTGAAGAAGAATTTTCATCTTCCTTGTCCACCTCTTCTTCTCTTTAGGTTAGATTCTCACTAGTTCTTTAATCATTGTCTGCATGGTCCATTCCTTGGATCTTTTCTGCGGCCCAGGTGCAGTTTTCATGAGAAATTGACTAAGTTCCCCACGGACGCTCCTGTGGTGGGACTCACACTTTCTTTGCATAAACAGCGTATTTTAGTTCAAATCCATTGAGGATTTTTAGCATATGTGACCCAAAGAAAAGAATTTTTCTTCCAAGTTTCAAAATTAGCATCAGATCAAAGTGAAAAAGAATGCTGCTGTTTGTATCTGGATAATCTGACTTTTAAGCATTCTGGTATTGATTGTAGCAGCTGGGCTGCTGGACAGGATGACCTTTAAAATTCCTTCCTATGATGCTCACGCTCAGAGGAGGGTCATTCAGAAGGCAAGTCTTCCCCATGCCAGAGGGATTTGTGGAGGCAGAGTGCTGATAGGTCAGGCCTGAAGGCAAAAGAGGTCAGTCAAGTTTAATCAGATCCTGGAGCTGCCCAGCCCAGTACCACTGCTGGCCCCTTATCAAATACAGTGATGACAGAACCTTCATTTTCCATGCGTCTTACTACACTCTGTCCCATTTCTCTAAAAGTTACTATGATGTTTCCTCATAATATAAAGTACATACTTCGTGAGGTCTGAAAAACATCTAGACATACTGCAAACAGTAAAGGAGGATCTGTCCAAAATTACTAAGTAACAACAACCACAACCAAAAAACCCCTTCAAGTAACATAATTGGTAGGACATTCTATTCATTTATCCACTCAAGAGAACAGGAATAACTTGCTAGAACCTATGTGTGAGGACTTTGGAGAAACGAGCTATTGATCCCAATTCACGTGAAGTCCAGGACGAGACAACCTGTGAGAAACAGCACTGGCCGGACGGGAGCTGCACGCTTGGACTGCTTTCCCAGGACCTGGGCTAACACACAAAAACCTTTTAGGAGATTAAAAATCTCAACTTCGTTTTTAACTTGTCCAAGTCAATGATATTAGTTAATAGTGACGTTCAAGAAAAGGTCAACAGTCTACTATTCATACTAAAGAAACCTGTGTGAACAGAAGACACAAAGCCAAGTATTGACACAGGCCTGTCACAAAGGGCGTGGGCCCACCAGAGATGGTGAGGACAGGGCAGGGTTCAGATCTGCTGCTCACAGGGTTGCTATGAGTGGGAGTGAACACCTACCAACAAACAACATTGTTGACTGGAAGTGAAGTCAAAGAGCAAGGTGCTGTGACACAAAGTAAACAGGAGATCTAGGACCAAACTATGGGAGGCAATGCGAGAACACAAATGCTTTCAAAACCCTTCTGAAGGGCCAAAACTTTCTTTTTGCTAGCTGACTATAACCGGAAGGAGCTCTGGTGGTTTAGATGGATGTAGCTGAATGGTCAACCCAAAGGCATTAGGTTTGAATCCATCACCTGGTCTGCTGGAGAAAGATGGGCAATCTTCTCCTGTGCAATTAAATTGCCTCTGGAAACCTACAGGAGGGCCAGCTCTAAGTCAGTCCTGACTTGACAATACACAACAACTAACTACCACCTCAACTAAGGTGTGGTTACCCAGTAGAGAATAATACGAACACTAGGTATAATATGTTAGGGGGCTGAGGTGGCTCAGTGGTTAGGAGTTACACTGCAAACCCAAAGGCAGGTGGTTTGAATTCACCAGTTGCTTTACGTGAGAAAGAGAGGCAGTCTCCTCTCACATGATTTGCAGCCTCTGAAAACCCAGTGGAGGGTCAGCTACAAGTCAGTTCCGAATCAAAAACATACAACAACATGCACATATTAATGCTTATTAGTAGAATAATTTCTCTAAAGAGGTAAAGTGGAAATATTGTTTCTTGGTAAGAATAGAGCTTAACACCATGAAGGCAGTGGTTATACGCCAGATAAAGAAATGGCTGTATGGTAATGCTAAAGTTATTATAAGTATTAAAAATCATTAATATAAGATGAATACTAACAGAAGTTAACATTTCCTTTTCACTATGTGCCAGGTACTCCTTAGAGGCAAGGATCATGAGACTTTGTCTCCCATACTTTGGGCATGTTGTCAGAAAGGGACATCATGGCTGAAAAGTGAAGGGTCAGTGAGGGAGAAAACCCTCAACGACATGGACTGACACAGGGACTAAGCGCTGCGCTTGAACGCAGCGAAGACTGTGAAGATGGCACAGGATAGGGAGCGTTTTATCTGTTGTATTTGGATTGCTACGACTTGGAGTAAACCTTACCGCCTTAGAAAATCTGCTAGAAGGGAGCTCTGGTGGCCTAGTGGCAAGAAGCTTCACTGCCATCCCAGATGCTCTGCTGGAGAAGGAGGGGCAATGACGGCACATACTTAATTAAAATAAAATAATTAAAAATAATCTGCTAGAAGGTCAGCTATGAGCTGGTTACCATTTGAGGGTATGCAACAACAAAAGTATCAAACTGTAATAATTAAACCAATGTGTACAGGCACAGGAAGAAAAATATTGGATCAATGAAAACACTGCAACAATAAATTCATACCTTATGGAAACTTGTTCTTATTGTTGTGTGTCCGGGAGTCGGAATCAACCCCTAGCTGACCCTGCAGTGGGTTTTCAGGGGCAGTTAACCACAACAGAGGAGACAGCCCATCCCTCTCCTGTGGAGCAGCTGGTAGACTGGGTTTAGTACATGACAGAAATGGCATTTCGTACAACAACAAGATAAAGGAGAACAATCCTATTGAAAAATGGGCACAGGATATGAAAAGACACTTCACCAAAGACAACATTCAGATGGTGAACAAACACATGAAGAAATGTTCAAAATCCCTAGCGCTAAGAGAGATGCAAATCAAAACAACTATGAGATATCATCTCACCCCAGTACGAATAGCAAAATGTAACAGAACAGCAAACAACAAATGCTGGCGAGGTTGTGGAGAAACTGGAACCTTTATTCACTGTTGGTGAGAGGGTAAAATGGTGCAACCACTGTGGAAGGCAGTATGGCACTTTCTCAAAAAGATGCAAATAGAAATACCATTTGACCCAGCAAATCCACTACTGGCAATTTACCGTAAAGAAACCATAACTGATATCCAAGAAGATATATGCACACTCATGTTTATCATGGCTTTGTTCACAATAGCAAGGAGTTGGAAACAACCTAAGTGCCCATCAACAAATGAATGGACAGAGAGGCTCTGGTATATTCACACAAGGAATACTATGCAGCATTGAAAAACAAGGAACTCATGAAATAAGCAAAATGGATGCCCCTGGAGGGTATTATGCCGAGTAAGATATCTCAGTCACAAAAGGACAAATACTGCACAGTGCCACTGTGGTAAAGTGGGACTGACATCGGAGTTAGGGGGAAACTAAGAGGGGATAAATAATGTATACTGCAATGAAAGAGATGAGGGCGAGAACTGTTTAGGAGGAATATATGATTAGGTATTATTGTCATGACAAGAGTCCAGAATGAAAGCTACATAGTGGAGTAGGGGGACTGAATAACAATGTAATTTTTTTTTTTTACTTGTCAAAGAGAAAAGCGAACTCTGGGGAGAGGTGGGCAGGGAGGAACGTTCGCAACTATGAATGAACGGAAATCCAAAGTCTCTGTAAACTTTCATTAAAATAAATTTAAAAAGAAAAAAATAGCATTTCAAAACTGGGGGAAACAACGGACTACTTAGTTAACAGTATTGGGGTAATTGGCTATCCAAACAGCAGAAGAAATTAGATTTCTATAGGGTACCATTCACATAGGTAAACTACAGGTAGACAAAAGAACTAATGAGAAAGAGAAGAAAACATAGGGTTATTTCATGAATATTATGTTAAAGAGGGTTTTTCTCAAATTGATAAATCTGACATAACAATTTAAAACTCTTGTTCAACAAAAAAAGACAAGCAAAACTCTGAAAAATATTTATAACACACCTAACAAGTAATATTACACTAAAGAACACCTATAAAGCAATAAAATAAACAAATACTTCAATAGTAGAATGGTCACAAACAAGATTAAAAGCAATCCACAGAAGGAAACTGCCAAACATTCACAACTTCTGTGATAACATCGCCACATGTCTACACTGCACCAGTTATTTTCTAAATGCTTGTTGTTGCCGTTATGTGCCATCAAGTCGCCTGCAACTCATAGTGACCTTATGTACAACAGCTCTGAACCCTGCTCTATCCTGAGCCAATTTCATTGTCTCCGACACACCAACCCCATTATCCGAGTCACTGAGTCAATCCATCTCATCTAGGGTCTTCTCTTGCACTATGCCTCCACCCTTGCAAACATGATGTGCCTTTCCAAGGACTGGTCTTTCCTGGCAGCATGCCCAAAGTGTCAGAGGGAGCGTCAAACTCCTAGCCTCCAAGGAGCAGCCTTGTTTCACCCTCTCCAAGGCGGACCTGTTTGTTTTCTTAGCAGTCATGGTATATTCAATACTCTTCTCGGCTCAACTCAAAGGCATCGATTCTTCTAAATGCTTAGATCCCAATTAATTTTCAAAGGAGCTCTGCTGGCCTAGTGGTAAAATGCTGCCATCCCAAAGGCATGTGGTTCCAACCCATCGGCTGCTCTCTGGGAGGAAGATGTGCAATCTCCTATGTGATTTACTGCCTCTGAAAACCTGCTGGAGGGTCAGCTATGGGTTAGTTCCGACTCGATGGTACACAACAAATGCTCAGATATCAATCAATTAATTTAATTTTCTCTATAGCCCTATGAGATGAGTACCACAATAGGTACTATTATGCCTATTTTCAGTTGTTGAAACAGGTGTCAAAATAAATATCCATAGTTACTGGGTTGCTTCCAACTCACAGAGACTCACAAGACAGAAGGAAATTGTCCATAGGTTTCCAGGACTGTAAATCATTATGGAAGCGAACTGACTCATCTTTCTCCCAAGGTGTAGCTGGAAGGTTTGAACCAGCAATCTTTGGGTTAGCAGCTTAACGCCATAATCAAAGCATCACCAGAGCTCCTGAAATTGAGGCGGAGGTTATTTACGTTGCTCAGTGACACACAAGCAGGGGTGCAGCACTGGGATTCCAAAGCAGGGAGTACAGCTATAGCCTAGCCCAAGCTCGAAAATACAACCCTCACTCTTCCAGGAATCTAGAAATCAAGGGAAATGCACACTTAATGGACCAAAAAGCCAAAGCCTCTGCCATGAAGTAGATCCTGACTCATGGTTACCCCAGGGGACAGTTACTGTTGTTAATATACTGTCCTCTAGTTGGAACCAACTCATAGCTGGCCCTTCAGAGGGTTTTCACAGGCTGAAAACTGCTGGAGAGGACACTGCCCATCTTTTTTCTGAGGAGTAGCTAGAGGATTTGAACTGCGTGACTTTGTGTTGGCAACAGAGTTTTTTAACACTAGGCCACCACAGCTCCCTGGAAGACAGAGAAGAAGCAAACATAGTGTTCCCAAGGCTGTAAATCTCTAGACATCAGAATAAAAGGCATCATTTATGGTCCAAATTTGCAGAAATAAAGAAACTGACATTGTGGATATGGATATACGAGAATGACAATATTGCTGTGGTGAGGATATATTGGAGTTCTTCAGCTGCTGTTATAAAACTATTCTTACAGAAACAGATACTCTGAAAGCTTTAGAAAGAAACTACACTTAATGAAAGGCAGCCAACAGTCAAGTTTCTTACTGTAACATTAATTCTAAAGGTACCAGCAAATCCTAAAACTCTTTTCCTTTTCTTTTTTAATCCTCTGATGTCAATAAAGGCTATGAGAGGGTGAGTAATCCACTGCTCCCACATTAATGTTTTTATGTGGCTGTTTCCCTTGCACTTTAAGATTTGTCAGCATGGGTCAAACTTTCCCTGAAAGCCTGCTTCTAGGTGTATTATTAATGTCCTCACTGAATTGGTTCATTCACTTCTCCTTTTAGTAAGTGACTGACATAGGTTCACTTTCTATTATTGTCCTTATCTCTCACTCAGCCTCTTTCTGAACAAGTTCAAGAGCCAAGCCCGAAACCTTCTCCTTGTTCAGGATTCATTAAAAAGGCCCTGCTTTATTTCTAGTAATGAGATGAGTGCAATCAGACCAAAGAATTCCTGTGAAATCTCTCAACTCTTCATAGTTCTCGTTTACTATCTGCATACATGTTGGAAAACAAATTACTTATGGGAAAAATACAATCCATGTTAGAGCTTTTTTCACCCCCTCAGAGCTTTTCTGACACTGCCGTCATCCCTAATTACTTAAACGGTTTATTATGAAAAGAAAGGTACACTTCTAAAAAAGGACTGTTACTAAACTTCACTATATAAAAGCACTGAAAGTTTAACATGAAGGGTAATAAGGTATCAAGGTGATTGTGTTGTTTTAAAAGGAGATCAAGTAAGTTACCATTTTAAAAAATGTCCTTTATATACCCAAGAGGGAGCTCTGTAGTTACGCTGCTGACCCAAAGGCAGTACCTCTCTGGAAGTTCAAATACACCAGCAGCTCCTTGGGGGAGTTGGTTCTGACTCGAGGACAGTATATTAACAACAGTAACTCTGTCCCCTGGGGTAACCATGAGTCAGGATCTACTTCATGGCAGACGCTTTGGCTTTTTGGTCCATTAAGTGTGCATTTCCCTTGATTTTTAGATTCCTGGATGAGCGGTGGTCGTATTTTCAAGCCTGGACTAGGCTATAGATTTACAAGAGATTTACAGCCTCCTGAACACTCACTCACTGGAGGGCCGGTTATGAGTCAGTTCCAACGAGATGGCAGTAAATTTGAGGTGTTTTTATGGATACACCCAAAACTTCCTGTACCTTTCACCCATTTCTGGTGTCATAAAAATGACCACCACCTTGTTTGCTGATTGTGATCGAGGAGTTCAAATTAGCAGGAACGAAGTGGATGCTGAGAAAGTACCAGGTGCAGCTCAGAGAACAGCGCTGGACTAAGTGTCCAGGGAGGGAGCAGAGCCCTAAAGTGACCACTGCGTTTGCAGTGAGCGAGCACCAGAAGCCTCGTCCACACTGTATGGCTTGGATATAAGAAGAGATTAAGGTCAGCAGGAATATGGACAACTGGAACACCTAAGAATGCGCTATTTCCCACCACCCTGCAGCCTATAGCGACTGACCAACATGGCATGAAAGCACGAGGCTTCGTCCCTGCAACAGCAGCATCCCAGCAGGTCAACACCCCCGTTCTGGGTCCGACCAGGCCCTCAGGTCAGCTCCCTGCTGGACAGCACCGACCAGCAAGCAGAAACCTTTGCTGTAAGTCCCGGGGCAAATCCAGGGCGACCAGAGCCGCTTACACACAGTTTGCTCCGGGTCCCCAGCTTTCTGGGAAGAGGACGGAGGGGCCAGGGGTCAAGAGGCCAGCGCCACCCAGAGCGTCCAAGGGCCCAGTGAGGGTGCCGGGGAAGCCACAAGTGAGCACGAGAAGTTGGGGAGACAGGACAGGGGCTGGGGGGGCGGGGGGCACCGAGCTGACCACGGCCACACGGGTGTCCCGCACAAGGTCACTCGCTCCAAGCCACTTTCCCCGGCTCCCCCGTGGACTTCCCGCCCACGAGGCTCCCGGGGTTCGGGGAGCCCACTCGCCCCTCTCGTGCGGGCCGCAGCCCCTGCCCGATCTCAGGGTCCTCTCGGGCCGGAGCTCGGAACCGCCGGACCTTCGCCCACACTCGCTTCGGACGCGCGATGCCCCCTCGCAGCCCAGTACTCGGGGTCCTCCGCCTCCACCCCCCCAGCTCCGGCCAACGTCCCCCCTCCGATGCCCGGCCAGCCAGGGGCCCGCGGTGCCGGTCCCGCGCTCGCCCGTCCCGACCCCCTCCCCAGGTGCCCCCTCGGCCCGGGTCCCTCGCCGCCCGCGGCCCCCGGTCCTCCCGGCCCGCCCCGCCCCGCTCCCGGGCGGATACAGTTTGAAGCCCCTCAGGATCTCCCTGGCCCGCTCGTCCTTGGCTGACATGATGCGGCGGCCGCCGCCCGCGACTCTCACACGCTGGCCCGACGGAGCCTCGCTGACGGAGCCGAGGAGTGGACGGCACAGCCACAGTCCGGCCTGAAGACCTCGGGCGAGCGGCGGCAGTGGCCAGACCCGGACCGGCCTCTCCCTCCCTTCAGCTCCCGCTCCTTATCCCTTCTCCTTCCCCTAGCCTCCGAGGGCCCGCCCTGCAGCCAATGGAAAACCCTCTTCGGAAATTGGCCTCCTGATCAGCCAATAGGAACGCTCAGCGGCTTCGCAGGGGGATGGGGCGCGCCGGTGGGCAGGGCCCTCGGAGGGAAGTCCCTTGGGACACATTTTTTCACTAGGTGATGTTGCCTGGAGTCGGCCCCAGAGGAGACTTGGCCTCGGAGCTACAGAGACTCGAGGGGCCTGCTCCCGCTGCTGGGCACACGAGGGTTCCAAGTTGCACTGTGTGATGTGGCCAAAACTACATTTCCCATCATCCCACGGGCACGCCCGGGGTCCCACAGATCCGATCCCGGCAAGCAACAGAGGCCCGGGGACTACAAGTCCCAGCATTCCCTGCAGTCGGTGCCTCTAACTTAGACTCCAGTGTGCCGCGCACTGTGCGCAAATTCCTAAAGCAACTGGCAGGTCTCTCTGCTCCTGAATCCAGAGACCTGCGGCCGTGCAAGAAGACCTTCTTCACCTTGAATTGATGATGACAGCTCTGAAAGCGTTAACTTCTGTGGACATGAGACTCAGCATTCTCCTGCAAATCATGGTAAGGCTGAAAACAACAAAACAAAACCACGAATTTAAGATGACAGACTAACAAAGTGATTACTCCTTCGAATTGTGCTACTTTGTTGTTCTGGGGCTCCTGCTCTGCGTTGACAGGGACTTCTCGCGGACTGTAATTTCAGAATATGACTACAGGAGAGGGTTTTAGAGAATTTGCTGATCCAACATCTATTCCTTTACATGCGAGGAAATAGGATCAGAGGGGCAGGGAGTGTGACTTTTAAGTCTCAGACCTCAGCGGTAGAGTTAGAATTGGCTCTGCGTCTCTTGACCTGCATCTTGGGCCCTTTGCACCACACTAAGTGGTGAATTTTGGGCAGCTCGGCTATGTGATTGCTAGTTTCTTTAGGAACAGTTTTCCCGTTCAGGGTTGAAACACCTTCAGAAGTGAGGTAATCATTTCATTAGTCTCCCAGAAGTGAAGCAGTCTGATGTGTTTTTATGTTCAGTCGAGGTGAACCTGGAGTTTTGCTTTGTTCTTTGTCAAAGTGACATTTCATGTGATGGCAGAAACTAGGTAAAATTGCTGTGTAAGTCAAGGTTTCCCTGGAGACCTCCTAGCTCCTCTCTTAGGCCTCCCTTCTTCCTCTTCCAAGCCCCCTTTTCACCCATCTGGCACTCACCCAATTTTCTTCCCTGGAATTTAACAAACGTGTCTTCAGCTACAGTCATTTGCCAGGCACTATGTGGGTGAAAGGTGAAAGACATGGCTGCTGCTCCTGGCTGCCACTTGATATTCTAGGTGGAGCTTTAAAAATTCTCTCAGCATGCTGCAGAGGTCCTAATGGGGAGAATGATTTCAAGTAGTGGAGCTTTCTTTAGGGAGAAGTGAAATTTGAGTATGGAGAATGGATTGGATCTTTTTTTCTACTTAAAAAAAACACCCCAAAATACTTTTTTTTTTCCTGACAAAGCAAAGATTTTCACAAGCATATACATCTGTGTGGTCAATCAACCAAATAAAAAGAATATTCCAGTACTGCTTGGCTCCTTTCCAGTCAGAACTGCATCTCTCCATCTGTAGATAGCCTGTATCTGACTTCTGTCACCATGGAATAGTTTGTGTCTGTTTTTTTTTTTTTTAATGTCTTCCAAATGTAATTATAAAGCATAGGATTTTTGGATTTTTTTACTCACCCATGTTATTTTGAAATTCATTTACGTTGGGTGTGGCAGCAGCTGTTTTGTTTGATTTTAGCTGTTGAGTCCTTGAAATAAGAGGTTTGGTGATGCAGTGATTTAGTGTTTGGCTGCTATAAAAAGAATGTAAGCAGCATGAGGACAGGCCAGTCTGACCTCTATTAACTCCACAAGGGAAAACTGCCCCATCAACAGCATCCGCACTACAAAACTAATTCTCCTAAGGTTAGAAATGCACACCACTTTCTACTAATTCCTGTCCTACTGTCCTACAGAATCTGAAATCCATTGCAATAGCTATGACTTATATACAGACTTCACAGAATCATACTTACAAATACGGAGTTTATTAGAGAAGTTTACAGGTTACAATTCAGACTGACAAAAAAATACCATTTCTTAGTCAGGACGGCTTCTGACGTTTGAAGGCCCCTCAGACCTTCAGCCATGCAGCTTTAGGCCAGTGTTACAAAGCTTTCTTAGTCTTGGCAATGAAGGCACATCCCACTATTCTCCAACAGGCTTGTGGGAAGGCTCCTATCTCTGCTCGAATCTTTAGGTCCCTGCCTCGGTGGACCATGTGTTTCTGCAGGGTAGGCAGAATTGAGACAACTGGATCAGATTGGAAGCGTTGTCACAGGGAAGCAGAAAGAGTGAACAGCCCATATGCAGTCCTCTTTATAGGAGCATCAGGGTATAGGCCACGCCCTCAGGGGAACTAAGGGTGACGATTTGAGTCTTGCCTTCTGGTAGGATGGAGTCTCAGGATGTATCCTTCTATTTGCATGTTCTCACCTGTCCATGTGGCAAGACCGAAGACAATGGGCTAGGAAAACCATTCTGAGCAACAGACCCACAGCCCTGCTGCCGCTGACAGAAAGCTGAGTGGTCCAAACCCATTGTCAAAAGATGTGGCAGCTTGATATCAGCCATGGAAACCCTGTAAACTTGTTGAGTCAGGACCAACTCAGTGACTTTGTATTTTTCATTTATTCCATTGCATATCTGTACCAATATTTATCTTCTCTGTTGTTGATGAATGTTTGGATTATCATCAGTTTTGGGCTGTTAGTAACAAAACTGCCATGAATATTTTATATGTCTTTTTGTGGCATATTCATTCATTTATAGGAATGAGGTTGCTGACTTATAGGTTTTACGTATGATTCAACCTTAGTAAATATTTCCAAATAGTTTTCCAGAGTGTACCAATTTGCACCTTTACCAGCAATAGAAAAGAGCTCTCATGTATCTTACTCTTTTCAATATAGAATATTGTCACTCTTTTTAATCTTAGCCGTTGTTGGTGTTGTATGCTGTGAGTCAGAGCAGACTCATAGCTGGTCCTCCATGGGATTTTCAGAGGCTGTAATTCTCAGATTGCCCCTCCTTCTCCTGAGGAGGATCTGGTGGATTTGAACCATATGCCTTTTAGATTGAAGGGCCATTAGACAAATAGTATTATCTTAGTCATAGGCCAATAGTATTATCTCGTGACTTTTTAAAAAACATTATCCTAACGTTGAGCCCCTTTCTATAAACCATTAGAGAACCCTAGTGTCACAGTGATTAAGTACTTGACCCTTAACATGGGTTCATTGGAACCCAACTGCTGTTCTGTTCATAAATTCACGGGCACTCACCAGACTGCACGATGTGGCAGTCAGCTTCTGTAAGACTGGAAGCCTCTGGGGCAGTTCTCCAGGGGTGCGATGAATTGAAAATTGATTTGACAGCAATAGGCTCCTGTTTGTTTACTGGTTATTTGGATGGATGTCCTCTTTTGTGAAATCCCTGTTCAAGCTGCCTCCTTTTTTATGTAGTCTTTTTAGTTCTTTAAATAGTCAGGCTATGGAGTTCTTTGTCTAATAGATGCTTTGCAGCTAACTACAGTGAAGTCTGTTTTGCAGGTTTCAAAAGTTTTCTGACTTTCCGAGTATTGTCTTACATTTCTATTGCTATTAGTGAAAAATAGTTGGCATTTTCCTTCTGACAGGTTTCCACCTAATACAGGTTCTGTCTGTACAGGTTTTATTTTACCTTCTCCAGGTCTCTGGCATTTCCTCCCTTTTGTTCAGGATTCTTCTACGGAGTCTTTGATCAGTATGTTTAGCACTGGCACCATCTAGTTCTGGTCTCATGGCAAAGGAAGTAATTGTTCATGGAGGCAATTCCATGTTGGCTGCACACTCCATGTTGTTGTTGTTATGTGCCATTGAGTTGACTACGTCTCATAGCGACCCTGTGCACAGTATCTCTGAACTCTATCTGGAGCCAGTCTTACTGTCTCTGACACACTTACCCGCATTACCCCAGGATTTTACTTGTGTGTGATCTTAGTGATACATTTGATAATTTTCATACTCTGTTGAATCACCTTTTTTTTGGAATGGAGACAAATATGTATCTCTTCCAGTCAGTTGGCCAAGTAGTTGTCCTTCAGATTTCTTGGCACAGCCCTGTGAGCACTTCCAGGGCTGCATCTGTTTGTTGAGATATGTCAGTTGGTATTCCATCAATTCTTGTTTGCCAGATATTACTCTAAGTTGCACATTCCATGTCTTCCTCTTATTCCTACCTCTTTCTTCCTCTGTTCTAGGTGAATAGAGGCCACTTCTTGTGCCCCGGATGTCTGTTTACAGGCTTTTAAAACCTCAGGCGCTCTGTATCAAATAGGCAGAGCAGAAGCACTAAACATTTAATTAGGCCAGTTAACTGATAAGTCTTGTGAAACCATGACCCCAAACTAAGAAACCAAATTCCACAAGGTGTTTGGTTGTGTATAAGCAGCCTCAGCTGCAGCTCTTTGTGTATATGAGTGTGTTATTATCAATATACCGACCACTACATAGCTTTTGCCAGAACATGCTTGAAAGGGTGGAGGGACAGCCCAGCAGATCCCAGATGAGATGGATTGACACAGTAACTATGGTAATGGGGGTAGTTGTATCAGAGATAGTAAAACTGGCTCAGGATAGGGCAGGGCTCAGAGCTTGATGGCACGTAATAGCACGTAATAGCAACAAAACTTAATGACAGCAATTGCAATAACAACTGTGCAGTGTTAATGAATGCATGATTTCTGTTAGGAAGAGTTCCCTTTCCCTCTCACTCCTGGTGACAACTAATAAACTTTGGAAAGTATATTTTTGTTTTTCTTACCTTTTTAGATAAGTGAGGTCAGACAATATTTGTCCTTTCTTGAGTGACTTCTATTTCTCAACATAATGTCTTTCAGCTGCACCTACCATATCATGTATCAAGAATTCATTTCTTTTACTGGCAAAGTAGTATTCTATTGTATGTATGGATAGCTTTTTGTTTATCTGTTGATGGGCATTGTAAACAGAGCAAGGCCAGTACAAGGACAGCCAAGTCTGTTTTCTACATACTCCACAAAGGGAACCTTCTCATCAACAACATCCACAATGCAAAACTAATTCCTGTAAGGTCTGATGTGGTCTCCTGTGCTCCTGTACCAACTTCTGCTAATTCCGACACCCATTCCACTCCTCCACTGGGTCTGAATCTGTTGCAGTGACCACACTGACTTTACAAAACTATATTCATGGTTAGGGGGATTTCTAGGGAAGTTATCAGGCTATAATTCAGGTTGGCAGCAGGATACAACCCAGACAGCTTCTCAAGCATGGTTGCAGGCTCTTTGACCTTCAGGTTTAAGTCAGTGTTACAAAGTTCCCTTATTTCTCCAGCAAGCTTGGGTGAAGGGCTCCGGCTCTGGCTCGGTGAGGCAACAGTCCCAAGTCCGCTCTGTCTCATGTTGGTCTCTGGTTTTCTGCTGAGGCTCCTGTTTCTTTTGTGTAGATCCTGTGTGGCTGGTGCAGGAATCTCTGATTCCAATGGAAGCAGCACTTGCTGTTTCCTCTTCCTTGTCGGTGTTGCTATTCCCAATTTCTGCTGTTGAATCCACACAATGTAAAGGCAAGATGAGTGGGAAGCCAAATATTAAACTAAATGTTAAACCACATGCTTAACCAGGAATTAAGGGAGACACAAATACAAGCTGGAATTCCTCCTGAGACAGATCACAGAATCAGACCTAATGGCGCCTTTTCAATTGTTTTTTATTTTATTATTTTTGTGTAAGTGTACCATCAAATCAGATCTGACTGGTACAGGAGGAGATTGTTCCTCCTTCCCCTGGCAGAGCATCTGGTGGATTCGAACCGTGTGCCTCTGGGATTGTAGTTGCAGCTCCTTTCCACTAGGCCACCAGAGATCCCCGCCTTTTCAATTTTTAGATTGTATTTACTCACCCTCATTCCTAATTCAAGCATAAGGTTGTTCAGTAGAAAGAGCCTAGCTTCATTCGCATAGACTTCTCTCTGGGATTTGCTCCCTGGCGATTTTCAATAAAGTTACAGGGAAGCTAGGTTGGGGCTTCAGTCTTCAAGCTGTTTGCTCCCTGCCTTTATGCTTTCTGTTCTTTTTCTCCATTTTTGGTGTCCCCGTCTCACTATTTCTTTGTCCTGGGTCGACAACAACTAGCCATTCCCCTTGTGGATAGAATAACACACTGTATTTGCATGTTCCCACTCCTCCACATGGCCAAGTACAAATCAGTGGCTAGGGAAGCCTTTTTGAACAATAAACCCTTGACATCACAGGCATTTAGGATGTTCTCATGTTTAGGCTACCATCTTCAAACAGATCTCTTAGTCTCTGCTTTCAAGTCATGGGGTGTGTGTGTGTGTGTGTGTGTGTGTGTGTGTGTGTGTCCCTATATATCTTTCAGGGCATATATCCCTCAGAGTGGAATTGTTGGGTCATATGGTAGTTCTCATTTTAGTTTTTGAAAAGATTGCCACAATATTTTCCACTGAGTATCTTCTCTTACATTAGGGATTTTTTGATCCATTTTAAGAAAGTTTTGCCCACAGGCTTGGTAAGATTTTAACAGGCAAATATGAGAGCAGAGCCTTCAAATGGGGAGAAACATGAGGGCAGGCAGGGCCTGTGGTCAGGGAAGGAAAGTGCAGGGGTGCTGGGAATAAGACTCAGAGTTTGGGCTGCAAGTGAGTCAAGGGTGGGAGGGAATCTGGACGTTATTCTGGAGAAAGTAGGAGCCCTGCGGAACATTTATAAACTGAAGGTGCAACCTGTCCTTCGTGGAGTCCTTAAATATTTGTAGATTGTTTATGAAGAAACAGGAAAAGTGGGTAAAGCGTTTGGCTGCCGTTTGAAAAGGTGGCAGTTGAAAGCCACCAGCTGCTCCATAGGAGAAAGCTGTGACTCTGCTTCTGTCAAGATTTACAGCCTTGGAAGCACAGTGCCACAGCTCTGTTCTACCCTGCAGGTCACTGTAAGTGAGAAGCCACTGGAGGGCAGTGGCTTTGGGCATGCACTGAGCAGAGTAGGGGAGGGGCCAGGGGAGCTCTTGGACACTCACCCAAACACCAGTCTGTGGTTCATAGAAGCACCTGCCCTTTCTCTTTAGCCACCTAGCAACCACCATAGTCACTGAAGGAGCTTCGGTGGTGCAGTGGTTAAAGACTTGGCTGCTAACCAGAGGTCCGCAGTTTAAACCCACCAGCCATTCGACGTGGCAGAAGTGTGGCTATCTACATCCGTAAAGATCCCAGCATTAGAAAGCCCACGTAGCATCGGATCACAGCATTGGAAGGTTCTATGCTGCCTTACAGGGCAGTTATCTGTAGGAACTGACTCTTGGGCAAAGGATTTGGACGTTTGGTTATTACTGGGGAATGAATGAAAGGGTGAGGTACTAAATAGTTAAGCCCCTTCCTTATCCCCACTCAAGAAGCCTATCAAACGATTTCCTTTTCCCCACCCCAACACTCTTTCTGGGAGGCGTTCTGGCAAAGACTTCCCTGCCTCATCTCCTTAGTCCCAACAGAGGCAGGTGCGCTTTAGACTGTTGTTATGTGTTATCAAGTCGCTTGCAACTCAAAGTGATCCTATGCACAAGAGCCCTAAACGCTGCTCTAATGCTGTGCCAACTTTGCCGTCTCAAACACACACATTCCCACCACCCCAATCACAGAATCGATCCATCTCATCGAGGGTCTTCCTCTCCTGCGCTGTCCCTCCACTCTCCCAAACATATGTCCCTCTCCAAGGACCAGTCCCTCCTTGCAACATGCCCAAAATATGTCAGATGAAGCTTCATAATCCTTGACTCCAAGGAGCATTCTGGCTTCACCCTCTCCAGGACAAACCTGTTTGTTCTCCTAGCAGTCCACGGTATATTCAACACTCTTCTCCAGCACCACGGCTCAAAGGCATCAATTCTCTATCATCCCTAGTCACTGTCCAACTTTCCGATGCATAGCACGTAATTGCAAAGACTATAGCCTGGTTCAGGCACACCTTAGTCTCCAGCCTGACATCATTGCTCTTCAGTACTCTTGAGAGGTCTAGCTGATCTATAGACTTGTTCTGCCTTCATGAGGAATAATTCCCACTCACAGACCCAGCTGTAGTCGCAGAATTACCACCGACACTCAAATTCTCCTTCTGCTTACCCTCAGCCACAATCACCATCCTCCCTTACGTCCTCAGCTAGCCTCTGTAGTCTTCTAGGATAAAACATGCTCAGTGTTTAGTAATTCACACTCGAGGGTTAACAGCTGGTAATTTTGGGGGACACAATTTGCATTTCTTAAGGGAAGCTTGTTGATCAAAGTAAAGCTCTTCTAGAAATTGTAGAAAATGTCAGAATCCTGGGTAACAACCTTCCCCCAGCCCCCTGCATTCAGCTGACCACTGAGTCCTAAAGACCCATGACCTAAAAGTCATCAAAAATGTTACTTGCCACTTCCTTTGTGGGAAAAAAAATCTCATAAGCTCTTATCTGGCATATATCAGTCACCTCCCAAGTTCCTTACCTCCATCTCTGTCCAGATTTAATCAACTCTCCGTAGAAACTAGAGTGACTATTGGACAAGTCCAACTCTTCTTACCTTGCCCAAGATAAGGAGTTGTGCTGCCAGCCCAAAGGCACTCGGTTCTTTTCCACCAGCTGCTCTGAAGGAGATGAGCGATCTTTCTTCCAATTGACAACTCTGAAAACCCACTAGAGGGTCAGCTAGGGGTCAGTTCTGACTCATTGGTACAGAACAAAAATTACCCTGTAGTTTAAAACCTCTATAAAGTAATTCACGGTGCCCTTCGACACATTATCCCACAGCCCCTTCACTGCTTCTGACTCAGCCACCCTGCGGGAGCGAGTAGAACAGCCCCGGGGGTTTCCGAGGTTTTAACTCTTTACTGGATCTGATAGTTTCATCTTTCTCCTGCGGAGCTGTTGGTGGATTCCTACCCCAGCCTTTCAGTGGCCGTAAGATAAAGTAAAACTCCTTCACCTGGTGTAAGCCCTTGTGATTTGCAACGGGACATCTGCCCTAGATCACGTTTTCCCAGGCAGATTTAGGAGCGCTTTATCACCACTTTTCTGATGTATAGGAGGGTGGTCTTTTGGGCCTAGTGGATAAGGAGCTGTGCTTTCAACCCAAAGACAACTGGTTCAAATCCATCAGCGGCTCCATGTGAGACAGATGGACAATCTTCTGTGCAATTTACTGCCTTTGGAAACCTGCTGGAGGGAGGCTCAGCCATGAGTCGGTTCTAACCCGATAGTACCAAGTAAAGCAACATAATGGGTGTGAGCTCTTGTGGCTTAATGGTAAGAAGCTGTGCTGCAATCCCTAAAGGCACGCATTAGAATCCACCATTCTCTCCACTTGAGAAGGCTGGATAATCTCCTCCTGTGCGACTTAACTGCCTCCGGAAACCTGCTGAAGAGTCAGCTCTGTGCCGATGGCACACAATAACAGCAACAACAATGATGGGTGTAGCCAGATAGGTGGATTCTGAGTTCTCCAAAGTAGAGGTTTTGTTATATTTTTATTTTCCTTGGGGTAGAGCTTGGCATATTGGTTCCAAGACCTCTCATGACCTGGCTCCAACCTTCATACCTCTTATTTCTTATACCTGAACCCTGGTTCCAGCTACTTGAGGTTTTTTTGGCATCCATCAGTATATGCTGCAAAGACAGATATGTCTTGGAGAAAGTGCAACTAGAGTGCTCCTTGGAGGCAAAGATGACAAAGCTTCACCTCATATACTCTGGAGAGGCTATTGTTGTTAGGAGAGGCTATTTCTCGGGAAAAGACATTATTCTAGAAAAGGTGAAGAATCAGCAAAAAGATCCTCAATCAAATAGACTGACATAGTGACTGGGCAAAGGGCTCCAATATGCGAGAGATGAGAATATTCAGGTTAGGACAGGGTTCAGGTCTGTTGTTCATAGGACTGCTGTGAGTTGTACTTGACAGCACCTAACAACAACAACAACATCATATTCTGCAAAGTGCCAGCCTCTGTTCACTATATTCAGTACTCCTTTTCTTGAAATATTTTTGTTTTCCAGGAAAATGCTTTCCCTTCCTTACCTATTCTCCTCTGTATTTCCAAAGTATAGTCATATCTCTTTCATAGCACCTAACGCTTAGGCTTTTTATGAGCAAAACTCTTGTCTTGTTCATATAATATAAATGTCTAGGACACAAACCAAACGATTGCCTTTGAGTCAATTCCAATAGATAGTGATTCTATTATTGTTGCTGTTATGTGCCGCAAGTCAGAAGTGACTTACAGCTAACCTTCCAGCACATTTGCAGAGACAGTAAATTACATGGGAGGAGACTGTTCATCTTTCTCCTGCAGAGCTTGAGGATGTGAACTGTGTGCTTTGGGGTTGGCAGTGCAACTCCATATCCACTAGCCCATCAAAACTCCTCGGTAACATCACCTGACAGAGTAAAATGTTCTCATAAAGTTTCTAAGGCAGTAATCTTACGGCAGGGAGCTCTGATGGTGTCATCCATAGGGAGGGGCTCTGCTAACCCAAAGGCCATGCCTCTCTGCTAGTTCAAATCCACTAGCAGCTCAAGAGAAAGATAAACAAGCTCTTCCTGGGCAATTTCCAGTCTCAGAAAACTTGCTGAAGGTCAGCTATGAGTCGGTTCTGACTTGATGGTAATGAGAGGATTTTAAGGAAGCTGACTGCCACATGTATCCCTCACTGAGTGAGTTGTAACCCCTGATCTTTCAGTTGGCAGTTGAGCACTTAACCAGTGTGCCACCAGGTTGCTTTTCAAGGACATAATAGCTACTAGGCTATTTTATAAATTAAAGAATGGATTGGTGCCAGGCTTATTTTGTATCTGTCCTGATGGCAGATGTCAGTCTGCGCTGGAAATCACAAAAGGGCTCTTTCCTTCATCTTCAACACCTGTGAGGTGTATACTTTAAATGAACCGATCTAAATGATCATTGGGGGTGGCATTATGTAGCTGTCTTTCCGGGAGGGGTTGGTTAGCATCAGATGCAACACCAGGAATGACATGAGGTTGTACAGCTATTGTTGGCTGAGGTCATCTCTTATTGATCTGAAACACGTTTTTCAATAGAGTTGATAACATGGTCTTTGGCTTCAGATCGTCAGAGTTGCAATGTGGACCTTGTTACTCCTAGCTTCCGGTGTTGAAGCTTACTTAACTCACCGGAGAAATTGGACCCATGTTACAGATGATGGTGTAATAATCTTCAAACCCATTGCCTTTGCATCAGAACTTAGAACTGACCCTCCAGCAGGTTTTCAGGGGCGGTAAATTATTACATGTTGCCTCTCTTTCTCCCGTGGAACGTGAATTCGAGCCCCCAGAGAGAGGCACCAACTTTGTGTTAGCACTAGTTACTTACTAGGCTACGAGAGCTCCCTGGTATAATTTTGTTGTTGTGTGTTGTTGAGCTGCAAGTGAGCCATAGCGGACCCTCCAGTGGGTTTTCAGAGGCAGTTTACTATCACAGAGGAGATTGCCCATGCTTCTCGTACGTAGCAACTGGTGGATTTGAATTGCGTGCCTTTGAAATTGCCACCAGGCCACCAGTGCTTGGAAAAAAGCTCAATAAATGGTAGCTGTTACTAGGTATATCCAGGGTGGCCGCAGATGCCGCAGAGCGCATCTGCTGGGTAAAATACAGCTGAAGACGGGGCTTTCAAGCCCAGGATGGGATGGCGATGGTCGAGGCCCAGCTAGGCCAGACTCCTCTCCTCGATCGCTCGCCACCCCTCCTCGCCCGGTCCCTGGATCCAGCCCTTCCAGCCTGGAGGCTGCGATCTCAGTTGGGGAACCTTGTGTGGGCGGAACTCAAGTGCAGCAGGGGAAGCTTCCGGGGGGAGCAGCACAGGCAACGGGTCGGCGGAGGCAGAAAAGCGCCGGACGCCGGGACGACCATGGACGCTTGACAACCTGCGGGCAGACGCCGGGAGGCCGAGCCAGCGACTCTGAGGACGGAGCGGCGGCGCGGACAGGTGGGCGCGGGCGGGAGGTATTTCTCGGGAAAAGACATTATTCTAGAAAAGGTGAAGAATCAGGAAAAGGATCCTCAATCAAATAGACTGACATAGTGACTGGGCAAAGGGCTCCAATATGCGAGAGATGAGAATATTCAGGTTAGGACAGGGTTCAGGTCTGT
>NW_006399877.1:8344834-8376809 GCF_000299155.1 Elephantulus edwardii | reverse complement strand
GCCCGGGGCGCACCGCCCGCCCCCCAGCCCGCCGCGACCCTCGACCTCGTGTCTGCTTTCGCTGCCCGACTCTCCGCTCCTTTCTCTCCCCCTTCCCGTTAAAATAGCGCCCTCCCCGAGCAAGCCATTCCAGCCGCCTCTCCCGGCCGCCAGCTTCAGAGGGCAGCGTCCCCTTACCTCTCGGCCTCTAGCTTCGCCCCTTAGGCCAGGACCCTTTGGGGGGGACCATTTCTGTGGCTTGGTTACCGCTTCTGCCCCCCTCGTCCCTTTCTTACAGGTCCCCACACATACTCGCTTGGAAGGGCTTTCCTCCCGCCTCTGACCCTAACCATCATCACCCCGCTCGCCTCTCCCGTTTTTCCGCCCCAGTTCTCGTACTCTGCTCGCCCTCGTGCCATTTTCCCCGCAGCACCTTACTTTTTCTGTTCCTGACAAGACCTTGCTTGTAAGGCAGGGTGACATGCTTGTTTTTCTCTAACACTTTGAAAAGGACTCTGTGCCAGTGTCCGTAGGAGAATTTCGTGTCTCTCGCACCAGTGTCCTCCTTTGAATTAGCCTGTGCTTGGCTTTACTCCGGGCCCCGATGGTGCAGTGGGTGAAGCCTCACTGCTGGCCTTAGAGTCGGCCCTTTGACCAGCAGCTCTGCAGAGGTGAGAGAGGCGGGTAAAGGTCCCAGACCCGGAGGCCCTGGGGGCAGCTCTCCTCTGTCCTGCAGGGTCCATGTGAGTCAGCTCCTCTCTAAGGCATTGGGCTGGGCTTGGTCCCTTTGCTGTGCCCTTTCGCCTTCACTTTGTCCGGCCGCCCCTCTGAGTGTCCTTCTTGAAGGGCCATCCTCCTCTCATCCAGGCCTCCTGCAGGGTAGGTACACAGTGTGTCCACTGAGTCACAGCACCTGTTGAGGGGCCCGATGCCTTCAGGGCACCAGCAGTCGCTGCTTTCTCCAATCATCTTTTTATTGCTTTCTTGGGGTTTTGTACCGTCTGGGGCTGTGTGTGGTAGACTGAGGAGGAGGCTCCAGGCCGGGATTCTCCTCCTGGAGTCGCACAGCTTGTACTGAGCTTGGATTTGTTGCCACTTATCTTTCAGGAGTCCTGGTGGTACAGTGGGCTAAACATTGGGCTGCTAGCCAAAAGACTGGCAGTTTTTTTATCCAGCCATTTTGTGCTGGAAAGATGAAGCAATCTGCTGTCGTAAAAATTAACACCTTCAGAGGCCCCGCGGGGGCAGTTCTGAGAGTCAGAGCCAGCTGGGCGGCCGTGGGGGTAGGATTTTTCTCCTCTTCCTCATGCTTCCATGACTTCTCTAATGAGCGGAGACATTTTTGTGTCTATTTTCCCCGTGGTTTCCTTATCTGTCAGCCGCTGTGGTTGTGATTATGTTGCCACCGTAGAATTTGTGCCGATTGCCATTCTTATACTGGGTCTGTTGCCAATGACACTACCTTTTGTTTCTTATAAAACATCTACTGAAAACCCCCCAAGTGTTTCTTAGATTCTGGTCAAGTGTAAGGAATGAAGAGGTCTAGCCTCTGGGAGAGGAGCAGATGGGAATGCAGGAAGAGGCTAGGTTAAGCTTCAAACCGCAGAAAGAACACAAGGTCTCTTTAACTCCAAGGTGAACACATCTAGCAAAGTGACCACTGTGTCTGGGCTCAGAGCTCTTTGCTCTTTAGAAATGCTATTATCCTAGTATGTGACCCAATGGAACGTAATCAGAAACTTGGCTAACGAAAAGGAGTGACTGAAACAACTTCTTTTGAACAGATTCCCAAGGCCAGAGAATGGCAGGTGAGCAGAAGCCCTCAAGTAACCTCTTGGAACAGTTTATTTTACTGGCCAAAGGCACCAGTGGCTCAGCCTTGACTGCGCTCATCAGCCAAGTGCTGGAGGCTCCTGGAATATACGTCTTTGGAGAACTGCTGGAGCTTGCCAATGTGCAGGAGGTAAGAGTTGCTTCCAGATACTTTCTCTGCTGCCTTTGCTCGAAGTGTTTTTCTGATTCTTCTGGTTTCCAGTGAATTTCAGTTGTGGGAGCATTGTGGAGCTGTGAGGTACCCTGGGAGGAAGCGGCTGAGATGAGACTGTCCTGAGCCGCTTTCATTCAGTATTTCCATTTGAGCTTACTGGGTTGCTAACAAGCAGAGAGAGAGAGAAATCAATTTTAAACTGGTAAATGAGAAAAAGAGTGCTGCCAGCCGGGGCTCATATTTAGTAGAAGTTTCAGCAATTCCTAGGGACAAAATGAGAATATAGATAAGATTGGCCAGGTCCAGAAATAGCAGAAAATAATTGCACTTGAAAAATGAGGTAGGTGAGAATAAGAAAATATTCCAGTGAGAAAGGGCTAAAGTAGACGTGGTACAGAGACAGGGCGTGGGAAGCTAGCTGCATTCCATTGTACTTTGTTTACTTGTTTGGTTTGTTGTTGTTAAAACTCTAGGTCTCCATTTTTTTCACTGTGGCTAGAGTAATGAGAACATCTGCTGAAGAATTATCGGAGGGAGTGGAGAGATGGAGAGCAGTCCAGGCGTTACAACTTCTTATCTCCCACTGTAGATGCTTTTATTTTAATTATGAATTTTTGTTTACTCTGACCTTGAGAGCCTTGAGGATAAAGTCTATTGTGTTTACCATTGTTTCCTGAGAACTTACTGCATAACCTGACACATAGTAGTTGTTTACCGGAGAAAGAATAAGGTTCTCTTTTCAGCAGAGAGTTTACAAGGGTGATTTGTTGCCTTCAGACTCAAGAAAAGTGTGAATAAATGTGTGAAGGGTGGTTTTGTATCTTTGAAGATTGGCTAAGAGGAGGTAGATGAACCAGCCGTAAGGACCTTACTGATTTAGGTTAGAGGAGAGGTTTTGGAGTTTCTGCTCAAGAACAAAGCAGTGTGTTTGCCTGGTTTTGCAGTCATCTGGAAGACAGAGATGAGGCTTGCTGGTCTTTGCAAGGTCTCTTCCAGCAACCTCAGGAGGCTTTTGGTAACCTGAGAAGGTAGACTAGAGCGTAAGGACACACCTCCTGTTTATCCAGCACACCTTTTCCCTTCCAGTTGTTTTTTTACCTACGTGAGCTACTTGTCTTCCGAAATAACCGATGCAGTCCTTGCAGCCCCTTTCTCAAAGGTGGCTGAGATTGATTGGCATTGGTGTAGCGTCTGTAGAACACCATGTGCGTTCTCCTAGATTCTCTGGGCTTGGTACGCTGGAGGAGTTTGTAATAGGGGCTTGTTTGTGGTCAAGAGCGGCTCCAGGCAGGGAGGGTGGTTTCTTTTGCTTTGACAGGTGAGCATAATCATCAGTTTCACTGAGAAGTAGGTAATTGTGATGAAAATTTGTATGCATTGATTAAGCACTCAGCTGCTGTCTGAGAGGTCAGCAGTTCAAAGCCATCCAGCCATTCTGAGGGAGCAGGAAGTGGCAACAGTCCCCTCGCATAAAGAGGACCGCGTTGGAAGCCCACGAGGCCAGTCTCCTGCCTCACAGGCTCACTGTAGGTTGGAATTGACTCGATGGCGGTGGACTTGGCCGGTGGTTTGGGTTTGGCTCCCTGGTCTCTCGTCCTAGCCTGCTGCTTCTGTGGCATCTTACACTTGTCAGTCTGTCACAGGTTCCAGGGTCCCCAGGTATCTTGGTGCTTGGTACCAACCCTAAGCTTTGTTCAGTTTGGCTGGTTCTGTGCCTGCCAAACTGCCGTGGAGACAGAGCTGCCCCAGAAGCCACCTGAATGGCCTGGGCATCCTATAAGGGTCACTTGGTTCCCGTGCTTAATGCCTCACATAGGTGAGTGAAAAACAGTTACACGGACATCCTAGTTTCCATGCAGCATGTCTTTCTGAGGAAGAAAAAGCACCTGTGGGGTCTTAAAAATCATCTTTCTTTTTTTCTTGATGTCAGAGTGGGAAGGGAGCTGAGGGACCATACACAACACCAACCCAGAAACCAGACACAGTGCCATCTAGTTGATCCCTACTCTTGTCAGCGCTCGGTTGGTTCTCAGAGGCCGTCAGCATTAACAGGAGCTGACGGCCTCACCTTTGTCTCACAGAGCAGCTGGTGGATTCAGTCCACTGACCTTCTGGTTAGCAGCCCAGCATGTAAAGTGCTATGCCACCAGGGCTCCTTACTAACCATACAGTACAGGAAATAAGGCTGTGGCACCTTGGGCACGTGGTCCCCTGTCCTCTGAACACTCAGTGATTGATAAGCACTTTGATCTGTGGTGAACTTTGGTTTCCTCCTCAGCTTGCGGAAGGAGCTAATGCTGCTTATTTGCAGCTTCTGAACCTGTTTGCCTATGGAACATACCCAGATTACATAGGTGAGTTGGTTAAGTTGCTCTGTTTGCATATGTTGCCTGCATGGGGGTCACTGAGGTTTGGGCTCCCAAGCGTGGGGTGGGACCTGCTTGTCCTGGCTGCTTCTCATTTGACTAGCTCTGTGAGTGACCTCACGAAATGAACCTCCGCTTTCAGCCTTTGCCTCGTGGGGGTTAAATGGGCGCTGGTTATGCTTCTCTTTGCATCACTGTACATAACCCACTGCCGTTGAGCGGATTCCCGTGTGACTGCAGGACAGCGTAGAACAGCCCCATGGGCTTCTCCGGCCTGGAATCTGCGTGGAAGCAGAGTGCCACTCCACAGCCTGCTGTTGGTGCTGGTCAGTGCCTCCGCTGGCGACCCACGTACAGCAGAACCTCGCCTGGTCCTGGCATCTCACAGTCCTTGTTCCGCTCGAGCCCATTGTGGTCGTTATGCCAGCTCCTCTCTTGGAGACTCTGCCTCTTTTTCACAGACCCTCTGCTTTACCAAGCATGATGTCGTCCTTCAGCGACTGGGGGGCCCTCCTCATTACGTGTCCCAAGTACATGAGACAAAGTCCTTCTCACCATCCTTGCTTCTCCGGGGCCCTCGGCTGCACTTGTCACAGGACAGAGTTGTTCCTCCTCCTGGCAGTCTGTGGTCGCTCATCTGCAGAGAGACCGGGTTTGCTTTGCAGACGGGCTTGTTGACGACTGGGGTGTGTAGAGTACTTGGTCTGCTGTGAAACAGCGAATATGCACTTGTAAGAAATGTAAATGTTTTAAATATTCTCAACATAATCTCACCAGGTTGAGGAAGATTTGAACATAGAAAGTCACTTGTAGTGGGGCCACCCGTTGTCCTGGTGCTGGCCTCTCCTTCCTCAGAACTGTGCTTTCTCTCTGTAGCTGCAAGTCTGGATACAGTTTGCATCTTGCCTTTGCACTTACTCCCTAAGCGTTTATCCACACTGTCAGTCTCTGTAGTCACTTTCCACCTCTGTGATCTAACATTCCGTAGTTTCATATGCTTGTTTTCCATCAGTAGAGCAGCCGAGTCATTTCAGACTCCAAATCTTAAATATCAAGGGTAAGGTGCTTGCATATCTAAACTGTCATTATCTTTCCTCCCATACCTTTTTCTGGTTTCCTAGTTTATTTCCGTGGAGCAGTGGTAGCTGGCACTCAGGACCTTCCCAGCTCTGCCTCGACCTCTGCTTTCTCGCTGCCCCCTCCTCTACCCACTGCTCCTGTCAGATTGCACGGTTTGCCGCTTTCTGATGGTGCCGTGTTTCTCACCTTTGTCCGATCTCGTGAGCATGACCTTGCCGTCCTCATCTGTGCAGCAGGCCGCCTGCACACACAGTCTTGGCTCCGTCACCACTGTGGCTGTGTCCTTCGGCATACAAGTCCTGCACCTTTTCTCCTGTAAGGTGGGAGTGATTGAGGTCTTTGAGCCCTTTCCTGCACTCGTTTAGGGTGCGCTATTTGAGAATCTTGAATTTGGGGGCTTTGAAAAGCTTTTTGTCCATTCTTCTGGAGGGCTGGGAGCCTCTGGAGTCAAGTACACTCATAATTTCCAGGAAAGCAAATGAATACAGCAAATGGGGTAAAACCCCTGCCTCAGTCCAGGTCAGGAATTGCCACCAGATGAATTTTGGCACCACGCTTAAAATCCATTTGAGTTTAGTTGTGTGTTTGGTGTGTGCTTTTTAAATTTCAGAATTCTGGATAAGGATTGAGGACCTTTGGAATCTGTCTCGAGGGCTTGTGAGGGTTGGCTGTGTGTCTGTGTGTGCGTCTCCACCGCAGAGAACTTGCCATGTCTGTTATCTGTGCTTCTCAAATATTAGTTAATATCCCCCCCCACCCTCCCCCCCATCCGTCAGTGCTCATCTCAGATTCTGGTTCCTCCAGGAAACTTCTCTCCTCTGCCCTTCCCTATGAGATTGCGGCCATTTGTCCTCCCTGGTAGCTTGCACCTTTCTTCTAAAGGAATCTGGTAGGGCAGTGGCTGAAGCTCCCACTGCACGGAAAGGTCAGCGTTCTCAAAAACCAGTCACCGCTTAGCATCCTTAGCAGAGGGACACGACAGTCCGCTTCTGGAAGGACTCACAGCCTCAGCAGCAGCCTGTGGTTCTCCCGTGTTCTCTAGGGTCGCTGAGTCAGAACTGACCTGACAGCAGTGGTTTGGTAGTTCTGCTTTACATTGGAAGCTGTTGAGATGCTTGATGTCAGCCTGGCCTCAGTGACAAGTCCAGGGCCAGGAAGCTGCACAGCTCGAGGGCACGGGTGCCCCTGGACTTGTGTAGCCGGCAGCGCTGAGTCCCTGAACCTCTCAAAGCCGTGCATTGCACACGTCAGAGCCTCAGCGAGGATGGGCTTTATCAACGTAGGTCTTGCCAGATGATCGTCACAGCATTTTGTCTGTTCCATGCCCCGGCAGACCGAACCCCCTGTGCGTAGAGGTGGGCCTTTTCCTCTAGAGCAGCTTGTCTTCCAGAGGAGGCAGGATTTTTGCCAGTCAGCCAGTGAATAAGTAGCATCGTTACAGTGATTCCGAGGGAGACTGATGGGGGGCGGGGGCTGTGAGTTCAGGCCACAAAAGAAATACTAACTTCATTTTGTGTCTTGCTTCCTGTGGTGGGTGGGACTGAGCAGCCAACAAGGAAAGCCTGCCAGCCCTGAGCACAGCTCAGCAGAACAAGCTGAAGCACCTCACCATCGTCAGCTTGGCCTCCAGGATGAAGGTACAGCCCCGGCCCTGGCCTGTCTTCCTGCTCGCCCCCAGCCAGGCAGCCTGACGGGATCAGTGAGGGAACTCCCAGCCATGCACAGTAGGTCCACAGCGTAAAAGCATACAGTTTGCTTGGCAGAAGAAGACAGAGAAACATGACAGTTCAAATTATGGGCAGCCAAGCATCCGTTGGAAAAGTGCACCCTGGAGTGATGGTGACTCAGTGATCTCAGTCCTGGCATGCCCTGGCACCTTGTGTGCTGAGAACAGTTGCCGTGGCAAAGGGAGACCAAGGCTGCAAGGTATGTGTGTTTCATATAGGATGGCAGCGTCTCAAGGCAGGTTGCCCACGTCTCTGTTGCTTAGTGAGCTGTGCCAAGGCTGGAGGGAGCGCTTGCTGTGTTGGATTTACTGAGGTTGCGTTCATGACCTGAGAGTCGTGTGGTCGATCTTCTGACTAAGGCCTTTTACCCAAAGGGATTGCCACCATCTTCCTTAGCTGTGCTTGGTGGCGGCAACAGGTAGGCCAGGAGACTAGGACAATGACAAAGCTGAAAGTCCACAGCGCCCAGCTAGCCTAGTGTGCAGTTTCCTTCTCCACGCTTTGGCCATCTGTCTCTGTCCACGTCCCTCCTTTTCTTTGCATCTCTGATTCTTGCTTTCTCTCTTGTACACACTCCTCTCCCTTTCAGTGCTGACCGTGTGAGAAGAGGGCAGTATCAGGAGTGGGAGTTGGTCCCCATACTCAGAGCCTTCAATTGAGCCAGGAGGTGGCTTTTTACTATAGTGTTGCCCTCTGAGATTTTGGATGCTCTTGGTATTTGACACATTACCTTTAGACCCTTCCCATCTGTAAGCTCTGCTTCCATCTGAGTTCACAGCCCTGCTCTGAGTAGAAGCAGCTACTCTCTGTCGTGAACAAAGAAGATCCAGATACAGTTGCTTTGTAGTTGCTTTTGGCTCTGCTCAAGGCTTGCCTAACTCTCTGGGGCTGGAGGCTCATGCCTCTGAGCTAGTTTGCTTTTTGCATTTCCCTCTGTGGTAGAGCTTGAGAGAGAGAGAGAGTGAATGTGTTTTTGAGCTAGCGTGTCAGTTGTTGGAGTGAATTTACCTGCTCTTGCCAGTCCTTGGAGAAGGACATAGTGCTGGGAAAGGTGGTGAGTCAGAGTAAGACAGGAAGGTTGACATACTGACTAACAGCGCAGGTGTGCCACACGGTGAGAATGGCACGGGGGTGAGAGGCGCATGTTAGAGCCATTGTTCATGTGGCCACTATGAGTCCTGGTCAGCTACACAGCACATAACAGCGTCGCAGCATTCTGGTTCTCAGCCTGGCATGTCAGGCAGGAGGCTTATTTTGATAGAAAATGAAGACTTAAACTTGTTGTTGTTCTGATCCATGACTTTTTTAAATACAGCAAAAATTAAGAGTGACTTTTCCCGCTGTGCCTGCTGTGTATTGTAGTAAACCCACTCCCTCACTGCCCTGGCCGTCAGGCCGTTAGCCTGCGGAATCCGAGGATGCTTGCAGCGAATCTTCTCGGCGGCCGGCTTCCTCCTCTCTGTTGCTATAGGTTAGTGTAGCGGCCAGCGGTCTCGCAGAACAGTGTTAGGTAACGCGTCATGTGTCAGGAGGCTACACTGTTGGTATTGTATTGTTAGGGTGTTAGGTTTATGTTTCTTGTGGGGTTTTTCTGTATTATTTATGTGTTTATAGACATTTATTTTAGGTTTATGTTGTTGTTAGGTGCTGTCAAGTACAACTTACTGCTTCTTGGCCTTTTGGCTAAGATCAGATGTAGTTTGGTTAGTATACCCAGTAAAAAACATTCTTTGGGAATAGACAGTTGTTGCAAGGGTGTGAGAAAATATGTAAACCTTCGGCTGCTCCTTGGCTGGTGGCCTCCACTGGCCAGCTGAGGGCAGATGTACTGGCCTCTGTGCATTTCTCATTGCCTTCCATTGGGCAGGCAGCCAGTTCTGGCCACCTGTGGGATGGGAGGCTGGTAGTGAGCTGGTATTTGATACAGACTGCAGGCTTCTGGAAGGTGGTAGGGGGGTGTGTGAGCACCCTGTGCTTTCTGCTGTGGGAGGAGGCTTCAGTGCCAGTGTGCTCCAGGCCAGGAATGCCAAGGCCAGGAGGTCCAGGAGGCTGGAGATCTTGCTGAGATGTCACAGCGCTCACAGCTCCTTTAGCCCCCGCTATTGCTTGGATCCGGAGGGCTATCACTAGACAGCGCTGCCCTGGCCCCGAGGCAGCCCCGAGGGCTGACCTACCTGCGCGTGGCTTCACGCTTGCCAGATGCTTTTTCTGACTCATTTGCCCTTGTCTCCAGTGTATCCCTTACTCCGTGCTGCTGAAGGACCTGGAGATGCGGAATCTCCGGGAACTGGAAGACCTCATCATTGAGGCTGTCTACACTGACATCATCCAGGGCAAGCTGGACCAGCGGAACCAGCTGCTGGAAGTGGATTTCTGCATTGGCCGGGACATCCGCAAGAAGGACATCAACAATATTGTCAAGACCTTGCATGAGTGGTGAGACAGGGGCCATGGGCCCCTTGCTTCCGGAGGAGAGGGTCCAGGGTGTCTTCTGGGCTTTGCTGGGGGCAGTGTGTTCTGCAGGTGTCAGCAGCCCTCTCTGAGTCTGGGGGAGGATTTGGAGTCATACTTGGGAGCTAGAGGCCCTTGGACAGGAAGTCAGTGGGACTGCAGCTGTGTGGTAGCAGGATTCGTTTGAGCCCTCCTGCGGCTTGATGGGAGGTCCTTGTCTCTGCAGCTGGGGAGACGGAGGGTGGAGGCGTTCGCGAGCTTGGGACTAGCAGCTGGAGCCTGATGTGGCCCAGGAGCCACTGCCCTTGAGTCTGATGAGCATCATGGCGCGTCAGGTTGGATGTGTACAGCGTCGTGTGGGGAGCGGTTAGTCTGCTTTGCAGGGATGCCCTGCTCATGCAGATTATTTGAGACTGAATTCAGTCTCAGGCATAGCTCATTTTATTGTACCTTACAGATACCAAGTTTTGGTTTTACTTTTTAAATGAATTGAAGATTTGTGGCAACCTCGAGTCAAGCAAGCCTTTCGGCACCATTTTTTCAATAGCACATGCTCACTTTGTGTCTGTCACATTTTACTAATTCTCAGAATATTTCAGACATTTCTGTAATGCTTTTCTACATTTCATAGAATGCAATAGAGTAGAAACATGACATACTACATGCTGGGAAGCCAAGAACTGGGTGACTTACTCTATTGCAACATATCACTTGACTGTGGCCGATGTCCGAGGTGTGTGTGTGTGAGAAGAGCTGGTCATATCCTTATTGGAACCGCTGTTGGCAGAAGTTACCACGCCTCTGTGAGGATGGCTTGTGGAGCTTTTGAGACGAATTGGGGCTTCAGAAACTGCATGTTCCTAGTTGAAGAAGCTTGGGTTGGGTTTTGACGGCGAGCCTGGACGAGGTTGGAATTGGAGTTGAGAATTGCTCCCGGGCAGGTCCAGAGCGTGCTGGAGGTCATGAGGCAGAGGACTCAGAAAATGATGTTCTTTAAAACAAACGGACTGTCTGGACTCATCCCTGAAGATGTGCTGGGGAAGAGCGGCCCAGCTGTGAGCGGTCCCTGGCTTCCGCCACTGGGGGAGATCTGGGCCTTCTTGTTGACACCCCGTCCACCATGTTTCTGTCCAAGTGTGACCCTGAACGGCCTGCTTCAGGAAGAGCTTTCAAAGGATTCTAAAGTTATCAAACCAGAATAAAAAAACCAATGTACAAGGTTTCCAAACACGAAAGGGATGTCGCACACAAAATGTAGCTTTCTGATCCCACTTAGCCAGCCGTCCTCTTCTGGGTTGTGACAGCTGACACGGATTCACATGTCCCTCGTCTGGTTTCCTGTTTGCAGCCACTAGCTTGTTTCTATCAGTATGTGACGTTTTTGTAACATCCATCACAGGGTATTTCCTTGTAGAGATTCGTAAACTCTGTGGTTAGGGGTTGGAGTTAAATTTATGGACAAAAATGGGTTCATAGAGAGATCCCCTTAACTGTACAGCACCATATGGGCACAGTCACCACATTCTAAGAGGACGGCACGTGAGTAATCCTTGCACTGTGCTTCCACTTTTTAAAAAAATATATCGTAAAATACTCAAAGAGTGGAATAAATGAAAGCACTAAAGAGATGGCATTTAGGAATGATACTTCTGAGGAAAGTGGCAATCTCTGAAATAGGACGACGTTTTTAGAAAATGCGTCTTCTGTTGACATCAGTGATTAATCACTACCATCTGTAAAGTCTCCAGATTCCTTTAATCTCATTTTTGTAGAAACCTGAGTCTGAACGAGGCATGCACAGGCTGGGCATGAAGCTGTACTCTGAGGCCCGGCTCCATGCCCACTGTCTTTTTGCATTCATCCCAAGTTGTGTGTTTAGAAATCGGACTTTTTTTGGGAGGTGTGGGGACCGGGAGTCCGGGCAGGGGTTTGGGCTTGGAAATCTTGGAAGGTGCTCGGGAGGGCAGCCTGGGAGGCGCCAGTGGTCTTCCTGTGGCTCAGAGCTGCTTTCCTCTACAGGTGCGATGGCTGTGAAGCTGTCCTCTTGGGGATTGAGCAGCAGGTTCTGAGAGCCAACCAGTACAAGGAGAACCACAACCGGACTCAGCAGCAGGTGGAGGCCGAGGTGAGGAAGGAGGAGCGGGTGCGTGTCTGCTCCTGTGAGGTGGGTTCAGCGTGGTGTAGAGGAAGCACGCATTCCCAACACACAGGCCCTGGGCCAGGTGCCAGGACACCGACGTGCTGCGGCCAGGTGCCAGGACACCGACGTGCTGCGTGTGGTGCAGTTCCTGGACTTGGTCCTCTCCGCTCCTTTCTGATTAGAGAAGGGCATGCTTTCTCAGTCCACAGGCACTTGACAACTTTCTAGATAAGAAAATGAGTCTTGGGCTGGATCTTTCTAGAAAGGTGTTTTTCAGGTGGGGCTGGGTATACAGGGCTTCATGGTCTTCTGTTTCTTAAGCTGTGTAAGAGAGGTTGATGTTCATTTCCTTCTTTCAACTCTACATAGGTAACAATGTTTTTATACATGATACGTATTTCATAAAAGGAAGAAGAACAGGAAAGAATGTGTGAGGATGAGAATATGTGAGTGAGGTCCTAGTGGTGCTGCTCTGGGAGAGGCTTATTCTCCCCAGGCCGCCTGGGCACTGGTGCCAGCCTTGTTTGTGTGTGCACACGCTTGCGTGTGAGCGCGTGTACACCGGTAACCAGGACACTGTGAGCAGCCTCAGAGTGTGTTTAGAACTCTAACGGGCACAATCACAACAGATTCCTGGCCTGGTGTGAATCAGGCCTAAAGTATTAGAATATAAACAGGTTCTTAAAAAGCAGGTGTCCAAGGGTGTGGGAGAGCAGAGCCCTGAATTGCAGCTGAGCAATTTGAGAAATAAGTCAGTAAACAGCGTGTTGTGAGAGGAGTTTTAAAATCCAGGGATTTCCTCTGCTCTTTTCCACATCTGTGTCTTCCATGTCTTTTTGTAAGGTTTCCCTCCTACCTGGGCCTTGGTAGGTGCCCACGTGCTTGTGGGACTGATTGGTGCTGACACACCCCATGTGACATTCGGCATGTGTCGGCAGGCTTCTAAACTCTGCTTTTCACCAAAGAGAGCTGGGTTATTTTGAGTACACATGCATATAAAATTCATGGATTTATTTCCATGGGGGATTCAGAGTTTATAGCCAAATTTTAGTTCTACTTTTAGCCAGGAAGTGTAACCTGCACTTAATCATTTGTTTTGTGTGCCATCGAATTGGAAACTACTCATAGCTGACCGTCCAGCAGCTTTTCAGGGGCAGTAAGTCCCGTGGGAGGAGCTTGCCCGTCCTTTTCTCACAGAGCACCTGGTGGATTTTAACTGCGGGCCTTTGGGATTGCAATGCACTTTTTAGCACTAGGCCACCTGAGTATTTAACATTAGCTCAAACCAAACCAGATGAGGAAAATGAGCCTGCTGTTCTCTGAGCTGCAAAATCAATCATCTCTTGATGATTCTGGCCTCCTCTTTGAACTGGGGCTGATGTTCGACCAAAATAGGAAGAACTCACAACTCCCTCCTTTCTGCTTCTTCCCTGCAAATCACACTCTAGGAAAAATTAGGACTAGACACACGCTGTTTATCCTTGGGGCAGCCTGTGTGAAACAACAGGTCTTGAACCTGATTCAGAGCACCTGCTAAGAGCGGTGCTGCCCACGGCTCCTTGAGCCTGGACTCTCGCTAATTGTGGAAGGTGGTGAACTTGGACTGTGGTTGTTAGCAGGAGTCAGTGTTACTAATTTAGGATTATGGAGTGTTGGGGTTTATTTCCATGACTGAGTGGCATCTGGTGAAAGAGGGTGTGAGCAGAGCTACTTTAAGCATTGGCCGATGTTTGAGGCACACCCGGTCCTAACACAGTGGTGTAGACGCTAAATCACACTTACTAGAAAGCAGTGTAGAAGGTGAGGCAGCTTATGGACCTGTTGTTGGGAGCAGGGCTTTGGACTGTTTCGAACCAGCTTAGTCAGTGCTAATAGAACAGACCCAAATTATAAACTGCTGCTTCACCAGGACAATACCTGGACCAGGAAAAATGAAGGATCGAAGCCGAGACCTGGGAGACTGTGGCGTCAGGAGTGTGAGAAAGGAGGTTAGGTTATTGCCAGGACTCTGGAGAGCGGCCCACATGCAAAGCAGTGAGGTGGACCCCATCATGGAGCCAGCACAGCTGTTTCTACTCAGCTGGTGCAGAGATTTGCGACACAGCCTTTGTTGTTGTTTTGTTTTTTTATTATTACTATTAAATTTTATTAGTTTTAATGAACATTTACAGAGATTTGGGGTTTTCATTCATTCATTGTTGCATTATTTTCTCTACCCTCCCCCCCAGTTTGTTCCTTTCCCCCCCCCTTGAAAGTCTGTTTTAATTGTCCATTTGCCACAGTGCTTGTCAAAGACAGTTCTGATTAATCTCCTTTGTCAGTGTTCAGCCTTTGTTTTTTTTTTATGAAGGAGATTATGATTCTGTCAGAGCTCTCATTAGTAATTTTTCCTGCAGGAGTTGTTAGCTCACCCACGTTTTAAGACTCTTGGCTCTGGAGTTGCATCCGTGGCCATGACTGAACCAATTTGAGTCCCCGGTTGGAAGATGGGCTCTCTCTGCTGGGAGAACCTGATGGTGCCACCAGGTGGCAGTAAGGATCTGAGAAGTTAGAGAGCAGGGTTGGGGGAAGGCCAAGGCCACCTCTGCCGCCCACTGAAAACAACCTATTGATTATTGTAGAACATCTGGAACAGACTGGGTGGGAAGAGAGGGCAGGGTCAAAGCCCAGAACCTTGTCAGTTTTTCCATTCAGTAAATGTGGGGGCTGTCTGATTATCCCCCATCTTGCAACGTAAAAAGGACTCATTGTTTTCTTGAAAAGAAACACACCTACAAAACCCAGAGGTAATTTTATTATATCCTCCTTGTATTTATGCTTCTGTGGCCCATCTGTCAGAATGAGGATGGCGCTGGATAAGGCGGGATTCCGATCCCTGATTCGTACAGTTGCTGTGAGTGGTAGTCAACTCGATGGCACCTCACAACCACAACACGGCCCTTGACCTCGCTTTTTAAGCCTTTTTTCCTCAACTGTGCTATTGTTTCTTTATTTGTCCTTAACTTGTGTTGCTTGTTCTCAGAGAAGAGACTTGACTTCTCTTGATTTTCTTATATCTTACGTATCAGCGTTCTTATTCCGGCAAATTGTAACTTCATGAGCCTTTTTTCTTAGTGAAGCCAGCCGGTGGCAGAAAGAACACATATCAGTTACTATTCTAGAATAGCTGCGAGAACTAGAACAGTAACACGAGGAACTGCTTCATTATCTCTGAGAGGACGTAGTGATTAGCAGAGCCATTGTAAAACATCTCATACAGAACTAATTTGGGGGGTTTATTTTTCTTTCTGTCTGAGGTTCTGCGGGGTCTTAGGACATAGCTACAAGATCAGCTGTGCTCCAGTGACGGTGGTGGTGAAAGTGATGTAGGTGGTGAAGCAGCAGTCTTCCATTAGGCAGAAGGTCAGTTTGTGACAGAGCCTTGAGGCTTGACCACAAGCAGACCTCCTGTGGCCCCCCGGAGAGTGGTCTGTCTCTGAGTTCACGTCCTCTTTGTAGCGTTTTTCTGACTCTGGGTTCTTCCTCCTTGTGTCCACCTTCGCTTGTCCCATAACTGAGTGAACTTTTCTTGCTCTAGGAAGCTCTTCTTTTCACTCCTTTTACCTGAACATTTAAAGTCTCAGCCAGAGGTCAGCCACATTTTCACCAGCAGGAGAAACGTGGTTCAGAGTTTTAACAAACCTTGTGAGTTCTGGGGGTAAGTGGATGAGGGGACAGCTGGTGAGCCAGGCCACGTGGAAGGAGAATGGAAAGGAGAAGCCAGGCCCGTGGCCATGATAGGTGTCATCTTGTGGATAGAAACTCTGCAGAGAAGGGAGTGGACTTTCCCAGGGCTGCAAAAGGCTCCCCTGGTGCAGCTTCCTGACTGTTCAGTCCTGGGTCCCGGGCAGAGCTGTCTGCAGGAAGACCTGCTTGGCTATTGGAAGAAGCTTGTAGGTCTCATTCAACTGTGCGGAAGTGTGGTCGGCTAAGCAGTGGATTTGTGGTTTGTGCATCACTGACAGCCGGCTAGGACAGGATGTGTGTTTGGTAGAATCCCAGGGTGAGGCATGTCACTCCTCTCCCCAGTAGGGTGGGTAACAGACCTCCCTCCTGGGGCTTGAGACACCTGCCCAGGAGGTCTTCTTGTCCTCTGTGGGCTGTTGGCACCTCACCTCTGAGTGACCATGACTGTAGATGACATAACATTTGTCTGTAGTCTTACAGGAGGCAGAGCTGTACACGTGGCTCACACAGGGACACGGGACCCAGGAGTGAGAGTGTCTGTGCCAGACCCCTCTGCTCTGTGGGGGCTGAGTGACTGAGGGAAGCTTTATGAAGAGGTGCTCAACTCAGCAGGGCTGCGTAGGTAAAAGGCCACCAGGCCAGGCGAGGACAGGGTGCGACAGAGGCCGGAGGGCAGAAATGCAGTGCGGACTTGAGAGTGCGTGAAGGGCAGGTGTAGAGGAGCAGGGGAGGAAAGTGCTGGCGGAGGCCACGGTGTCCATGCTGGACATCGCACCTGGGCACTGATTGCTTCCTGAGTCCTGAGCTTTCTTTATTGCCCCTTGCTCTGGGTGGGAAGAGACCAATGATTCCTCCTCAGATGGACACGCCCACACCCTGAGGAAGCCCTTCACCACATTAGGATGTAGAACATTCTGCATTTTGAGCCCCGTCTGCGGTGAGTACCTTCTCACAGAAGGTGCACTCCTTTTTTGATCCGTGCATTATTGCTGGTTGAGGTGGTAGCTCTCTCCAGTGGCTAATGAATGGAGCTCTGGTGATGTTGTGTGTTACCCTGTCACCCAAAGGGCAGCAGTTCAAATCCATCAGCCTCTCTTTGCAAGTCCCAGCAGCCCCCTCCCATAAAGATTTGCAGCCCCAGCAATCCAGTGGAGGGTCACTCCAGGTCGGAGTGCAGTGCACTTGGGTTGATAAGGGAGCCGTGGAGGTGTAATGCATAACGTATCTGTTGGGCTGCTGTAGAAAAGGCCATCAGTTCAAATCCACAAGGCTTGCTATGAGTCAGAACCAACTGAATGACAGTGATTTGGTTTTTAGAACTAATAGCCATGAGCATCTTTTCATGTGTTTGTTGGCAGCAGAATGTCTTCTTTGATGTGTGTCTATTCACGTTTTTTGCCCATTTTTAAATTGGATGGTTTGTCCTTTCCTTTTTGAGATGTTAGGACAACAGCGGGCGTCCTTTTCAGAGCGAGTCCTCCACAGATAACCAGGCGAGGACAGACCTGTGGAGGGGAGACACCTGGACTGGGTGCTAATTAGAAAACGGGGGACCAGACAGATGGGGTGACGGAGGATCAGAGAGCTGAGGTGGCAAAGGCGCAGGAGTGCTCCTCGAGGTTCGGTCACGGTTCACAGGGCACCTTGAGTTGTGGTCCACACCCCATGGCCCCCGAGAGCAGCTTGGTTAGATGAGCACAGGTCACTGCATGACGGTGGACAGTGCTGACTCGTCTGCCCCCTTCTCGTCACGGGCTGTCCACTTGGTTCAGGCTCATCCTCTCGTGTGTTGGGAAGGGGTTATGAGCCTGTTCCCTGAGTCCTTGTGAAAACGCCTGCGCTTGGTGCGTGGACAGCAGCTGTGGCCATCTTAACTTCCCCGGCCCTGCCGCTGCCTCTGCTCCGCCGTGTTCTCTCTGCGCCCGAGGAGGACGTGCTTGGCCCGTTGTTTTTCACTCTCGTCCTTCCTCTCCTCTGCATTGCTGGTGATGATGTCAATTTTCTTGCAGAGCGTGGTGGCCCTGTGTCGTTCTCGTTTAGTGAGAGGTAGTGGCACTCACTGTCTGTGTCCCCCCAGGTCACCAACATCAAGAAGACACTCAAAGCCACCGCGTCGTCCTCGGCCCAGGAGATGGAGCAGCAGCTGGCGGAACGGGAGTGTCCCTCGCACGCGGAGCAGAGGCAGCCCACCAAGAAGATGTCCAAAGTGAAAGGTCTCGTCTCCAGCCGCCACTAGGGCCGGCTGGGCAGCTGGCACTCACCAGGCCTGGGTCAGGTGGGGAGGGGACACCAGGGGCCCATTTCCTCCCCTTTCTCCCCTCAGTGAGTTCCAGACCTGCCCGTGCCCTCACTAGCACCCCCTGTTGGTACTGTTTTGGAAACACCGTGACTCCTTTTCTTCCTCATGTCTCCTGCCCCTCCTGCTCCCCATCACACTCAGGGGCTCTGCTGATGCCATCCTGTAGGGTCAAGACACTGCCCGGCCTCCTTTGAGGGTCTTCTTGCCTCTGCCCAAGGGGTTGCCTCCCTCCACCTCTCCCTTGGCTCCACGCCGAGCCGCGTCATCTCTCCAGACCCCTCTGATGAGGTGGGAGGTGGGCCTTCTCCAGCTCCGTGTACCCCAGAACCTGTGGGGGTGGTGCAGGCCCTCCAGCAGCTAGCAAATGCTTCGTGTCCCCACCTGCCTCCCCCAGTTGACAGCTCCAATACAGGCCTTGAAGGGATGGGGCGCTGGGCTGTGTTTACAAAACCACAGGTTTCCGCCTCTGAGCCCGGCTCCTATCTCTTGTTGTCTGGGAGCGTTGGCTGCCTGGCTGCGGGTGCCTGAGCACACAGGGGGCCCTGCGGGTGCTGGGGGCCCATGCTGCCTTCCGCTCAGAGTTCCCCGCTGGCCTGTGCTCTGAGCCTGCAGACGTGTAGACCCCGTTATTCCAGAGCTGTCACTGAGCTCTCCCCAAACCCGTCACCTCCCAGCTGTGCCCAAGGTGGGGTGGGAGGGACTGGTGTGAGGCCCCTGCGTCTGGTGGAGGACCTGTTGCTGCTCCCATCCGTTTCTTCCCACCCCGCCCCGGCTGTGACCAGAGCCCTCAGACGGTGGCACTCTCCTGGCAAGAGAAAAGGACTTGACTAGCCTTTTTGAACTTGAACAGTTTCAGGTTATATTTTAATTTTTTTTGTACAGGTTCTGATTCGAATACATTTCAACATGTGTTGTTTTTTTTTGGTTGTTGTTCCCCCACGTGTCAATATTTGTTAGCAAACTCACCGCCGAGGCTTTTCACCTGGTGGGAGCGGGGAGTGGTGGTGAGTGTGTGTGTGAGTGTGTGTGGCATCTGTAGAGGGGATGTGGTGGTCCTGGGCCGATATTAAAGTTCAAGGATGAAAAAGCACATTTTAGAATGGAAAATAAAAGCGTCGATTTCGTGTATGAGACTGTGGAGTGTGGGGATCTAAAGCTCCTGGATCTTGAGGGGCCGGCATAAGGGGGGCCCAGCGAGATGTGGCTGCTTCACCGCCTTGGTGGAAATAGATTTCTCTTTTGCAGGTGTCCAGCTGCTGCCTGCCGCAGAGTAAATGCTAGCAGAGTGCTCACGTTGCGTTTTTGAGCTGGTCCTGTGTGCACTAGTGGTACGCTCAGCAAGACATGGGACAGGTAGCACCTTCCAAGACTGTTTTCAGAGCCCATAGCCCACTGCTCTGTTGGGTCAATTTGACAGCCTGCATCCCGTACCCTCCATTGGAGAGAGTCATCTCGAGAGCCCAGGGGTGTCCAAGGTGGGCAGTTGTATTAATCCCATGGGTTTCAAATGGATTGTATCCAGTGGAAGCATTTCTTTATAACCTCAAGAGCTGCTTCTTCCCAGACCCAGCGTAGGCGTGTTCATTGCACAAGTGTCCACACCGCGGGGTTGGGCGGTGTTGAGTTTTGTGTGTGCCCGCACATGTGACCCCTCTGCGCTGTCTGAGGGCCCTGAGGACAGAGCTCCTCCCGGGGTTCTGCTGCTTGTTTCAAATAGCATCAGTAGTGCGTTGCTAAAGTGATTGGTGCAGACATTAACACCCTAGCCTGAAAGGTTGGTGGTTTGAGCCCACCTAGAGGAGCTTGAAAGAAAGGCCTGGTGAGCTGCTCCGAACAGTGGCCACTGAGAATCTGGGAGCACAGTTCTGTCCCAACACAAGTGCCCCAGGAGTCAGCTGACTTGGCGACAACCCTGCCTGGTGTTTGTCTTGCTTTGTTTAAAGACTTTTCAGATTGTTCTCATGCCCAGTAACTCATCATGTCCTCTCTGTCTGTGGGTCAGAGTCAGGTTATTACAGTCAGCCGCATGGGACACAGGGTGGATCGAGCTCGCAGACCCCCGTACCCTCAGGATAGCGGCAGAGCAGAGACAGGCCCCCCTGGCCATCTTGGATGCCTGCTCTGCTCCATTCTCAGGGCCTGCTCCCCAGACTGACCCTGGGAACCCAAGGCCCCTTGTTCCTCTCGGGGTGCAGCACACCACAGCCTCTGCCTCTCAGACCCACTCAGCCACTTTAAGGGGAGGCAGGGAGAGTGGGGAGAGGAGGCGGAGGATTGTGGGGACACTGTCCCTGCTGAAGTGACCACGCTCCAGGGCTTTGTGTCGTGTCTCTGGTGGCCCTCTGGCAGGAGTTCTGGCCTCTGTGTGTGTGGTTCCCTGTGTGACAGCTAGGCTTGGTCTGACGTGCACGTGTTTCTCACACACACACACTCCCCCCCCCCCCCCGTCTCTGTGCACTCTGGATGGCTCGCCCAGAGCAGGGTCCTCTGGCTGACCTCACGGGGTGTCCAGGGCCTGGTGAACAGCCTGCTCTCCGATCACTCCTTCCTCATTCCTCATGGCTGCCACGGTGGTGGTCTGAAGTGGACAGTTCTAGTACGTACACCCCACTCACTCAGCAGGTGTCCTGCTTCATTGGGAAAGTGGAAGTCCTCTGGGGAAACGCTGACTTCCCCGAAGACTCCTGTACCTGCTGCCCTGGCGGTGCAGTGACCGCATGCTCTCCCCTGCCCGGGACACCTTACTGACACCCCAGCCAGTGCAGGGCTGGAGCGGACTTGGTGCTGCCCCTCTCTGGATGTGGGCCTAACTGTGGCAGGTAACAAGACCTGGGCAGGTTCAGGGCCTGGCAGTGGCTCTGGGGAGGCAGCCCAGGGGCCCTAGCCGTGCAGCCTATATGTCCCAGGCCTGGTCTGCACCACCCTCCAGCCAAGCTCCAGGAATCTGTCCCAGCCCCAGGTCATTTCTGTAGCCCTGTCAAAGTGCACACACACTACAAAATTGGGAAGTAGGAGTAAGTTATGTGCCATCTAGTCGCTTGCGACTCATAGCAACCCTATGTACAAGAGCCCTAAACGCTGCTCTATCCTGTGCCATCCTCGCCATCTCTGACACACTCATGCCTACCAACCCAATCACAGAATCAATCCATCTCATCGAGGGTCTTCTCCTGCGCCGTCCCTCCACTCTCCCAAACATGATGTCCCTCTCCAAGGACCAGTCCCTCCTTGCAACATGCCCAAAGTATGTCAGACGATGCTTCAGAATCCTGGCCTCCAAGGAGCATTCGGCTTCACCCTCTCCAGGACAAACCTGTTTGTTCTCCTAATAGTCCTGGTATATTCAGCACTCTTCTCCAGCACCACACAGCTCAAAAGCATCAATTCTCTTTCTGTCATCCCTATTCACTAACTCTCTGATGCATAGCAAGCACATAATTGTGACGACTATAGCCTGGATTAGGCGCACTTTAGTCTCCAGCCTGACGTTGTTGCTCTTCAGTACTCTTGAGAGGTCCCTCACAGCTGACTTTCCCAATGCAATTCGTCTCTTGATTTCCTGGCTGCCGTTACTAAGAGTGTTGACTGTGGAGCCAAGTAAAATAAAACTGCTAACTATCTCAATTTCTTCACCATCCATACTGATGGTGCCAGTTGGCCCAGTGGTGAGAATCTTTGTTTTCCTGACTTTGAGCCTCAATCCGTATTGACCTTGACCTGCAGCAAGCGCTTCAGGTCCTCCTCAGTTTCAGCGAGCAGGGTTGTGTCATCTGCATAACGCAGGTTGTTGATGACTCTCCCACCAATCCTGATGCCACATTCCTCCTCGTACAGCCCAGCATCTCATGATCTGTTCTGCATATAGATTGAAAATGTATGGAAAGGGAGAACATTCTTAGCATTCTGAGCTAGTAACTTTCTCTTTTATAAAATTTTTATTTAAAAAATTTATTAAAACATTTCTATTCATTCATTGTTGCGCTTTTCTCCCTGCTCTCCCCCTCCTCCCCAGTTTGCTCTTCTCTTTGAAAAGTAAAAGAAAAACTCATACAGTCCCTTCCCCCAAGTTCACTCCACTGTGCAGCCTTCATTCGGGACTCCTCTGTCATGACCATAAGGCCTAATCACATACCCCTTTTAAACAGTTCTCTCCCTCATGTGTTGCAATGCAGTATACATAATTTATCCCAGTCTCACCCCAACCCCAATGTCAGTCCTATTTTACAAAACTCTTTTTTATGTTAATATAAACATGCCCCAAAGCATCTGCCAGTCTGACTTTGCATTTACCACTCAATGACGATGCCATTTTCACGTGCCACGGCCTTGGTCTGCAGTTGGCAGCGTTAGCGTGTCATCATGGGGTGCCATAGCTAGAGGTGGTTTCTCATTTTCATTCTCACTAGTGTGGTTGAAGAGGAAGATGTCTCTGTTTTTATTTGAAGTGTTCGCCTGCCAGCGAGCATGCTTCATCTGCCTCTGTACTTGTGTGATCTTCACTGAGACGTCCTTCTGCACTCGCCTTCATAACCACATCACTTCTCTGAAGTTTTTGTTGACATCATGCATTTTCACTAACTGAAGGCATTCTGAAAGCAAGGGGATGCTTATTAAAAATTTTGTGGTAATGGTAATTGGGATCTTGATAGATTCAATAATGTCCCAAGTGGACTGTCGAGGAACGGTGAAGACTTCAGAGGCATGCAGTTATACAGGTTCCCACCAGGTGGCAGCATGGACTGGTTTCTCAAGGCCACAGCGGTGAAGGGCTGAGGAGCCCTGCAACCCCCAGAGTCCTGCGACCGGGAGCAGATCTCTCTTGCCTGTCTATGTCAGGTGTCCTTCGAGTGAGGAGATAACAACCTGATCACGGGGCCAGGCACCCAGAGCTCAGAGAGGCTCGGCCCGAGGTCACAGAGTAGGAATTAACCTCCTGTGCATGTTGTGAACCTGTCCTAACCTCCAACTCGAGGTCAGTACCAAGTGCTACAGGGTAGAACTGCACCTGTCATTTCCAAGGCTGTAATCTTCCTTCCTGGTCTTTGTCACAGGGTGTCTGGTGAGTTTGAACCAATAATTCATTGCCGGGAACTTAACCACGTTCCCCCCAGTACTACTCCTATTTTAGCCTGGAGTATAGAGGCCTGGAAGGAGCTGCAAATACGTTGGAAGCAACAGGCCCAGCCATCTGCACGTGCTCTCCTGAGCTTGAAATGTCAAAGTCACTGCCCTGGCAGCTGCTTACTCTGCCCCTCGGCTCTGGTCCAGATTCCTGCTGCCCGCGTGCTGGGGTACCCCTGCTGCAGAGCACCTTCACAGCTGGGCACCGCAGGAGCCACCTTTCATTGGCTGCTTTTAGCAAGTAGATGACCTTTCTTTGTAGTCCATCTGAAATGGGATTTTCTGTTGAACTTGCTAAGTAGCAAAGCTGTATAAGCCTCCACTGGCCACCTGGGGTGCACTGGCCAGGAATCAAATCTCCCTTCCCTCCTGGAAGGCAGGGGCTTGGACACTGAACTACCTCTACCCTCGGGAGGTTGCGGTTAGGTGCCATCAAGCTTGCTCCGCCTCCTGACCTTCTGTGTAAGATGAAATGAGACCCTCTGGTCCTGTGCCTTCCACACAGTCAGTGCTGTTTGAGCCCCTTGTTGTGTTAGTTCATCTTGCAGGTCTCTCATTCACTGACCTGCGGCCCAGCATGATGCCCTCCCTTCCTTAAGAGCTGGCCCCTCCTGATACCACACCCAAGTGTCGCCCATCCTCACTTCCCAGGAGCCTTCCAGCTCACTGGTCCCAAGACAGTTCTGCTCTGTGCTGTGGAGCCAACTACACTTGGAGTGGCCTGTCCTGCACCTTTCTCACAATCCAGGGTCTGCTCAGTCTTCGTCACCAGCACCGTGATGCAAAGGCACCAGTTCTTGGAACGTGCTTCAGTCTGGTTCCGTTTGCAATTCACTTTCCTGCGATCTGTCGATCCTGAGGGGCTCTCGGGGACCTCCCCAGTTTCCCTCCTACCTGGGTTAGACTGTGCTGCCTTCTTGATTTGTCTTGTTCCTAGAACTTGTGAGCAGACCGGCTCCACCGTGGGACACAGGGGGCCCCGGCCCTCCTCACCAGCCTACTTCTCACGTAATTGGTGCTTTCATCTGGAGGCACAGAACCTCTGGCTGCCTTGGTCTTTGCTGTGTTAATTGATAGTCACTGGCACTCAGAACCCAGATCCTTTCATTGACATGGATCTGAATCAGGCCCTCAGGTCCATTCTGACTCACCTTGACTTTCCATAGACGGGGAAGTCTTAGTGTGAAGAGATGCCCATCTTTATCCTGCAGAGCTATTGGTGGATTCGAACCACCGGAGACACGAGGCCCTTGGGTCAGCAGCGCGTGCACCGTGCTGTGAGCTAACCGACCAGAGCTCTTAGTCATTGTCTAGAATTCTCGACTAGGAATATATGTTTTTCTTCATTGTGTGGTAATTCTCATTGTATTGCTTATTTTGCCATTTCATGTCGTTTAGAAGTAAGCACTGAGGAGCTATACTGAGGGCTGAGCATGATGGCACTATTGATGTGACTGTTGAAGCTGTTACATACAGTAATGAAAAGTACCCTGGTCTCCACCACTGCCGAGGGATAATGCTTCATCCTGTCATTTCTCTTCCATCTCTTGGCGGAAACCCTCTGTAAACAGATGCTTCCATTCATCTTTTCGATGGCTTTCCAGCGGTGCAGTTCATAGAGGAGAGACAGACAAAATGCTTTCTTCTTTCTCCATATTTACCAGTGTGCAAAATAGTAAAACTGGTTCCTTATTGCCCTCTGGAGCTAACCAATTCGTTTTCTTTCCTGTAGAGACCCTTTAATTACATCGTAAACAGGACGAAGAGGGAACAAAGTCCATCATCCCAGGTGAGGGGAGCCATCAGCATGAGGCCAGAGGCTTCTGCTAATTCACAGTCATGTGGCTTGCTGCATGTGCCTGGCACTGAGGCATAACTCACATTAACTCGGTCCATCCGTATCACGGGCGGGACTGTGATTTCACAGATTCATTTGAAAAAATATTATCAACTCCAGGATTTCAGGATACTTGGAGGATTTCAATGTGTTGCAAAGTTTTTATGTAACCATTGGGGACCTTTCTGGGCCGGTTCCTGAGTCCTTTTGACACTTGGAACTTTTGATGCTTGACTCTCACTTAAGCCCTGGTGGTGTGGTATGTAACGTGTTGGACTGTCCACCCAACAGTCGACAGTTCAAATCCACCAGTTACTCTGTGTGTGTGGGGGGCAGTCTCCCACAAAGGCATATAGCCTTGGCAATCCATTGGTGGTCACCATGAGCTGGTCTCAGTGGCACTGCGTTCTGTTCTCATTGAGCTGCAGATGTCCCGGGCCTTGCACACATTTTCTCTCTGGATCTGCAATGAGCCATTTTCCCACGAAGCCCTGACTTTGCATGGAAGGTGGCTTTTCATGACCCTGTGTGGGCATCAGGGATGCCACTGCGGCTGATTGGTCATTCTTTCTAGACTTTCAGAGGACAGAGCTAATAGATGCCAATAGAACAACAGACAGTAACTTCTGGTTTTAAATCGAACTTTTTAATTACATTTTACTTTTTTCCAGACTGACAATTCTAATTGCTTAGGATATAGCGGATGAAAACACAAACCCTGTAATGATTCATTTGTGTCAGACAGCACTACACGCACAAGAAAGAGTAACCATGTGAATACTGCTGCCACCGGAAGTATGACTGACAAGTAGTTTAAAAGTTCTCATGTGGTTCTCTATAGTTCTGTATGAAGTTGGACGTTCAAACCCACCTGGTGGTTCCACAGGAGAAGGACCTGGGGGTGACCGTCTCCCCTAAAGATTTAAAACAACAGCAGGGAAGCCAGCCTCCGTGCTGCCGAGTGGATGCGGACTCATTGTGACCCCTCAGGGCAGAGCTGTTGTTAGGAACCACTGAGTACGACTCATGGTGTCCCTGGCCTGTGCGTCCTCACGTGTTCCGATACACTCAAGCCCATTTCTGCGTCACTGTGTCAGGCCATCTGATTGAGGGTCTTCCTCTCTTTCGCCAACCCTCCACCTTTCCAAGCACGATGTCCCTTTCCAAGGTAAGCCTCTCCTAGCAGCATGCCGAAGGGGGATGAAACTATCATCTTTGCCTCTAAGGAACATTCTGGCTGCACTTTCTCCAAGACAAGGTTGTTATTAGGTGCATTAGGTGCTGTCAAGTTCAGTTCTAACTTGTAGGGACCCTATTTATAACAATGAAATGACCAGTCCCCACAGTCATTTCTATGTTTGAGCTCATGGGCATCTCCCATGGGCCACTTGTTATTCCACCTCCTTGAAGATATGACCTCCTACTTCCCTAAGCATGATGTCATCCTCTAGGGACTGGTCTCTAGAAAAAACTTAACGGCCTCAACAACAACAACAACAAAAATACCCTCAAGAAAATGAATTGATGCAGTGACTTAACAGTGGGCTCAAGTACGTCAGAGATTGTAAGGATGGCACAGGACAACGCACGATTCAGATTCATTGTTCTTAAGGTCAACAACAAGTTGTAGTTGACTCAAGTGGCACATAACAACGATTTGGGTTCTATTGTTGATGTTGTTGATTACTGTCGAGTCGAGTATGACTCATGATGACCCTATGAACAAAAGGCCTGAAGCCTTTCTATAACTATTGACATTTTTCAAGGTCCATAGAGTTTCCAGAGGCATGTTTACGAAGTGATGCCACTCATTCTTCCAAACCTGTCATAGACTGGGAGTTCCACCAAACACTGTTCACCATGGGTAACTCTTACAGCATTTGACACCCAATGGCACAGCTTTTTCAGCATCACAGCAACTCCAGGTTACCTCAGTACAGCATATTGACAGAAGAGTGCTGTCCCACTTAGAAGAGTGTTCCTCCAAAACAACTGACTTTTAAATACAAAGGCCCTAAACAAAAGGCTTAAATAAAAAACCAACCAATATAGTATGTTGTTGTTATGTGACTTTGGGGTCTATTAGTAACCATATATTTTATGTTCTTCTCTAATCTATGTGTTTATGGCTCTAACTTAATGATCTCAGACTTTTTTCTCATAAATATTTCATGAAGTACTCATGAAAATGGTATTTCCTATGTTCCTGTAGGCTGATAATAGTTTTACTTTTAAAATTCTTAAAAGTCAAATTTTCTGGGTATAAAATCCATGGTTAATGGCCTTTTAGACATACCACACAGCTTCCTTCTAGTACAAACATTTTCTTTATAAGTAATCTATTCCTTTTCTCCCTTGATTATTCTTGTTGTTACATGCTGTCAAGTTGACTATGACTCATAGTGACCCTGTGAACAACAGATTTTAACCCTGCTCTGTCCTGTGCCATCCTCATACTTCCTGACACACTAGAGCCCATTGTGGTAGTTACTGTACCAATCCACCTGGTTGAGGGTCTTCCTCTCCTTCACCGACCCTCTGCCTTTCTGAACATCATATCCTTCTCCAAGGAATAGCGCCTCCTGGCAACATCCCAAGGTATGTGAGGTGAAGCCTCATCAGCTTTACCTCCAGAAAGCACTCCGGTTGCACCCTCTCCAAGACATACTTGTTTATTCTTTTGGCAGTCCAAGGGATGGATGTTCAATGCTCTTCTCCAACATCAGAGCTCAAAGACATCAATTCTTCTGTCATCCTTACTCATTTCCAGTTCTCAGATGCACAGCAAGTGAGCTGATCTCATGATCTCAAAGATCATGCCCAGAATCAGACATACCTTAGTCCTCAAACTGATACCATTACTCCTCAGTAATTTGGAGAGGTTCCTAACTGCAGACTTTCCCAGTGTAATACATCTCTTGATTTCCTGACTGCTGATACCAAGGATGTTGGTTGATTGTGGATCCAAGTAAGATGAATTCCTTGATTCTTAGGAGAATCCCCCAACCCCAGCCAGTTGGGAGGGAGCTCTGGTGGCCTAGTGGCAAGAAGCTGTGCTGTAATCTCAAAGACATGTTGTTTGAGTCCACCAGCTGCTCCATGGGAGAAAGAGGGGCAGTCTCTTACCATGCAATTAACTGCCTCTGTAAACCCACCAGAGGGTCAGCTGTGGATTGGTTCTGACTCGATGGTACACAGCATAACAACAACAACAGCCGTTTGGGAGCTCTGGAGGTGTAGTCTGTTAGAGAGTCATGCTGCTAGCTAAAAGGCCACACCTCCCTGGTGGTTCAACTCCACTAGCCACCCCAAAGGAGAAAGATGGGCATTCTCTTCCCATGTGATTTACATCCTCAGAAAACCTGCTGAAGAGTCAGCAATGAACGGATTCTGATTTGACAGCAGTGCCTTTGACTTCTTGACAACTCCTGTCAGTTTATTAAAATGGGCTTGATGTTAGTTGCCCTGAGCCCATTTTCGCAGGTGCACCATGCTCTCTTTGGTAGATAGGTGCCAGGTATGGGTCCATTTTCTCAGCGCTCTGTCCATCTTCCAGTGTAAGCTCCAGCCATGGACCCTGGAACTTTCTCCTTTGTTTGCTGGCTCATGTTCAACTCTATCAGTAGGGGGCACTGTCGAGATGCCGGAGGAGGAAGAGGCTTCTCTTCTAGATCCTGGTACATCTGACTTCCCAGGTCAGCAATGTACGTAGTTACTGTTGTCCATTTAATCTCATATAAAGTGGGTAATGCGCAAGGTGAACATTATTAAATGAGTTAAATTGTTTTGTTTAAAGATTATTTCATGGGGTTGTTTTAGTTAAAGGCCTAACAGTTGCTTCTGGCTCATAGGCTCAGGGTTCTCCCAGTCTCAAGATACACAGTAAAGCTGGTGTCCAGTAAGAATTTGAAATTCTGTTGTAATTTTTTTTCTCATCCTTTGATCAGAACATTCAGTAATGAAAAAACCCAACATTTGGTAATGGATGTGGGACAACACTCATTTTTCCTGGTCTTCGGACCAGTGAAGTAATAAGTAGTTCATACTGTTCGTGTTTGTGATCGTACGAGCCAGGCTTCCATCACCTCAGTTCCCTGTTAAGCTAGTAAGTCTTTATATTAAACATACCCTAGTCACGTAGCTGTATGAGTCCCCTAACCTGAACGAAGGAGGACTACTACAGTATATCATCAGAGCCTTGTTCAAGTTCATGTTTCCTTGAATTGCAGTGTTCAGTGTTTGTTCAGCTTTGATTTTCATCCCGGGGCCTCCTGTCAGTTACATGTTGGTTTTCTTTGCCTTTCCCCAATACTTGTTATTCTTTCTTGCACTTTTTTATGTGTTCATTTCTCTTTAATTTTAGTTTCCCCCCTTTGTATTTCTTATAAAGCATCATTCAATGAATTTTTGTGCTTTTGCTAAAAGTATCTTCATAACAGATAATTTTTTTCTTTTATTTCTAAACCTGTCCTGTGCTAAGTGCCATCACAGTATGATTGATCTTTTCTAATTCTGATGGGCCCCGTGTCTTCTCTCTGGTTTTGAAGTAGTTGAAATAGTCTCGATGGGGTTTGTGGGCATATTTCTGTGGTGTATTTCATTGCATGGGTGGCTTTTTGCTTTTTACCCACTCTTTTCCCTCCAGAAACTTTGCATGGGATTTGACACTGATACATTTCTGTTTCTCATTTTCTATGTGAAATTGGTTTCCCTGAACTTCTAGAATGAGGTGAGTTGAGGCAAGCTTTCCTAACTTACAGCACTTTCTCTCCTGCTGTTCTCATGTGTTAACGCAGCATGGAAAGCTATCAGAACTAATAAACGAGTTCAGGAAGGTCCCAGGATACAAAACCAATATGCAGAAATCTTCTGTATTTCTACACATTTGTAATGAAAAAAGGGGGGGAAAGGGAAATTAAGGAAGCTATTTCATTTACATATTTATAAAAGAACAAAATACTGAGGGATTAATTTAACAACAGAAATGTGAAATTTATTATTTTAAGATCAGAAAATATTGATGAGAGACATTTGAAAAGATCTAAATAAATTGAACACAACTCATTGTCAAATCAGTTATGGTTCCTAGTGACCTGGGACAGGGCAGGACTGCCCCTCCCGTGTCTGTGCTGTCAGTGTTACAGAAGTGACCGTCACTGCTTCCTCTACAGAGCAGCTGGTGGGTTTGAACTGGTGACTTTTTGGTTATCAGTGAAGCTTTTCACCACTGTGCCAAGACATTTTTCTGGATCAAAAGATTTACTATGATTAAAATGGTAGCATGCCCAATATTGTACATATATCTATATACAGGTATACATACATATGTGTGTATGTGTGTGTGTATACACCCATGTATGTATATGAATGTCCACCCAGATACTTAACAAAACTTCTACAAGAAAGATACCCATCCTGTTGGGGATAATGGTGTCGGTCTGGGCCAGGCAGAATCCTGACTTGTGTTATCTGCTCTCTGAAGTAGATCCCCATTAATAAAATCTAAAAGATTGAAATAGCAACTGAAAACACTAATTCATTTTGTTGTAAGAAATACTATTTCCAAAGGAAACTCCTGGTCTTAGGCAAACTCCTGGTCCCATAATCCAAGAACTGTTTCCTCCAAAACTCTGCTCACATTTGGTAAAGGAAACCATACACTGAGGATTGTTTGGGCAGATGGAATCGCAAGGAGAGAACTTGATGGTGTCATCAGCTGATGGCCTGGAGTCAGAGAAGCCAGGACAGAGGTCAGCAGTGTTACTAGGGGTTGATGACGGAGCAGGCCACGGGGTGAGAGTCAGAGGAGTGACGCCAAGGTGATTGTAAAATTTTTTTTTTATTTTATTAAAGGTGATTGTAAAATTTTAGTGCAGTGTTTGAGCAGAAAAGAATTGTTTTCCATGAAAACTTTTTTTTTGTAATCCCTGTTTACATTTATCAAAATACTTGTGAGGCTAAAACTTCGTATTAATTTACTTTTTGAACTTTGTGATTCATCTGACCCAAGCCATGTATGGCATTTTCCGTTGCTTCATATGCATGTGAAAGCTAGATGATGAATAAAGAAGACCGAAGAAGAATTGATGCCTTTGAATTGTGCTGCTGGTGAAGAGTATTGAATATGTTACCACAAAGCCTCAATTTTCCTGCCCACCCCCAGAAAAGCCAATCTTGGAGACGGGCAGGAGAGGCAAAGCCGTTTTATTGTGCACTGGTGTCTGGGACCAGCAGAGTATGAGCTTCCTAGAATCTGCCTCACTGTCTTGGAGACTTAAATAGGGGAGGGACAGGACAGTGAGGGAGAGGTGTTTTTCCAGTACATTCTTTCTCTGAGAAGTTCTGGTCAGTGTTCATGTCCTGGAACAAGTTCTGGTTTTATCAATATTCCAGAGACAGGTGGTGCTGGTATTGTGTGAGAGATCAGAGGGAGTTAATAACGGCTGTTCACAGATTACAGGAGCAGATGACGGGAAAGGGCCACAACGGAGATTTAGTTTGATAACTCAGTGGACTAAGGGAAAACCTCCTTCTTTGTCTTTGTTGTTGTTATGTGCCATTTAGTCGCTTGCGACTCATAGTGACCCTATGTACAAGAGCCCCAAATACCGTTCTATCTTGTGCCAACCTCGCCGTCTCAAACACACTCATTCCCACCACCCAGTCACAGATTTAGAAAAACGTTTGTCTACACCATCACAGGGTTCTTATAACTCAAAGCGTTAGTTTTTGGTTTGGGGTTTTTGTTGGTTGTTGTGTTTTTTAAATGTGTGTGTGTGTGTGTGTGTGTGTGTGTGTGTACTGTCAAACTGGATCTGACTAGTACAGGAGGAGATTGTCCCTCCTTCTCCAGCAGAGCATCTGGTGGATTTGAACCACATACCTCTGGGATTGCAGTGCAGCTTCTTGCCACTAGGTCACCAGAGCTCCACAGTTTTTGGGGTTTTAAAACAACTTGATTGTTTGTTGCAACTATATCATGGACTGACAGAGGAATTGTCTGCCTTGGACAAAGTGCAGCCAGAGTGCTCCTTGGAAGCCAGGAGATGGGACTTTGTCTCACATACTTTGGAAATTTTATCAAGAGGGGCTAGTTCCTGGAGAATGATACAGAGAGTCAGTGAAGGAGAGAAGACCATCAGTGAGATTGACCGCAGCGATGAGCTTTAGCAGCGCAGAGACTGAGGTTGGTGTGGGGTTTGTCTTGGTGTCCAGGAGGTTGCTGTGAGCTGGTTCAGCAATACCCAACAGGAATGCCCTGC
>NW_006399877.1:8312983-8344334 GCF_000299155.1 Elephantulus edwardii | reverse complement strand
TGTCCTACGTCAGAGAGCCCACCTAACAGGAGTGCCCTGCGTCAGAGAGTCCACCTAACAGGAGTGTCCTACGTCAGAGAGCCCACCTAACAGGAATGCCCTGCATTAGAGAGCCCACGTAACAGGAGTGCCCTGCATCAGAGAGCCCACGTAACAGGAGTGCCCTGGGGCAGAGAGTCCACCTAACAGGAGTGTCCTACACCAGAGAGTCCACCTAACAGGAGTGCCCTGCGTCAGAGAGCCCACCCAACAGAAATGCCCTGTGTCAGAGAGTCCACCTAACAGGAGTGTCCTATGTCAGAGAGCCCACCTAATAGGAGTGCCCTGCGTCAGAGAGTCCACCTAACAGGAGTGTCCTAGGTCAGAGAGTCCACCTAACAGGAGTGCCCTACATCAGAGAGTCCACCTAACAGGAGTGCCCTGGGGCAGAGAGCCCACCTAACAGGAGTGCCCTGCATCAGAGAGCCCACCTAATAGGAGTGCCCTGCATCAGAGAGTCCACCTAACAGGAGTGCCCTGCATCAGAGAGTCCACCTAACAGGAGTGTCCTATGTCCGAGAGCCCACCTAACAGGAGTGCCCTGCGTCAGAGAGTCCACCTAACAGGAGTTCCTGGGTCAGAGCTTGCCATCACCCATTACAGGGACACCATGGTTTCTTCTTCACGTGCTATTGTTTTCATTGATGGCAGTGTTTTATCTTACATTTTGTCAGTTTCTAATGTTTTAATGACAATATTTAACAACAATGGTAAGTAGAGTTGTGAACCTGTATCAACATTTATGAGAATGAAGTAGTATTTCAAGGAAAAGGCGAGACATTTTTTTTGAAACTTTTTTTTTTAAAAAAAGACTTCCACTCACTAATAATGCTGTAATTCAGTGTGAAATGATTTTATAAAACAGTTTTGTTGTTAGTACTCAATCTAAGAACTATCACATTTAAGTGATTTACAACTCTATTCATCACATATTGCTATATAATTAAAATTCATAAGAAGCATCTCTCGGGATTCTGTGTGAGCCAGTACAGGACACGACACATGAGGAGGTGACACTGTGACTCGCCACACTGCGTGGCACCAACTCTGGTTGGGTGATTGGTACGGGCTCATCTCTTCTCAAAACTAGGGCCTTGGTTGGGCAGGGACCTAGCTGGCCTTGGGCTGAGCCACTGTCCACCACTCGGCCTGGATAGGCACTGGTGAGTTCTTTTTTCTGTGGTCAGTTCCTCCCTGGAAGACACCATCTTTCCTGATACCCACCCATCCATCTGCGTTCCCAGAGAGGGCAGGGAGGCCCGAGAGTTGTCCTGGGTCTTTCAGATGGGCTGCTCAGCTCTGCTGTGGGGACAGTCTTAATTCTTCATCCTCCATGTTCTTAGGGAGAGCCTTACTCTATGCCCCAAGGAGTGTCATCAGACACTAACACAATGGAGCCTCTGGGGATGAGGCCTGATGCGGCTAATGTTGTGAGGACCGTGGTTGTAGTCACGGACATGCAACTTCTCACCATCGTCATCATGTGCTCGGGAGGACAGAGTGGGATTGTCAGCCATTCCACACCATCAGGAGCGAATCGCAGGGCCTCCCTGCTGGCCGGCCACAGAGACCACCATTCACCCTGACTGTCCTCTTGAGAAGCAGCTGGGAGAGGCTCAAGTTCCACACCACCAGCCCCATGTGGGTCAGAGCAGAACTCTGCTCTGCAAGGCTTTCAAAGGCGGATTCTCCAGAGAGTAAGGCCAGGCCTTTCCTCCAAGGCACTTCTGAGCAAACTTGGCCCTCCAGCCTTTCAGTCAGCAGCCAAGCACGTTCACTGTCCGCACTGCCAGGGGCTCCAGGCCACATGCACGGGATGCTTGCTCAGAGTCTCTCATCAGCCTGCTGCTTGGCGTAAAAACGCTAGCACCCTTTTCTTCATTCATGTGCAAGCCTAGAAAAAAAATGAAGCTGGCTTCAGCCATAATTTATTTGGGTTTATATGACCCACTTACACTTTAACACTGTCATCAAAAAACTCCCTCTTCTTTGTCGTTAAGTGACATGCTGGAAATTTATTATCTTGCACTGACACTTGCTTTTTATGGCTGTTAGAAGGTACACAGCCTCCAATTCCAAGGGGAGCCCAACCCTCTTTCATGTTCCCCAAGGATGAATTCCCTTTTGTATTTGGGTTCTTCAGAGATGCAGAACCAGTGAGAGATGTATATATGCATATGCATATATGCATGTGTGTATGTATATATATGTATATATGTGTAATATGGGACATATGTTAAAAAATGCAGACATTGTCATTAGGTGCCATTGAGAGAACACATAGTGGCCCTATGAACAACAGATCTGGCCTGTCCTGGGCGATCCTCACCATCTCTGGCACTCGAGCTCATTGGAGCAGTCACCATGTCAGTTCACCTGTTCACCTGTGTGAGGGTCTTCCTCTCCTTCACTGCCCCTCCACTTTTCCAATCGTGATGTCACTCTTCAAGAAAACCTTTTCTAGCAACATGCCCGAAGTATGTGAGACAAAGCTTTATCATCTTTTCCTCCAAGGAACACTCCAACTGTACCTACTTGACATTTCTGTTATTCTTTTGGTGGTCCATGGGATCTTAAGTGCTCTTCTCCATCACCACAGCTCAAAGGCATCAGTTCTTCTGTCATCTTTATTCATAGTCCAGCTCTCAGATGCATAGCAAGTGATTGAAAAAAACCCATGTCCTGAACTCAGGTCCACCTTAATCCTCAAACTAACATCATTGCTCCTCAATAATTTGAAGAGGTCCCTGACTACAGATTTTCCCAGTACAATATGTCTCCTGATTTCTAGACTGCTGCTACCAAGGATGTTGAAAGTGAGTTGATCTCCCAGTGCACTTTTGAGCCTCCAGTTGTTGTTGTTAAGTGCCGTGGAGTCGCCTGTGACTCATAGAGACTTTATGCACCATAGCTCTGAACCCTGTCTTATCCTGAACCATTCTCACTCTCTCTGACTCACCTACCCCCATTACCCCAGTTACTGTGTCAATCCATCTCATGGAGTAAGAGGAGTCTTCCTCTGCTGTGCTGTCCCTCCACCCTTCCAAGCATGATGTCCTTCTCCAAGGACTGGTCTCTTCTGGCCACATGCCCAAAGTATGTAAGATGGAGCTTCAAAATCCTTGTGTCAGAGGCTGTGTATATATCTAGCTCTAGATCTCTTTCTCTCTCTCTCCCTCCCTCCCTCCATCCTTCCCTCCCCCTCTCCCCCTCTCTTTCTGTCTTATGTATAGTAGGGAGCTCTGGTGGCCTAGTGGCAAGAAGCTGCGCTGAAATCCCAAAGCATGCAGGTCAAGGCCACCACTGCTTTGTGGGAGAAAGATGGGCAGTCTCCTCTCATGCAATTAACTGAAACTGAAAGCCCACCAAAGATTCAGCTGTGGGTTGGTTCTGACTCTATGGTACTCGGCAACGACAACAACAACATTATATATGTGCTTGACAAATTGCACTGGAAAAGTCTGCTGTCAGGGACCTCTCTACAGCACTGAGGAGCAATGATGTCAGTCTAGAGATTAAGGTGCACTTGATACAGGCCATGGTCTTCACAATGACTTGCTATGCATTAGAGAGCTAGACTATAACTAAAAATGATGGAAGAAAGATTGATGCCTTTGAGTTGTGGTGCTGGGAAGAGTGTTGAACATACTGTGGACTATCAGGAGAACAAACAGGCCTGTCCTGGAGAGGGTGAAACCAAGCTGCTCCCCGGAGGCAAGGATTTTGATGCTCCATTCCACATACTTTGGGCATGTGGCCAGGAGGGACCAGACAACTCTTTGGAAGGACAGCATAGGAGAGGAAGACCCAGGATGAAATGGATTGACCCAGTGGCTGGAGAAATGGCCTTAGGTCTGTTGAAAATGATGAGATTGGCTCAGGATAGGGCTGGGTTCAGAGCTAACGTACACAGGGTCGCTATGAGATGAAGGCGACTCGATGACACATAACAACAACATGTATTTACACACACACACAGAGGAAACTCGATGGTACAATACTTAAGCTGTTGACCAACCCACTAGCTGACACACAGGAAAAGAGGAAACAGTCGGCTTCCATCAAGAGTACAGCCCTGGAGACCCCATGGCTGGTTTCTTTTGTCTGTAGGGGGCGCTGTGAGTCAGAATGGACTCAGTAGCAATGGCATCAGAGTTATGGTGAACTGCACTTAGGACCATTTGTGTTTGGGTTCAACTCAGTGTTGGTAATATGTAGTCCACATCCTACTGCAGGGAGTCATTTGCTGTTGGCATCACATCTGTAAGATTACATACAGTATTTCCAACCTCCAAAGGCACAAAGATACTAATAATGTAAGGCAATAATAATAAAGGGTTTGTTTTTTTGTTTCCTTTTTAAAGTGTATTCAGCTTAATGTTGGAACTGACTTAGGATGGGGTTGTCAGAACAGAATCCTGCCCGTTCTCTCTGGTGTCTCTCCCTTCATGTGCGTCTGCCCCAACCTCCCCTGTTCCTGAGGTCACCACGTGCCCACACCCCGTGCTCATGGCCACCTTCCTGTCTATACAATCCTCTCCCTCTCCACTGTGGGCTCACGTTGTGCCGCCTAGGCTGTGCTGGGTCTCGTGTGTTTCCTCCGTCTCTCTTTTAGCTCCAGGACTGAGGCAAATTGGATGTTCCTAAAATGCCTTTCTGAAGACAGAATCCAAACCGTCTCCAAATTATTTTAAAACCTTTCCACCAAATACAGATTGCTTGTCAGCTTTATAAATAGCAGGACGCTGCTTGCCTGGTACCAGCGTGCAATTGCTAAAGTCATCAGACAGGACAGTGAAACTGGGAGAAGAATCCTAAAAATGCTCAATGTTGGCAAGCCAGAAAATGACTTGTAAAAGACGTAAGAAAGGAGGATTGAAGAGAAATCAGTATAAAGTGAAAAGTTCTTATAGGAAACCTTCTATGTTTGGAACATAGTCACATTAAAGTAGTGGTCAGATAAAAGACTAAGGTGACCTGTTGTTGTTGCTGTGTGCTGTCTAGTCAGAACTGACCCATAGCTGACCCTCCAGTGGGTTTTCAGAGGCAGTCAATTGCTTGAGAGGAGACCTCCCGTCCTTCTCCCACAGTGAAATTAGCCTAGGTTTCTATTACATGGATGTTATTATTGAGTCCTGTTGAGTTGGAGCTGACTCATAACTGACTACATGGCGGGTTTTCAGTAAACCATAAGAAGGGAATTGCCGTATTTCTCCCATGGAGCAGCTGGTGGATTTGAACTGCATCCCTCTGGATTGGCAGCACAATTCTTTACCACTAGGCCACTAGGGTGCCCTGATAATTTGAATAATTATTAAAATGCTGGTAGGACAGTAAAGAAGAATATGGTACCGCTGATTATTGGAATTATTGCTGAATTATTGGCAACCAATTAAACTCCATCATCTCCATCAATTTCATCTTGATTATCTTCATCTCCATCTCTAGTGGTCCTCATCTCTGTCCTTTCATCTCCAATATGTACATCATTCCCATCATTTCTGTCTACACTAACTCCAGCTTTGCCTTTTTCCTCTCCTTCTCCAGTACCTCCATCATCTCTACCAACTCTCTTCCTTTCTGCCATCTCTGTCTCCATCATTGTTCTCCGTCACTGTTCTCCATCTCCATCTCACTCTCCATCTCCACCTCTGCCATGTCTTTCCATTTCCTGCATCTCTCTCTGTTTCTTTCTCCATCTCTAACCTGCTCTCTCTCTCAGCCGTAGAGTCTTCCTGTCTGTGTGTTTTCATCTCTGTGCACATGGGCTCCTGCAGGCTCTTGCCTGCTACTCCTCCGTGACTGCAGCTGGTTATTCTCAGTCTACTTAGATCCCTGATGCTCAGTCCACAGCCCTGCCACTCAATGTTGCTTTTCTCACTGACTCCATTCAGTCCTATGTTAACACTTCAGATTTCCAGAGACAAGCTGGGGCTCAGGTCACATGTCAACCTCTATTACGGTGTGTGACCCAGTGGAGTCTTTCAAGGTAGAAGCTAACCTTCCCCTGCCTGACATCTACTTCTTCTTTGCATGGATCCAGTTTTCATATAGTTTTTGCAGAATCATTGTTAAGATAATGTCTAGAGTACCTTATTTTTATAGTTATTATTGTGAATGGGCTTTCCTCCCTACCCCTTGCTTCATTCTCTAAATTGCTGTAAAGGAAAGGGATTGATTTGTGAGTGAATTACTTTTGTAGCCATTCACTTTAACGAAACTCTTATTAAACCTAAAAAATGTTCATCTAATTATCTTGGGTATAAAAATCCCATTATCGACAAGTGATAATTTTCTCTCTTTCTTTCCCTTCCTCTCCTTTTACTTCCTTTTCAGCTGCTTCTTATTGCATTTGGCAGAGTAGATCTTTTCTTAAATAAACCTTTGGTCAGAGGAGACATTTATGATGCAACAGAATATTTAAAGAACAAACCATGAAAGTGACACATCTTGCTTTCTGGGAGGCCGCCAGCGCAGTACTTTAGAGGAGATTGATTGCTCCCCGTGCTTATATTAAGGAGGGGGAAAAAAGAGAAACAATAAATCAAGTCAATACCTGATGAACCTCGTTCCCTTTAAGTTATGATCCAAGAGAAAGGAGAAAAAGGAAGTAATAAATTTAAACAAAATGGAGGAAGAAGAAAGAGAATTGAGAAACAGAACCAATAGCATGTGCAAGGAAGTAGCCCCTTCCCGGCGTGGTGGGTTGGTGAGGGGACAGGTCCTGCTGGGCAGTCTGGCTTTTCCTTCTCATCAGACACTTGCAGGCAGGTGGGCCGGGTGACTGGGGGTCGGGTTGACTCTGGTAGCCACCCACCTGCAGGCCTCCACTAGTATCCCAGTGGTTGGGGGTGGGGAGTGATCAAATTTCTAGAGATGAACTGCCTTTGCCTCTGGGGAGAGCCAGGCAACAGTTTAGCTGAGCGGCTGCATCTTTGAGAGGAGGGGGCCATGCTCAATCTAAGCAGGGGACGGTGCTTCCTTGGGGGCTCAGACACCCACACCTACAAATCCCTCCAATCTCACTACACTGCCTTCGTTTCTTTGTGCAGCTACAACAGAAATACCGCAAGTAGATGGTTTTAACAAACTCTCTCACAGTTTAGGGGACTGGAAAGCCACAGTTCAGGGCACGGGCACTAGAGGAAGGCTTTCTGCTTCCAGAAGGTCCTTGTCTCTTTTCGGTTTCTGTTTCCTCGGGTTCCATGGTGATTCCTGGGACCTCTGTCTTCCATCTCTGCTCGCTTGTTTATTCTACTCTTCATCACTCAATGTGATGACGTTTGGACACATCCTGTGCTGAGGCTCCCTCACTAACACGACAAAGAGAACCCAGGTCCTGGCTGGATTGCATCCACAGGTTCAAACCCAGATACCAACCCCACTGCCAGGTTGGTTCTGCCCCACAAGGACCCTCCATCGGGCGCCTGAGGTAGTAAATCCTAATGGGAGGTGCATCTGCCTCTTTGGGAGCTGCAGGTAGATCACATCCATGGGTCAGATGTTGGGATTTACAACTTACATTTTGGTAAGATCCAGTTCAGCCCCAGAACAGTGCCCCGAGGGCTGTTGTTTACCTCTTGTCTTGCTTGTTAATCGACCCATTTCATTTCACAGTTCCACCTGGATGGAGAGGCAGGCAAGTCCTTGACTCTCCTGCTTCAGCCCAAGACACAGAGACCAGGTACCCAGGCTGTAAATAGTGAGGACAAGAGGGACCAGCGCCCACATGGGAAGGGCCTGCTGTGCTCACTAATTCTTTTGCTTAATCCTCTAAGGATTTAACACTGTGCTTATTTGAGGAGAAAATTCCTTTACAGTTGGCCTTAAAAAAATTAATAAGCCTTTAGCCAAATTCTAAAAAGACCAAATGCAAATTAATACACTCTAGGATGAAAGGAACAGAGCTAATACAAAATAGGTTTTTGTAAGGAAAACGAGGGGCTCAGGTCTTCGGCAGTCGCCTTGCATGTTTTTCTAACAAAATGGAAATTAATATCTTCCCAGGGGCTCATCATCTATTCTCCTCCACTCTACAGAACATGCAGCTTTTTTTTCTTTTAATAGCGACAAAAAGCTTCCAGCTGCGTTTTTGAACGCGCAGACAGAAAGGCATCTTGGAGTAGGGCCTGTTCGTGGAGTCACTGGGTGGCCTCTTTGTTTCACAAATGTGGGGGGAATCAGCTCCCCTTGTCCTGCTGGGGGTCCTGGCAGAACAGGCTGGAGTTCTGGCACAAGCAAACCAGAAGCTTCCTGGAAGGGAAGAACACAGACCCTTACCCCTTTTCCTGGAGACTAGCAGGTTGGGTGGGGGAGACGTGACCGTGACCAGGGCACTGCCCAAGAGTGGAGGGCTGGAAAAGGCCACCGGCTCTGACACAGCATGGGCCTGAGGCTGGGAAGTCCGGGGCACAGTCACCCCAAGAGCATGAATATGATGTAAGGTCTTAGACCCAAATGAGGGGTACCATTGGGCCAGGAGCAGATGGTCATTGCCCCAGTGGCTCATGGGCCTCCTGCAGGTGGTGGCACCCATTTTCAGGGTGTCAATGGCAGAGGACGTGATGGAAGCTACACTCCCTCATGATGTGAGTTTGAGGGGAGCCCCCAAGATGCAGCCTCACATACTTTGGGCATGTTGTCTGAAGAACCTATTTCTTAGAGAGGGACATCGTGCTTGGAAAGGTGGAGAGACAGGGAAGGAGAAGACCCTCAATGAGATGGATTAGTACAGGGTCTGTGACAACAGACTCAGACGTATGAACGGTGATAAGGTGGCACAGGGTGGGACAGAGTTCAGAGCTATTTTTCATAGTGTTGCTGTGAGTCGTATTTGACTTGATGGCACTCAACAACTTCTCTGATGGGTGCAGGGCACCTTTTTTACATTATTAACAAGGATTCAATCCCCTTGGAGAGTCACAGACACTTCAGTAGCATAGTTGCACCCACTCAGATGGTAGGAGTTACAAAGGCTATATTTCATGGCCTAGTGGGTAAGGGTTGCACTGCCAATCCAAAGGCTGGTGGTTCAAATCCACCAGCTGCTCTACAGGAGGAAGCTGGCCAGTCTTCTCCCATACAATTTACTGCATCTGAAAACCTACTGAAGGGTCAGCTGTGGGTCTGTGTCAAATCAATGGCACGTAAGAACATTAACAATAACAACCAAGACTACAGCGAGAAAGGCCAAAGTAATTCAGTGCATGTATGTGCAAAGATGGTTTCCCTTCTTACAGGATTGGGACGGGTGCTGGTGGCACAGTGATTAAGCATTTGGTTGTTAACTGAAAGGCTGATGGTTTGAACCCACAGCAGTTCCCTGGGAGGAAGGATTGCAGCCTCAGAGCCCATGGACAGTTCCTCTCTGCCCCACTAGCTTTCCATGAGTCACGGTGACCGGATGGCCGCGGGTTGTGACCCAGATGACCTCCTTCATCCCTCCCCCTCCACGCTCCAGGCAGAAGAGGCCACAGTCACCGGTTCTGTCAGGGGAGTGGGGTGCCTCTAGCTCTTCAAGCACAGGGCCCTCATTTGTCCACTCTCCAGACACCAGCTGGCTGCAGCCCCGGCCCACCCTCTACCACCTGCAAGACTCGACCCCGACTCTCAGAAGTTCCCACTTCTGAGAGCACATCTGACTGGGAGCCTTAACTTCCACCCTCTTTTTACGTTAGGCCAACTCTTAGCTCAGATGGTCACCAGGGCCAGCAGGCTTCAGCCAGGGTTGATCAGGACATGGCTCCCTCACTAAGAACAGACGAGGAGTGAGCAGCCCCCAGGTGTCGGATCACTGCTGGTCCAGGGAGTGGCTGTGTAGAAGACAGACCCCAAACCAGAACCCTGCCATCAAGTCAATTAGGACTCACAACAAGCCCCAGTCATTTCTGAGGCTGGGAATCTTTACAAGAGTCGATTACCTGATCTGTCTCCCTTGAAGTGGCTGATGGATTCAAACCACCAACTTTTCAGTTAACATGAAACCAGAGCTCCGTGTATAGAATGTGTTGTTTTGTAGCATCAAGTCAGAACCAACCCATAGCTGGCCCTCCGGCAGGTTTTCTGAGGCAATTTAATTGCACTGGAGAGATTGCCCATCTTTTTCCTTGGAGCAGCTGGTGGATTTGAACCACGTGCCTTTGGGATTGCACTGCCCTTTATTTCATTCCAAGTCTACCGTTAGTTATCAGAGGTGGCCCCAAATCCATGTTTATTGATGTCAAAGCCCCTTAACTCTTAGAAACTTGTTTTAGCTTGGCATTTTAAAGGAGGGTTTAAATTAAAATTAAAATGTAGGCAGAATGGTGAATGAAATAAGAAAGGATTTTTTGATCACCCCTTTAGTAGGTGTACCCCCAAGAATAACTAGTTCCTAAGCCAACGAAGCCCTCCCTCTGCAAGACAGTGCGAGAAAACAAAGCCAATAAATCGTTATATCCATTTTTTTTGGTGTAAAAGTATTGTGGATAGAATATTAAAAAGTCCAGGAACGAGGTGAGGTCATCTTAAAATAGCAGGCGGCCCCTCAATTGGAGCCAGCTGTGCTCAGGCTCCCCACCTGGCCGAGCGCACGGGCCAGTCCGCGTGAGAGGCCTTCAGGCTGAAGATGAATGTTAACATCCCGGAACCCACAGGAAGCACGCGCCCTCGCCAGGTAGGAGCCGAGTGGGGACTCAGAGACATTAGCAGCTCTTAAACTCTCCAAAGCGCAGCACTTCACGGGAACCAGCAAGGACTCTTAATGCTTCCCAGCCTTTTGCTTTATTTTACTTTTTTTTTTTTTATAACATGTCCCCTCTCTTTCTCCTCTGGCTTCATGGTCACTCCCTAGTCTTAGGCACCTGCAAAACAGACCCAATTTCTCCTGACTTAACACCCCAACTATCTGGTCAAAACTCCCATAGCAGCTCCATCTCCCAGGTATCCTTTGTTAAGGATTTATAGAGTGATAAAGAGCCCACATTCTTATTCTCATCAGCTGTGTGATGTAAGATTTGCACCTTCATTTAACCACCTGTAAAATGGAGATGAGACTATGACTACCTAGCAGGAGTGTTGGGTGATTAAAGGAGATGGTCTGTGTTGCTGGCTGGAGCACTGTGGTGGTGGAGGCATGCAGACTATGAGGCTGTAGACTATGACCCCCAGTGACCTTACGAAGAACAGATCTGAACTTGACCTGTCGTGCACCCTTCTCCCGATCTGTCTTGCTCAAGCCTGTTTCCCTCTTACTGAGGTTTTTCATCTCTCCTGCTGACTGCTGCCCTTCCTGCCACAATGTGAGCATTCAGTGACTGTCTGTTTTTATTGTTTTGTAGTTATCTGAGTTCTCTTAATGCCGCCTTAGTGGAAAGAACACAAGCGCATGACTAACAGGCCTTTGTTCTCTCACACTTTCGGACACTAGAAACCTGTGTTCAGAGCGCTCTGGTTGCATAGTCTGCAGAGTTAAGTTCATAGCCTTCCTCAGTTTGAGTCCACTGGGGACTCAGGCAGAGAAAGACAGACAGTCTCCTGCTGTGACCGACAGTCTCTCAGGAGTCACAGGAGGGTCCCGCTGAGTCAGACCCTACTTGAGGGCAGTGAGATTTGTGACAGAGAGCTTGAGCTCTAGGGGAAACCATTCCCTGTCATTTCTAGGGGAGCTCCTGTGTCTGTGCGGAGACCTCGGGGTGGCTTGGCCCCCACCTTTCCCCTTGTCTCTGCTTGCTAGCTCATTTCCATAGCTCTAAAGAGGTTGGCTCAAAAACACACCCACACTAATCCTGCCTCATTAACATAGTAAAGACAACCAGGTCCCCAGTGAGAGGCTAGGCACAGGCATACTGGTTCTGACCCACATAGTGATCCTGTGGACGACAGAACCAAACTCAGCCCCCCTGGCTGCTGTGTCCTGCCCACTGCTGCAGGCCTGTGTCAGAGGGTCTTCCTCTGTTTCAGTGACTTCTCTACCAAGCACGATGTCCTTCTCCAAGGATCGATCTCTCCAGGTAACGTGACCAAGTCTGTGAGTTGAAGTCTCACCATCCATGATATTGTTGTGTACCATCGAGTCAGAACCAACCCAGAAACAACGCAGGTGTTTTCAGAGGCAGTTAAATGAATGGAAGGAGATTGCCCAACCTTCTCCCATGGAGCAGCTGGTGGTCTCGAACCCCATTCCTTTGGGATTGCAGTGCAGCTTCTTACCACTAGGCCACCAGAGCTCCCGATCTTGACAGTTGTGTGTACTGTCGATTCGGAACTGACTATAGCTGACCCTCCAGGGGAATTTAAGAGGCAGTTAATTACATGGGAGGAGATCAGCTGGTGGCCTCGAACTACGTGCCTTTGGGATTGCAGTGCACCTTCTTGCCACTAGGCCCCAGAGCTCCCTATCCTTGATAAGAGGTTAGGATTTATAGCATATAGTTTTGGGGACAGAGATGAATTCCTGACAGCAGTTTGTAGAAAGGAGCTGTGTAACATTTATTTTAAAAATAATTTTAATGAACATTTACAGAGAATTTGGATTTCCATTCATTCATTGCTGCATTTCTCTACCAACCCAGTCCCTTCCCCCTGCCCCCCAGTTCGCTCCTCTCTCTCAAAAGGAAAAGAAAGACTCCCTCCCTGGTACACAATCCCCCCGCACCCCTCCCACCACCCCAAGTACATTCCACTATGCAACCTTAATTGTGGACTCTTGTGATAACCATAATAACCTATCATACATCACTTTTAAATTATTCACTCCCTCATCTGTTTCAGTGCAGTATACACAATTTATCCAGTTTTTCCTCAGTCTTACCCCAACCCTGATATCAGTCCCATTTTACAGCAGTGGCACCATGCAATATTTGTCTTTTGTGACTGAAATATTTCACTCAGCATAATGTCCTCTAGGCTCACCCATTTTATTGCATGAGTTCCTTATTTTTCAATGCAGCATAGTATTCCATTGTGTGAATATACCACAGCTTCTCTATGCATTCGTTTGTTGATGGGGTAGCATTTTTTTAGGATAATGACTTTGAGGAATTCTGGCCATTCTAGGTTGTTGTTGTTGTTGTTTGGTGCCGTCGAGTCGTAGATGACTCATAGTGACCCTATGAACGAAAGGCCTGAGCACTATTTGTACATAGAGTTTCCGGAGGCAAGCCATTTTGGAAGTGGATGCTGCTCCTGCTTCCAGGCTTGTTTTAGTCGGGAAGCTCCAGCCAACACTGTCCACCATGGGTGCCCCTTACCACGATTGGCACATCACTGTCACAGTCTTCAGCATCACAGCAACCACGAGTTACCGAGACCCTTGGAGGAGCCAACCAGGAAGAACATGGCCATTCTAGGTACAGGCCGGAAAAGGCATGCCCTGGGGGAGCCTGGTTAGGGACCTGCAGACAGTCTTACTGACATGACCCTATGGGCCGTTGTCCCTTCCCGGCATCGTGACTGTGCAGTAAGGAATGAACTGCCCCCAGAGGGAGCTGCGGCTTGGGGAACTGATGGTGTTGGAGAGCACTGGATGTAGCAGAGACTGAGAAAAGAGAAGCAGGTCTGTTAACGGAAGAAGTTCAGGCGGAGTGCGTCTTAAAGCAAAGATGGTGAGACTTTGCCTCACATTCCATGGACGTGTGATCAGGAGCGGCCAGTCCCTGGAGAAGGACATCATGCTCGCCAAAGCAGAGGTCAGTGAAAAGGAGAAAGACCTCCAGTAGGATCAGCAGCACAGTGACTGCTGCCATGGACTGGACACAGCAGTTTGTGAGGGTGACACAGGGTCAGACGGGGTTTCGTCCTGCTGTTTGTAGGATTATCGTAGTTAGAGCTGACAGGGTTCTGGCTTCTGCTCTGAGCTTCTGAGAGTAGAGAGCTTTTGGGGGGCTCTTCTTACCTGCCAGGAGGCCATCAGGAAGTCACAACCCTCAAAGGAAGGGCAGAAAGGACTGCTGGTCCCCCCAAAGCAAAAGGGCCACCTCATTTTTATCATTGAAAATACTTTACCAAATCAAACTTTTCCCACTTGGCAGAGATGGTCTAGAAGTGGATCGCTTAGTGATGGCAGGGAGGCCTCCTGAGGCCAGCGTGCCCTGAGGACACGGAACCATCACTGGAAAACCGAGCCCGCAAGACCACAGGCTCCTGTTCAGCCCAGAGAACCTGCAGCCTTCAGGGGCCCGACGCCGGAAAATGTGCTGGAACCTCAATTTAGCCAGCTGGAGTGCTTTTTAAACAATCCTCCTATTCATATATTTCAAGTAAATTGTGCGTCTTTTAGCAGGCAGTCAGTGTTTGGTGATGAAGATGGAAGATGGGACATTATGTTCTTGGCTGGGCTGATCCCCAAAGCCCAGGCTCCTTGTGGAGATCTCTCCGCATGAGCTGAAGATGTTCATTAACGTAAATGTGTTTCAGGTCTGACGGAGCCAAGGCTCACATACCTGCCTGTCCATCCCCCAGCGGGTGAGAGTGGCCAGACCTTCCACAGTGGTGGCACTGTCTCCTAAAGTCCTCCCAGGCACTTTGAGAGGATGAGAACGTCTCAGAGAAAAGGGGATACACCAAGACTGCTCCTCCGAGGGTCACAGTAGAAGGTCTTAGGAGGAAAGGAGGGAAGAAAGAAAAAAAATGTGTGTGGGGAAATCAGTATCATAAAAAAGATGAGGCTTACTGGTCTGTTAGAGATTGTGGTCCAGCCAGACAGCCGTCCAGCCTGGAACTGAACTCGCGAGGGGTGAACCAATCCATCGGCAGGCCTAGAAAGTGAGTCCACCACCAGGCAGAAGTGGACTGCTGAGCTCAGCCAGCACGTGAGCCCAAAAGGGCAGCACTCGACCATGACCAAACCCAGAAGAGTGATGCTTAGCCTTGAACAAGCCCAGAGTAGTAACTAGTATTCCTTCAAAATGCATATGGAAGAGCACTCGTGACGTGAACCGAGAAAGGGAAACATGGCTGCCGCTGGGACGCTTGCAAACGGTAACTGCTGCTGGGGGCGCCGTCAAGTTAGCCGCAGTCGTAGCAGCTTTATGGACAGAGGGGAACCGGCCCTCCTCACCACCCTCACAGTCTCTGCTGTGTGCGCCCATTGTGGTGAACACCCTGCCAATTCTTCTCATCGAGGGTCTTTCTAGAATCCTCCACTCTTCAAGCATGCTGCCTTCCCAGCCCCTGCCCCTCTGACAACCTGCCTAAAGTATCTTAACATCCCCGCTTCATGCTGGAGGGGCATTCTGGCCACACTTTCTCCAAGACTGATTGGTTTGTTCTTTTGGTGATTGATGGCATGTTTGGTGCTCTATATCAGCACCACAATGCAAAAGCATCAATTCTTTTTGTGTTCCTTATTCATTATCTAACTTTCACTTGTTGTTATGTGCCGTCGAGTCGCTTGTGACTCATAGCGACCCTATGTACAACAGCCCTAAACCTGCTCTATCCTGTGCCAATCGCACTCTCTGACACGCCCATCCTGATTATCCCCGTCACTGAATCAATCCACCTCATAGAGGGCCTTCCTCTCCTGCGCCATCCCTCCACCCTCCCAAGCATGATGTCCTTCTCCAAGGACCGGTCTCTTCTTACAACATGTCCAAAGTATGTTAGATGGAGCCTCAGAATCCTTGCCTCCAAAGAGCAGCCCGGTTTAACCCTTTCCAGGATGAATCAGTTTGTTTTCCTAGCAGTCCATGGTATTCTCAATACTCTTCTCCAGCACCACAGCTCAAAGGCATCAATTCTCCTTCTATCCTCACTGGTCATTGTCCAACTCTCTGATGCACAACTATGTACAACTTTCACTTGTATAAAAAAATAATTGAAAGTATCGTGGCTTGGGCCAGGTGTGCCTTAGTCCATCAGCATCTTTGCTTTGTAGGGTATTAAAGAGGGCCTTAGCAGCATATTGTCCTGTTGAAAGTTATTCAGAAAATTTCTGAACTTAGATACACAGAATCTGCCAGTGGCTCTAAGAGAGAAAGATGGATGATCTCTTCCTGTGAAGTTTACAGCCTTGGGACTCAGTGGAGGGGCAGCTATGAGTTTGTTCTAACCTGATGGTCATGAGTTTGAGTTTGAGTGAGATATGGAGACACAGACACATGTGAAGTATGTGAGGGTTCACGTCCAACATGCTGTGACACCTACACCCTGAACAACTCAGGTGAAATCGTCTATAGAGAAAGTGTGTAGAGAAAGTCTCTATACAAAGACTGTTTCCCTCCTGGTAATAAAAGATTCCACACAAGTTTCTGGAGATGTAGTTAGAGGTCTGCTTATAATGGATATTTCAGAGGTGAAAAGCAGAGACCATTTCCAGAGGCTGTAAAAGAACCCGTCTAAGTCTGTCCTGAGTTGTGCACCACAGATGGGTGAGCTGTGTGGCCTCTGAATCCCGGCGAAGCTGTGACTGGCTCTTACGTTTCCTTGCCCAACCAGCCAGGCTGTCACGGTGTATTAACTTTCTCTCGCTGCTGCAACAAATCATCACTAATTTGGTGGCTTAAAACAACACCCGTTCATCTTCCCGTTCTGTAGGTCTCATTGGGCTAAAAGCAGGGTGTCCGCAGGGCTGCACCCCTTCCTAGAGTCTGAGCTGTTTCCTTGGTTCTTTCCAATTTCTAGAAGCTGCCCACATTCCTCAGCTGAGGGCGTCTTCCCCCGTCCCCAAAGCCAGCGACTCTGTACCTCTAACCATTCTGCTGTGCTTTAACTTGCCTTGTCTGCCTCCCTGTCTGTGTTTCCAGGTCTTTGAGATGTCATTAACTTACCTGGATCACCCAGGACCATCTCACATCTCTAACTCTCACCACATGTGCAAAGTCCCTTTTGCTGTGCAGGGAGGCATATCCACAGGATCAGGGGGTCAGGTTGCGGACATTTGTAGGGGCTAATACTCTGCTGACCACACATGATTGGACTGATGAGCAAACCTGGCAAGTTGTATGTGAGTTGGGGGCTTTGTAATCATCCTTCCTCAACCCAACAAGAGTCCTTCATAAATGGGATACACCTTTTGCTGAGGCCCATTGCATGTGGTGAAGATGTTGCCCATGGCATCCAGAGCTCAAGGCTCCTCCAAGCTGATCCCATGTTCTCTAATCTCAAGACCTAGGCTCTATGGCTGCCTGAAGAGGACAGGAGATTTCTAGGATCGACGAGGGGTCTTAGGTGGTGAGTCGAGGACATCTGCTTTCGACATCATCTCCAGTGCACTAGGTGATTGTGCTGTGGGTTTCAGCAAGGTGTTCAGGGACAGGAAGTATCTATACGAGAGACGGTGGGCTATGTGGGCAGCTGGACCACATAGCAGGATTGCTCAGCCAAGAAGCCCAGTTTCCCACTCTCAGGACTCTTTCTCTCTCAACAGAAGGCAGGAACTGCCAGCAGCTAGGGAGGATTGAGAACACGGTGGTGTGAGCTGGGGCAGACGTCTGCCTGGGGGACCCAACGACCCCCAGCTAGTTTACATACCTCCATGGATCAGTTTCTGAGAGGCCATGGTCAAGGTCAAGAAGCCACCTCCTGGGCATCAGCCAGAGCAGAGACCTCCCCAGTTGCAGTGAAAGGGACGTGTCCACGGCCTCTTGGTGGAATGGGGTTGGGACAGCCACCTTGAAGTCTTACAGGGACTCTCTCCTTCGAGGAATATCCCTCCCCACAACACCTGCAGGAACGGGCCCAGTCACTCAGCTCCAGTCTTGAGCAGCAGATAGTCTGATACCTTCTCCAGAGCTCTCACCTCAGGGCCTGGCTCCAGGAGGGCCAAGGTGGCCATGTTTCAAGGCCAGAGGATTTGTGTTTGCCACAGCCAGAGAGTCAGCCCCAGAGGGAGACCAGGCCACAGCACTGCTGTGTCACCTCAGTGTCAGAGAGGAGCCACAGCCCCTGGAGCTAACTTCTTGGGTAGCCTCCTAGCTGTTGGGGTGCTCACTTGGTTTGCCCAGACCCCACCTCGCAGAAGGGTGATTTTCTTAGTTATCTAGTGCTGCTGCAATAGAAATAACACACGTGGAGGGCTTTGCCAGGTACACTGTTTAAGAGGCTAGAGGCAAAAATGCAGGGCACCAGCTCGAGGGGAAAGCTTCCTCTCTTTCAGCCCTGGAGAAGGTCCTTGTCTCTTTTCAACACCTGTGGGCCTGCTATCCCTTGTGTCTTAGCATCAGTTTTCCCCTGGGTCTAGGAGGTTCCCAGCACAGGGACCCTGGTTCCAAAGGATGGCTCTACTCCTGGCTCTTCTTTCTTGTGATGATGGGTCCTCTTATCTCTGCTCCCTTATTTAAGCTCTTTTATATCTTAAAAGAGATTGACTAAAATACAGTGTAATCTGGTGGATTGCATCTTGCCTCATTAACATAACTACTTCTAATTTCACCCCATTAACATCCTTAAATTGAGGTTTCACACACATATATAGTAATTACATAAGGAACTCTGGTAACCTAGTGATAAGAAGCTGTCCTGGCAATCCAAAGGCATGTAGTTCAAGTCCACCTATTGCTCTGCAGGAGAAAGATGGACAGCTTCCTCCTGTGTGATATTTTTTCCTCTCATCATCTCTGAAAACCTACTGGAGGGTTAGATATGAGGGGTTCCAGTTCCAACTTGATGGCATATAACAGCAGCAGCAGCAGCAGCAGCAGCAGCAGATAACTATATTAGATTACACAATGAAAGATAACCACACACTACGGACAATCATGACCTAGCCATGTTGACATGTATTGGGGGGTACAATGCAATCCATGACACTGATCTGGCCCCACACACTGACCCTTTCAGACTACTTGAATTCCAGTTATTTTACCAGTCCATAGGGTTTCACTGACTAATATTTTTATTTTTTGTATTTTAGGGTGAAGGTTTATATAAAAAACTAAGTTCCATTTAACAATTTTTGTACAAATTTGTTCTATGTCATTGGTTATCACTTTTACAGTGTGTCAGCATTTTCATTAATTCCTTTTTGTTTTGTTATATTTTTTATTTTTAAATAATTTTTTTATTTTGTAGTATTTGCTCACAAAGTGTGTATCCGTTGTTTTTCACACTGGATCTTTCCCGTTTCCTTTACCCACTCCTTCCTCCACCCATCAAATTGTGCGACCCTATGATTAGGATCATCCTCGCCCTCTGCTCCTACCCTCCTTCCCTGGATCCTCGTACATGTTTTACTAGTTATCTTTCTATTTCTACAGTAATGGTTTTGTACAGTATTTGTCCTTGTGAGACTAAGTTCACTTAGCATAATGCTTTCCAGACCCTCCCAAGTTAGATAGTAATTTTCAAAATCACTGTTTCTGCATGCTGTGTAGTATTCCATCATGTGAATGTACCATAATTTCTTAGTCCATTCGATTGTTGTTGGTCAGTTGGGCTGTTTCCATGCTTTTTCAATGGTGAATAATGCTGCTATGAACTTTTCTTGGGGTATATTCCAAGCAGTGGAATAGCTGGGTCATATGGAATTTCTGTGTTCAACTTTTTTGAGAAATTGCCAAACTGCTTTCTAGAGTGGTTGTACCATTTTACAGTCCCACTAACAATATATGAGTTCCTATCTTTCTATATCCTCTCCACCTTTATTGCTTGTTGTCCTGTTAAACTTTGCCACTGCTACTGGGGTGAGATGGTATCTCATTGTGATTTTGGTTTGCATTTCTCTTATTCCCAGTGATTTGGAGCATTTCTTCATTGTCTGCTGGCCATCTGAATATCTTCCTCTGTGGAAAGTGTTTCTGTGTCTTTTGCCCATTTTGTAATTGTGTTATCAGTGTTTTTCTTGTGGAGGCCCTGTAGGATTCTGTAAACTTTCAATATGGGACCCTTTTCTGAAATGGTATTGCCAAGTGTTTTCCCCCAGTCAATAAGTTTTCTTTTCCCTCTGTTGGAAAATGTTTTTGATGCGCTCAGGTATTTAATCTTTAGAAGGTCCCATTAATCAACCAGCAAGTGTTCTTGACTCAACTAGGTCAACTGGGCTCCAAATGTGGTATTATTCTTCCTTGGTGTCCCGATTCTGCCCCTCTTTGCTGGTGGGGCTGGATGCGGAGAGATGAGAACTGCCAAGCTTAAGGTTCTAGTTGGTCTAAGAGACTGTGGCTACCCCTTGGAGGAGACGAAGATAAAGTCTCTGTGGTCCTGAAGAGGCTGATGCCAGGACCACCTCCTCCATAGCCACACTTAGCCTTACCCCAGAGGCATCTGGGAGCTCTTCCTGCGAAGTCAGAGTGAGCTGAGTCTGTCTGTGCAGGCCCTTGCCTGACCCATCAGCAGACAAGCAGAAGCCAGGACTGAGGCCATGTGAGGGGTGGGGGCTGGAAGCCTGAGACCCACATGCTGTCTCCCTGCCAAGAGGAGGGGAGGTGGAAGGCTGAGTGTAAGGCGAGCAAGAGAAGCAGCTGAGAGGAGGGGGTGGCTCCCCGAGTGGGGAGCTGAGTCTGCAGAGGGTCTGGGCCACCCCAGCCCCTGGACAAGTGAGTATCTTCTGAAGGAAGGCTGTTCAAAAGGCAAAGAGGAGTCCATGTTCCCAGGGGCCAGTCTTCCCAGACAGTGCCCCAGGGCCTCACCCTTCCAGTTGTAACAATTCTCCAATGAGATCTTAGGTGCTGGGTCTTTGTACTTTGTCCAGGTTTTTTTTTTTTAAATGTAATAAATACTTTGCAAAATTTGGACTACAGAAAACATCGTTGAAAAACTCACCCATAAACCACCATTAAGAAAAGTGCTTGTTTTCCTTCATTTGCTCATGCTCAGACTTGGGATAAAGGAAAATAACCAAATGTAGGGTAGACAATCTTACGGGTGGTCCTAATTAGCAGCGTTACCACCTTAGAACTTGTTAGATGCAAGTCTCCAGGACCACCTCAGACCTGCTGAGTTAGAAGCTGGGGCAGGACCACCGTGTTCTGTGCTTGGCAGATCCTTATGTCTCGAGTTCGAGACCCTTAAACTCTGCAACCTCCATGCAATCCTACCACGTGACCACTAGGGGGCACGAGCAGGCCGTAGTTTTTCAGCAATTGGTCCCTTTTCGATTTTCTGTTACTCTTTATTGCAGACCTTTTAACTTTAGACTTGTGGGTTTTTCTTTGTCTGTTAACATTTTATTGTTGTGGTTTTGGTTTAAGTTTACAGAGAAAACAGACTTCCAATTCAACAATTACAACAAGTTTTTGGTTTTTTTTTCAATGTGTGTGTGACATTGTTTTCAATCCCCTCAAAGCAACAACTCTCTTGTCCCCTAATCCCTGGATTCCCTATTCCAATTTGTCTTTCCTTCCTGTGTGATCTTTGTTTTGGGGGAAATGCTGCCCTTCTGGGCTTATTCGGTTGATGGTTCTCAGGAGCACACACCTCACGGGTGTTACTGTTCAGGTTGATCGCATCAGTAACGTCCGGCCTCTGGGCTGTTTGGCTAAAAGGTGATCCCAGGGTGCGTTCAGTTCCAGGTTTGAAGAGCTGAGTCCCTGGGGTTCTGCCTGCCTTTATCAGACTTGTACATCTGGTCCCCCCTTCCCCCATGATTTTTAATTTGTTCTACACTGCTCTTCCCTTCTATCCAAGTTTTCCTGTTGTAATCCCAGTCAGAGCAGCCTCTCATCTCAAGATGATTTTTCCTTTACAACACATATTCTGACCTTGTCACACTTTGAAAGGTCCTGTCCTTGGATGGAATCGCCCTGTGGCTTAGCCTTCATGTCAATGCCCTGTGTGGTTTGCTGGTGAGAGGACCTGGGACAGTGCTTGATTTACTTGAAACCTGAGGAAATAGATGAAGACTGGGGTAGAAGCGAACATTGTCTCCTGGATAAAGTCTGGGCACAAGGCGAGGCAGGATGCAGCCCCAGTGCAGTCTAGCCCCCCTTTTCCACCTATCCTGACAGCCCTGACCTCTAACCACGGTTAGCAGGGCCCTGGCCGGGAGCTGGCCTCTTCAGAGCTGCCCCTCTCCTCCTTCTAATTACATCTTTGAGAGGTTTCTTTTCAGAGCAACTGTACTGAGGCTTAATGTAAATATATATATATTCGAAATTTTGATGTTTTCACTTCAATGAATTTGACCATTGTCATGGCAACCAACTGATTTTTGTTTTATTTTATTATGGAAATTATAAAACAACTCACCAGTGCTGAGTAGGTGCTGGGGGGGTTGGAACCTCTGTAGATACACAGCCTTTGAGCTAGCAGGGCAAAGACCACCAGGCTCCACCAGGACAATATAGAATAACAAAATGTTTCCTATTTTAGCCGTTTTAAGCTGTGTGCTTGAGTAATATTAATTCCTCTCATCATATGATATGTAGGGAGTTGTGGTGGCCTAGCGGTAAGGAGCTGCACTGCAATCCCAAAGACACAGAGTTCAAATCCACCAGCTGCTCCATGGAGAAGGATGAACAGTCTCCTCCCATGTGGTTACTGCCTCTGAAAACTCGCCGGAGGGTCCGCTGGGGGTTGCTTACGACTCGCCACCACCACGTCTTTCCAAAACTTTTTCTTCACCCTCGACCCTGTAAATGATAATTCCCCATTTCCTTCTCCCTCAGGTCTTGTACAGGAGCCCTGGTGACACAGTGGGTTAAGCATTGGGCTGCAACCCAAAACGCAGTGCACATTGAACCCACCTGAGGCAGAAGGATGAGGCAGCTGTTTCTGATGAGACCTGCAGCCTCGGAAACCCGGTGGGGCAGGCCGGTCTGTCCTAGAAGGTCACCTTACGTCCACTCGAGGGGCAGCGGCGTTTGGGGGGTTTCGGTGTCGCTAATTTTTATCCCAACTGCCGCGTGATCACTAAGAACGTTTGTTTGTCTTTATGTAATCACCTACTTGAGATATTCCATATGAGCTCTTTCTAAATTATATCCCCCATTTGTCCTCTTGCGTCTGGCTTTTGTCACTTAGTGTCATATTTTGTTTGGTTTCTTTTTATCTTTTAAATACATTTTTTATTTTATAACTGGCTTACTTACAAATTTTGTATGCATTGCTTTTCACACCTATCTTTCCCATTTCCTTTACGCACCCCTCCCTCCACCCATCAAATTATGCGACCCTGTAAGCACCCCCTCACCGTGCTCCACCCCATCACTGCCCATCCTCACCCCACTGCTCCCCCCTGGGGTCCTCATACACATTCTACAACAATGATCTAGTGTCATGCTTTCAAGCTTCACCACATCGTAGCATTTATCAGTATTTCTCATTGTTGTTGTTGTTGTTATGTGTTGTTGAATTGCTTGCGACTCATAGCAACCCTATGCACAACAGCTCTGAACCCTGCTCTATCTTGAGCCAACCCGATTGTCTCTGACACACCTCTTCCCATTACCCCAGTCACTGCATCAATCCATCTCACCTAGGGTCTTCCTCTCTTCAGCTGTCCCTCCACCCTCCCAAGCATGATGTCCCTCTGCAAGTACTGCTCCCTCCTTGCAACATGCCCAAACTATTTCAGACAAAGTTTGAAAATCCTTGCCTCTAAGGAGCAGCCTGGTTTCACCCTCTCCAGAACAAACCTGTTTGTTCTCCTAGCAGTCTGTGCTATATTCAACACTTTTCTCCAGCACCACAGCTCAATAACATCAATTCTACTTCTGTCATCCTTAGTCATTGTCCAGCTCTCTGATTGCATAGCAAGAAATTGTGAAGACTGTAGCCTGCATCAGGCACCCCTTAGTCTCTAGACTGACATCCTTGCTCTTCAGCATTCTGGACAGGTCCAATGCAGCTTGTCTTTTGATTTCCTGCCTGCTGGTACCAAGGGTGTTGATTGTGGAGCCAAGCAAATTAATGCTGTTAACAATCTGAATCTCTTCACCATCTGTCATGATGCTGCCAGTTGGCCCAACAGTAAAAGTCTTTGTCTTCTTAATGTTGAGCTTCAATCTAGATTGAAGGCTATAGTCCTTGACTGCCTGCAGCAAATGCCTGAGATCCTCCTCAGTTTCGACAAGCAAGGTTGTGTCATCTGCATAACACAGTGTTATAGCTATGCAGTATTCCATTATGTGATGTGTCACAGTTTATTCATTTGCTCCTCTGATGGACTCTACCTGTTCCTACCCCTTGGCTCTCATGCGTCATGCTGCAGTGAGCTTTGTGGACACTTTTGCTTTTTCTAATGAAACTTATTGTTTTTGTCAGTGCCGCTGAGTCAGCTCTGACTCATCATGACTTGTGGACAGCAGAAGGATACACTCTGGGCCCTGCACCACCCTCGCGGCCACTGCTGTGCCTCCATCCACGCTGTACCACGGCGTCATGATCTGTGGACAGAAGAAGGAAACACTCTGGGCCCTGCACCACCCTCACGGCCACTGCTGTGCCTCCATCCACGCTGTACCACGGCATCAATCTGTTTTGTTGAGGGTCTTCCTTTTACGTTGACCCTTTGCTACACTGAACATAATGGCCTTCTCAAAGACTGACTTCTTATAACATTCCCTGTGCATGTGCAGGAAGTCTCCCTTCCTCGCTTCGAAGGAGCCCTGGGGCTGCATTTCCCCACAAGACAGGTTTGTTTCTTCTTCCGGGAGCCCATTCAGTGGGCTTCACCAACACCACAATTCAAGGACACCAGCTCTTTGCTGGTCTTCTTAGCCACTATCCCTGTGTCCCAACTCCTTGCAAACACCACAGTGCTTAGCATCGGACAGCCTCTGGCCCCTCCTTCAGGGCTGTAGGTTCAAGCAGGGAGGGCTCTTTCGGAATTCACCTTTGACCAGCAGCTTCCTTGAGTAGTTTCTGTCCTGGAGGACCCGGGCCTGGAGTGGCCCACGGGACCTTTGTCCTGCACCTTCACAGTGTTCAGTCCTTTCCTTCCTGGTCCTGAGTTTCTTCTGGGGAACATTTCAGCCTTCAGCAACTTAAAAAACATTTTTTAACTAATATTTTATCATTCATATATATTGTGTTTCACGCATGTGCATAGTGTTTTAGACAATCTTTCATTTACATGATAGTTCGTTCATGTTGATTGTGGGGTGCCCCTTATAAACATCTTATATTCAAGTATATTCATGAAAACGTGTAAGCCAGCTTCTTCATGCCTCTGGCCTTAACATTGCCGTTTCAGAGAGGCAGTTTCTGATTTGCCATCCCCATGAAACCAGGACTCAGAGGGAACAAGCATGTCTGTTTTGCTGAAGGAGCCTCTGTTGATTTGGAAAGTTTGAGCACTTCCCTCCACAAGCAATGTCCAGCGCAGAGCAGGCCCTCGGGTGCGGTGGTCAGCCCTAGCTCGCAAGACGGATCTTCTACTCTACATCTGGCTGGGTTGCAGGTTTTCATATTTGTTAGGTGACTGGTGGCGACTCTGTAAGCAAGGGCTGGAAAACTTGCCCTGCCGCCATCTTCACCCACTCCGCCATGCCCGTTGCTGTCACTGGTCACTCTGTCAGCCATCACTGGTGCAGAAATCCACAGCCCTTCCTCCTCCATCGGCTCAGAGGCTGTGATGTCACTCAAGGAGTGTGACCATTCTTGCTCTGTCTTTCCCCAATTGTCCCACCATCAGGAACTGCGTTCAATCCACTCTGAATGGATTCCCTCCTGGTCTCTCCCTCCAGGCCCGGGTACTCACTCACAACGTTCAGAATCCTACACTGAGGACCCTGGTGATGCTGTGGTTAAGGCCTTCGGCTGCTAACCAGAATTTCAGCTGTTTGATCCCATCAGCCACTCCTTGGAAGAAGGCGTGCAGTCTGCTTCCAGAAAGATTTGTATTGTCAAAAAGCCCAGGGCAGTCCCGTGCTGCGTTACTGCGAAGTGTTGGAGCTTGACTGCAAGGGGTCTCAGCTTGTGTGCTTATGTCATCAGAGTGACTTCACCTCTAAGATCCAGGTGACCTCACTTACATGGCATTAGCCAAGTACATGACAAATCAAGTGTGTTTCTGCTTCTGTGTACTCAGCCCACTGCCATGGAGCTGCTGTGGACTTGGTGGGCCTGTGGGAGCTGCCCCATGGGGCTCGGGGGCTCGCAAGGCTGTGTGCCCCCTGCCTCATCTGCCTCTGGGGAGGGTCTGGTGGGTTTGAATCTCCAACTTCCTTCTGGTTGTTGTTGTTGTTAAGTGCTGTTGAGCCATAGACAGCTCGTAGCAACCCTATGAACGAGAGTCCTGATCCCTTGTATAACTTTCATCATTTCTCCAAGTTCATAGGGTTTCTGGAGGCAAGCTATGTTAGAAGTGCCATTCCTGCTTCCAATCTTGTTTCAATTGGTAAGCTCCACCAAACATTGTCCACCATGGGTGACCATTATCCCATTTAACACATTAGTGTCACAGTGTTCAGCATCACAGCAACCATGAGTTACCTCTGTACAGCAATACACAGACCAGTGCTGCACCACCTAGAAGAATGTTTGACCAAAATCAGTTAAAACCAGGCCTGTACGCAGCCAAATATTTAACCATGGTGCCACTAGAGCATGTTCCAGAACCAGATGCAATCCTGCTGAAGCCCCGGGGATCTTAGCGCTCGACCGACACTGTATCCAGTTGCCCCCAATCACCGCTGAGCCTCCAGTGCGTTTTGAGAGGTTGTAAATCACCCAGGAAATGACTCATCTTTCTCCCGAGAACCACCTAGTAGTTTTGAACTGCCAGCCTTTGGGATGGCAGCACAACCCCTTACCACTCGGCCACCAGTGTTCCCACAGGGTTCGTTATATGGCGTCAGGGATGAACCAGTTCATAGTTGTCCCTCTAGCAGATTCCCAGAGGCTGTAAACCACACGGGAGGAGAGTGCCCATCTTTTCCCTGCGGAGCAGCTGGTGGATTTGAACCACGTGCTTTTGTGTTGGCAAAGCAATTCCTTAGCTACTAGACCACCAGAGTCTAAATTTAATGGGGGAAAAAACAAAAATCCTTTGTAAATGAGCAGAATCCAAGCTGACGTTGACCCTTCAGGACAGATAGAACAACCCTGTAATGTTTCCAAGACTGTAAATCTTCGTGGGAGCGGGCTGCCTCCCTTTCTGTCATTGTGAAGCTGGATGATTTGAACCATTCACAGTTAGGACAGCAGCCCACTCATTAACTACAGAGCCAGAGACCTCCTTTGTGCTCAAAGGCTCAAAGGACTGGAATTTAGATAATGGGGCAACTAGAAGGATGGCCTGCTGGCAGCCCTGGCCAGTGGACATGGACCAAGTGGTGGGGCTGGATGTCAGGGTCCCCCGAGGACCCCGGAGTTGGGAGGCCATGCCCAGGAGTCCCCAGAGGAGGATGGACTGTGGACACAGCAGCAAACTGAGCTACTGCAACCTCCAAAAAGAACCACAAAGACCCAAACCAGCCTCACGGTCTGCAGGAGCCGGTGCCCTTCCGTGAGGATACAGCCGAATGGCCCCCTCTGCGCACGGGAGGAGGCTGAGAAACACCAAGGGGTCACGTCCAGGATCCTCCAGCAACACGAAGATGTAAGGAAACACTGGGCACAATAGGCAGAGAAGCAGGGAGCTGGAGTTTCCAGAGAAGCTGGCCGAGCAGCTTGAGGAGGCCTGCAGGCCGTCACCACTCCACCCAGGAGGCCACGGTGGCCGGCCTCACAGCTGCAGGCCTTCTAAGCCGAAATGAAGAGGGTAGAAGGCTCGATCCTGAGTACATCCGGGATCATGGAGGCCCACCTGTGAGGGGAGAAGGAGCCCAAGAGCCTGCACGTTGTCACTGAGATGAAAATGAGCTGGGAGAGTGTCGGATCCACATGGACACAGGGAAAGGAAAGCGCTGTGTTGAAGAAGATTACTTCCCCTCTGCTGCAGCCAGAGAACCAGGAACTCCACGCCTGAGGCCAAAACCAGGTGGTCACATCGAGGCGGCTCGCTGAGGATCTGTTGCTTGCCTGACAGGCCCTGGACAGGGAGTTGTGGTCACAGTGGTGGTGACAGCTTCAGGGGAGGCAGAGGAGCTGCTGTCCCAGGTCCTTGGGTCTCACGCCTCCCCAGCCTTTCCCCTGGCTTCTGACACTGCCACATAATATTCCTTGAGGCCACAAAGGGCTCAGGCCCGCCATGATGGCTGTGGCCGCAGCTCTCTCCAGAGGACTTTTCTCAGAGGACAGCGGCACCTTGCTGCTCCTCTCCCCAGAGGAAGGCCGAGCAGGAGTGACGTGGAGCCCAGGCCACACAGAGCTACCCACAAGGCCCGAGGCCGCACACACACCATCCATTGAGTTGGTCCAGAATCTTCCATGTGATATAAGGAGTTGCCAAGGAAGAGGAAAGGTACCTTGGACTCTCACACTTCCCTGACACGTCCAAACCACTAAGGGTTCCTCCATCAATAGGCAGGGAAGAGAATATTCTGGAAGGTTAAGCAGTCAAGTATTTCAACCCACAAGTGACACATCTACTCACATTTAATTGGCCAAAACAAGTTACCTGACTACAGTTTACTTCAATGAGTGAGGAAGGGCAATCTTCCTTTGTGCCTGGTTGTAGACATAGTTGCTTGGTTCCCCCAGAGAAGAAAGGTTCAGGTTCCCCCAGAGAAGAAAGACTTGGTATCCACTCTGAACAACCCTCCACTGAAAACCCCAGAGGCGTGTTCTCCCCTGCCCTCCACTGAGCACTTTAGGCCGCAGAATGACTTTAGAGGCAGTTTTTAATTATGAAGGCAGGACTTGAGAAGGGACAAGTTGTAAGAGTGGCCTAGTGGTAAGAAGCTGTGCTGCAATCCCAACGACATGTGGTTCAAATCCACCAGCTGCTCTGTGGGAGAAGAATGCGCAATTTCCTCCTCTGTGATTTGTTATTGTTGTTAGGTGCCACTGAGTCAAATACGACTCATAGAGACCATATGAACAGCTGACCTGCCCTGTCCTGTGCCATTCTCATCGTCTCTGACATACCAGAGCCCATTGTTGCAGCCACGTTTCAACCCACCTCGTTGGGGATCTTCCTCTCCTTCGCTGACCCTCCAGCTTTTCAAGCATAATGTCCCTTTCCAAGGAATAGCTGCACCTACCTACATGTCCAAAGCAGGAGAGAGGAAAACTGCTGGAGAGTCAGCTATGGGTTGGTTCTGATGCAATGGCACACAAACAACCACAACAACCTTCATGTTGCCTGTGAGGAGATTAATAGCTATACCCTCACCCATGGTGGACAGGCTGTGCAACTAAAGAGAACATTCAGAATCTTGTTTAAAAAGAAAAGAATGCCAAGGACATTTGGAGAGGGCAGGTGTTGACAGTTTTGCTGGGGAAGTTAAAGAGGGTCCCAGACAATGTTAACACAGACCCAGAAAGGGCAGAGCGGCAGAGAAGCAAATGTGCTCATTCATCATCTCTCTAAAAGAACCTAAAGTCAGTCTGTGATTTTGGTTTTGATAATAATATAAATGTGGGTTTAATATATTTTTTTGTATGTGTGTAAAGCTTTAAGGAACTGCTAATGGAATTAAAAACAAACAGGATGTCTGCTTTCCAAATCATTGCCAAGGATAAAAGCAAGCCCAATGGGCTGCAGAAAAAAAAAATTAAGTTCAAAAGGAATAACAAAATTTTTTAAAAGAACTTTTAAAACAAAAAGTCAAAATTTAAGAGAAAGAAGTCAGCCCAAGCAGAAGCAATGATTGCAACAAATGTGAATCGTTTAAGGTTATTAAAAAAGCAAAATGTGGTAATTTATGTGGATTTTAACCTGATACATTATAAGCACATCTAAGTATAAACACTTAAAGAGTGTTAGGGTATAAATGCACCCACATGCACATGCACGGTCATATACATATATCCCCAAAGACCATGAAGTTCAATCACTGTGACTCCTTGTGCATCAGAGTAGAACACGCCTCTGGGGGTTTTCAGTGGAGGGTTGTTCAGAATGGATACCAAGTCCTTCTTCTCTGGGGGAACCTGAACCTTCACTCTTTCTGTTAGCAACCAAGCAACTATTTCTACAACCAGGCACAAAGGAAGATTGCCTTTCCTTACACATTGAAGTAAACTGTAGTCAGGTAACTTGTTTTGGCCAATTAAATGTGAGTAGATGTGTCACTTGTGGGTAGAAATACTTGACTGCTTAACCTTCCAGAATATTCTCTTCCCTGCCTATTGATGGAGGAACCCTTAGTGGTTTGGAGGTGTACGGAAGGTCATGACATGGAGAAAAATCTGTCCTGAGGAGTTGTCCAGATAGCACAACAGACTTTGCTGAAGCAAGAAATAAATCTGTTGCATTTGGCGAGTTGGTTGGTATCACAGCATAACCTCACGTATCCTATCTAAAGCCTAAATTAATACCAGAACTTTATTTACCAAATAAATGACAGCTCTGTTAAGTTAGCTGACTTAAGGAAGAAATCAGAGACAAGAGAAAGCTTAATGCAGCTTTTTTAAAGGTGGAGTGGGGAACAGGGAGCTCCTGGGTGAAGTTCCTCATTCTGGGGATAGCTTAAAATACAAGGACAAATTAAAAAATAAGTATTCTTTTCAAACATTATTATAATTTTGTCTTCCAAGAACAAAAAATAAGGTCATTTGATATGGACATGGTAATACAGTAAGTCAAGTAGATGAAATGTTTGCAGAATTTTCAACGGTGCCTATGTAACAAGAGCAAGGGTAGCATGAGGACAGCCATCTGACCTCTACTAACTCCAGAAGGGCAAACTGCCCCCATCGACAGCATCTACAACACCAAACCAACTCCCCTAAGGTCTGCCATGTCTCCAACGGCTATCCTAACTCTAATACCAATCCTACTGCCCAAATGGACTCAAAATGCATTATAATAGCTAAGCAGACCACCTAGAAATATATACATATGAGGTTTATTAGGGGAGTTAACAGATTACAACTCAGGATGGCAATAGGAATACCATTTCTCAGTCAGGACAGCTTCTGAAGCATGTTTGCAGGCCCTCAGCTTTCAGACTTGCAGCTTTAGGCCAATGTTACAAAGCTCTCTTAGTCCTACCAACTAAGGCATCTCTCCTCCTCTGTCTTCCGGCAAGCTTGGATGAAGTCCCCCCGTTCTGATTCTGTTGGGTAGCAGTCCCAGGTCTGTCTCATGTTGGGTCTCTGGTTCTCTGCTGTGGCAGCTGCTTCTCTCCTGTAGGTCTGGCTGGTGCAAGAATCTCTGGCCCCAAAGGGTGTGTGCACCATTCTCTGCTTCTTCATCTTGCTGGTGGTTGAGATTCTCAGATTTCTGTTGTTGAATCTGCTCAATTTAAACCTGGTGGAATGGTGAAAGGAGCCAATCTCCTTGTGGTTAGACTAATACATCTATTGGCATATTCTCACCCTATCATACTGCAAAGTCAGGGCAAAGCCTAGGAAAACTATTTTGAATAATAGATTCATAATATCATAATATATATAATTTACA
>NW_006399877.1:8305407-8312278 GCF_000299155.1 Elephantulus edwardii | reverse complement strand
GGGAGGGTGGAGGGACAGCGCAGGAGGGGAAGACCCTCTATGAGGTGGATTGATTCAGTGACTGGGATAGTTGGGATGAGAGTGTCAGAGACAGTGCGATCGGCACAGGACAGAGCAGAGTTTAGGGCTGTTGTACATAGGGTCACTATGAGTCGCAAGCGACTCGACGGCACATAACAACAACAAGTGGAGCAGATGTAATCTGCTGGTCAAAAATCAGGATGAAGTTTATCAGCCAAACAGGTCCTGGCTCCAAAGCTGGATTTCAGCAGGGCCTCCTTCCTGGTGGCACAACATGTCGCATGTCAGGCTGCTAATCAAAAGTCCGGCAGTCTGAGCCCACTAGTCTCTCCCAAGGAGAAAGATGGGCAGTGTCCTCCTATAAAGATTTACAGCCTGGGAAACTCAGCGGAGGTCACTATGAACCCAAACGGGCTCGAGGGCAGGGAGACCTCAGCGTCTCACTAACGTGTCCCAGACACAGACCTCCCGTCCTTGGAAGTGAGGACGCACCGTGTCAGGGCCCAGGAGAACGGATGGCTCTCAGCCTGGAAGCACCAAGCCCTCACCCTGTCGTCCCGAGGACAGAGCAGCCAGCACCCGCCTCTCCACTCGTTGGGTCCTCACTCAGGGCCCAGGGTCTGTGCCTACCAGAAAGCTGGTCAGCCCTTCAAACAGGCCATTTTCTGCCATTCCCCGTATTCTGCCACTTTCCCCATCTCTTTCTCAAATAAGTTCTTATTGTTCTTATAATCCAAATAAGTCAGTACTGGGGATTCTGACTTACAGTGACCCTCCAGGGCTTTGCCCCAGGACTTCCAAGGCTGTCATCCTGTTGGTGTTTTGGGTTACGTGTGGGGCTGCAAATCTAAAGGTCACCAGTTTGAATCTGCCAGCTGCTCCGTGGGGAAAAGAGGAAGCAGTTTGTGCCCATGAAGAGTTCCAGTCTTGGAAACATACCGTGAGTCAGAGCTGACTTGATGGCAATGAATTGATTTGAATGTTTGTTTTGTTCTTTTTAAAATTTTAATGAACATTTACAGAGATTTTGAATTTCCATTCATTCATTGTTGCACTTGTCTCCCTGCCACCCCTCCCCTCCTATTCGCGCCTCTCTTTGAAAAGTAAAAGATTAATTCTTTCATTGGTATATACAATCCCCCTGCACACACCCCACCCCCCAAACATCCTGAGTACCCTCCCCTATGCAACCTTAATTCTGGACTCTTGTGATAACCATAAAACCCTATCACATAGCTCTTTTAAATTGTTCTCTCCCTCATCTGTTTCAATGCAGTATACAAAATTTATCCAGTTTTTCTCAGTCTTACCCCAACCCTGATGTCAGTCCCATTCTACAACAGTGGCACCATGCAGTATTTGTCCTTTTGTGACTGAGATACTTCACGCAGCATAATGTCCTCCAGGGTCACCCATTTGGAATAATATTGCATGAGTTCCTTGTTTTTCAATGCAGCATAGTATTCCACTGTGTGAATATACCACAGCCTCTCTATCCATTTGTTTGTTGATGGGCACTTAGGTTGTTTCCAAGTCCTTGCTATTGTGAACAAAGCTGCGATGAACATGGGTGTGCATTTGTTTTGTTCGTTTAAAAATCTTTGTGGAATCAGTTTGCCACATCTTTCTCCGGAGGAACAACCTATGGACTCAAATCAGCAGCTAACATTACGTATTTGACTAAGAGGCAAATATTTAAGTGCTGTGCCACCAAACTCCTTCCTTAACTGAGACTGGAAAGGACGCTGGTCTTCTACGCAGCAGGAGGACAAGGCTTCTACGCATGAAACACTAGATTGTAAGGTCACGGATACTCCAAGGGGCAAAAAAGGGCCGACTCCTCCAGTGAAGAAGTCCTGGAAAGCAATGGAGGCTCTTCACAGGTAGCCCAGTCCTTTTGAACAGGTCTGCGTGTGGCCAGGAGGGACCCGGCCTTGGAGAAGGACATCATGCTTTGAAGGGTGGAGGGTCAGCACAGGAGAGGAAGACCGTGGATGTGACGGATCGATACGGTGACTGGGGCAGTGAGGGTGGACCTGTCAGGGACGGTGAGGTTGGCTCAGGACCGAGCAGAGTTCAGAGCTATTGTTCAGAGGGTCACTGTGAGATCCGGTGGACGCGACGGCATGTAACTACGACAATAACGTGAGTCTGAATTGGTCCGACGGTGGTGGATGGGTGACTTTGATAGTCTATTCAATATGATGGACGCCTTATCGTTTATAAATCCACATGTGGGGCTGTGGTGGCCTCATGGTAAGAAGCCTCCTCCTGAGCGATTTACAGCCTCTGAACATCCGCCGGACGATCAGCTAGCGGCCGCTTCCGACTCAGAGATCCACAACGACAGCATTAAGCAATAAAGGATGAAAACACCTCAGACTAGAGTACGAGTTACCAAAATGTGGCAGAGAGGCCTGCTATTGGGGAAATGGTGCCACGAGCCTAGCTCACCAGAGTTGTCACAAAGCTTCAGTTTGTTAAAAACCAGCATCTTTGTAGGGCCTGTGGCTTTAACCTGTGGAGCAGTCTAGCCCAAGTGGGTATGTGGACAGCTCAGGCTGTTGGAACCCGCTCAGTGGTGCCCCCTTCACGTGGCAGAGGCCCCTCTAGATTCAGGTGGGCCGTTTCTCCTCCTCCCTGGTTATGGACGGCCCCTACAGCAGCTCCAACCAGGGGCACACTTTCCTGTTCCCACCCTAGGAGTGAGCCTGGCTTCCCACCAGCACCCCCACGGCTGTCCACACCTCAGAGGGCGGTCCCTTCCCTCGGACCCCTGAGCTGAATGACATCCTGGTCCCTGCGTGCAGCTGTCCTCAGCTCTCCCTCCCTTGACCTTGCCTGAGCATTACCGCCCCTTTGGTCACCCCAGCGGCCTCCTTCTTGAGAAGTCTCGCTTCTGACCAATCTTCGTGGGTGTGATGTCCGAGGAAGCACCTCCAGTGGTTGGTTGGTCCAGCTGAGGGGCTAGTGGGGTCACTCTGGTGTCCTCCTCTCTGTCACTCCATCACCAGATGCGCTGCTCCTGTGCCAGGGAGGGGCCCCTCGATGACCTCCACTTGGGGTGCGTGGCAGGGTCTCACCCAGGGTAAAAATAACCCATGGCCAGGCCAAACAGGTAAACTGTGAGTCAACAGAGCAGGCTACCACTTCAGTATTTATAGATCTGAAGTCTTCAATTCTATCGCCAAAAGCGATAATTTCAGTTGGCTACACAAATGTGAAATCAAGTGGGTAGAAGAAAAAGACCAGGTATTTTCCCACAATAATTAGCTAACTTGAGCTCCTTAAATTCTCCATTTATCACAGCTGTGCCTTCCCTGTAAGGCGCTGGCTTGGAAATCTTGGCTTTGCTGAGGTGCAGGGAGTGGTCTGCGACCGATACAGGGAGGACTTGGGTCAATCAAGATTCCACTTCTTTCAGATTTGACCCATCAGATCTCAAAGGACTATGGTGTCTGTCTGGAGGACTCAGGCCATGCTCTTAGAGGTCTCTTTATTATTGATGACAAGGGAATCCTCAGACACATTACTCTGAATGACCTTCCTGTGGGTAGATCAGTGGATGAAATACTCGGTTTGGTTCAAGCATTCCAGTACACCGACAAACACGGCAAAGTCTGCCCTGCTGGCTGGAAACCTGGTAGTGAACCAATCAAACCTGGAGATGCACGAAAGCCTGGTGGCCAAGGGAAGAGTTATAATCCCAGATCCCGCTGGAAAACTGAAGTATTTCAACAAACTGAGTTGAAAAAATACTTCATCAGGGAACAATATTTGAATGTTACCAATAAAGTTCAATGTTTTGTTGCCACACAAAAAAAAAACACAACAAACAACAACCAAACAAAAAAAACCAAACCCATGGCCAACGGTCCTGCCTCCTGGTGGGCAGATCAGAACTGCCTCAGAGCGTGTCTAAGACTGGTCTTTCAGAAGCAGAGTGCTTCACCTTTCTGCTGGACAGTGGTAGGTGAGTTCAAACTACAGACCTCGTGGTTAGCAGCCAATTGCTTTAACTACTATGCTACGCAAGCTCCTTGTCCCTTACGCACAACCGAGCAAGTGAGGTGAGTGTGGGCACACTTACTGTTACTTATTAGTGCACTGGGAACAATTTCACTACATCTTTTTTAAATGAATGATTTATTTATTGTAAATACCTTTTTTCTTTCTTTTTTACCATTTAAAAACATTGGGATTTTTAGACGTTGAGTTTCATTCCTGTACGTTGTGCTTGGTTCAAGAATCCATATTCATTGTGTTGACACTGGACACTTGTGGAAGTGCACCCGGGCTTACCTGGCTGGATTCTTGTCACTCTGCAAACCCAAAGCAAACCCTTGCTTTGAAGTTGAGTCTCACTCAAGATCACCCTCCACTGAGCTTCTGAGGCTGTAAATCTATGAAGGGGAAGGCTCATTTTTTTTCTTGAGGAAGAGCTGGGGATTCGAACCACTGACCTTTCAGTTAGCAGCCTGACATGTTCCGTGCTGCACGGGGCGGGCTCCCTCTGTCTCTGTCAGGGACTGCTAATTGACAAGAGGCTGTAGGAAGTTGCTGCAGCGCTCGAAGGGAGAGATGCTGCCAGACATGGAAGTAGAATGTTTACTGTGGTGGAAAACAAGTGAAACTGGCCATTTCAGATGAATAAGTAAACTGAAGTCAGCCAGTGCCTGTGGTGTTTATTAGGCATCCTGACGACGCTGCCTGAGCAGGTTTGGAAGGTGACCAGGGCCCCGAGTGTCACCAGCAATGCCAGGAGGCAGGCTGGCCCTTCACTGCCCCTCAGCAAAGCGAGTGGTTTCTGGGGGCCTCCCAGCACCTGAAACTGCCTCTCTGCACCCAGGTGTGCTAGCCCAGTGCAAACCCCACACAGGTACTGCCCTGATCTGAGGGCCTGTCCCTCCTGGGTCAGCCTCACAGTGATTCTGGCTGCTGACCCCAAGGGCAGAGGGGACACATGACAGCTTTGGAGATGAGATGCTGGTTCAAGGGAGGAGGCCTAGTGGAGTCCTTGAGTGAGGAAATGCCGCCGGGGTGACCTGGGCAGGTAATTTCCTGTGACTTACAGGACAGCTGCCAACTTTCCCTTGTGGTCCAGCAGAAACCCCACGCGGAGACCACAAGCCACAGGCCTTTAAGTTTGTGGGCACCTGGCACTTGTACCTGCCTTAGGGGCTAATCTGTGGGCAGGATTCGTTTGGAAGAGGGCTCATTGGAGAGTCCTCAGCAGCTCAGGGCTGCAGCCTTCAGGGGAAGCTCCTACTTTCAGTGGTGGCCCCCCATCCCAGAATTCTCTGTCCATTCTGCCTCTGCGTTAAGGAGGTCAACCTGCCTCGTCTCTTCCAAGCCCAGTGTCACCATACCTCCCCTTGCCCTGGCCCCTGTCCTGCACTCCCTGGTGGCACCGTGTCCAGACCTGCCTGTGACACAGTGAGCAGAGACCTTCCGCCCCTGCTTGACCCAGGAACTCAAATTCTGAGCCACAGAGGAGGGGGGACAGGGCCCCCAGTAGTGTGCTAGGGCCCAGGAGGAGGGATAGCAATGTCCCTGGGGCAGTGGCAGAAATGGCAAGGCTGAAGAGGTCCCTGACCTTCCCCAGCTGGTTTTAAAAGGTTTTCTCTTAAACAGTGAAACAATGAATGAATGAAAACCCAAAATCTCTGTAAATGTTCATTAAAACTAATAAAATTTAATAATATTTGGGGGGAAAAAAGGTTTTCTCTTGTGGTGCGGTCACTTCACTGGTAAGGATCACTAAGCCTCTTGAGAACCTGCTGCTGGGAGGTCCACCCAAGGAGCAAAGGTCACAGTGTCATCAGCCACCTTCTCAGTAAAGCTATTCCCTCAGCAATGGGTCCACACTCATCCAGGTGTCCTGACCTCGCTATGAGATCACCATGCCCCCAACTCCTGCTTCTGCCCATTTTCCCACTTCTCCTGGCACAATGGGGCGTCTGCACAGAGCTGCCACTGTACCCAGAGGGATGGGGCTAGCTCACCTTGGAATGAGTTTCCTGTTTGTTTCAGGAAGCAAAGTTCTAAATATTTATATTTTCACCTTGGTGGCTCCACGGTGTGTAGGAATGAGAATCGTCAGAGGTCCACTGACAAAGTATGGAGCTTGACACAGACAGGAGAGCTGATGGTGCGTCCTCTCCTAAGAGCCGGGGTGACCTCGGCCTCAGACCCAGGCTGGCCATGACATTGACCGCGAAGGAAAGGCCGCACCGTCCCATCCTTAGTGTGCAAGTCAGTGAGATTTGCTAACACCTGTCAGAGATGTGGGTCAGTTCTGCAAGGCCCACGGAGTTGTTATTACACAGAATTACACCTTTCTGTAAGAACAGAGAAGGGAGAGGAGAGAGCACAGGTGGTGTGATCTGTAGCGAGCTTTGCTCATAACCTAAAAGTGGCATCTCCCTGGCAGGTGGGCCCCACCAGCAGCTCCATGGGAGAAAGACGGGTAACCCCCCCACCCGGGTAACCCCCCCACCCCGTGTGATTTACAGCCTCCTAAAACCTGCTGGAGTGCTGGCTGGGAATCAGTTTCTGCTCAACGGCAACAGAGGAGGCACTCCAGTAGTGTAGTGTGTTATGTGTTTGACACGAAGGTCAGTGGTTTGAATCCACCAGCCGCTTTGCAGGAGGAAGACAGTCTCCTCCTTTAAAGGTTCACAGGCTCCAAACCCAAATAAGATTCCCTATGAATTGGAACCACACCACTACAGTGGGTTTGGAATAGCAAAAGAGCCGAGGCAATTGTGGTTCAGAGACAGGATTCTTGCCTTCCATGCAGAGGCCCTAGGCTCGATTCCAGCTAATGCACCTCTTTTTTTTTTTTTTT
>NW_006399877.1:8302146-8305307 GCF_000299155.1 Elephantulus edwardii | reverse complement strand
TTTTTTTGTGCGTGTACCGTCAAATCGGATCTGACTGGTACAGGAGGAGATTGCACCTCCTTCTCCAGCAGAGCACCTGGTGGATTCAAACTGCAAACGTCTGGCATTGCAGTTGCAGCTTCTTGCCACTAGGCCACCAGAGCTCCCTTAATGCACCTCTTATGAAGCCAGCAGCTCTCTGTCGGTGGAGGCTCGTGTGTTGCTTCCTTTCAGTATCAGCCAGTTTCACCCTGGGGATCACAGCGTCTGCTCTGCAGCTGCTCATGGAGCTGGGGCGGGATTGAGCAGTCGTTTAATTCATTGCTTCAACTCATAGTGGCTCGTCATGAGTCAAGCCAGCTTGACAGCAGCTGGATTCAATTTCACTGGCCTTCCTCACCTGCCTGAGCCTAGTGGCCACTTGGGAACAGAATCCAGAAGACTAGTGTCTTCCCTGGAGATTCAAGTTCTGTAACTGTGGGGATAGGTCAGCATTTTTAACAAGTTCTCCAGGGAGCTGGTCCTTCCAGCCCGGGGGACCATGCGGTCAGATGCTATTAGAAGCAAGTCTTTCGTTCTCTCTCGACCTCAGACTAATTCCTAACCAAATAGTTGCCATGAGTAAATAAAGACAGATTCCAAGATGTTCATGGGATGACTTTTTTTTTTCTTTTACAATTTTTTTCCCAACTAGTTAGGACAAAAACATTACAATGATTGATTTTTTTCCATATAGTTACATAAATAAAATTTTTATAAATATCTCTTTATAAACAATATAAATAGCTTTACAACATAAATACATTTATGCATGACATGAATTTACAAACAGCAATGTTTTACAGCTGGTCTTGTCAGTCTCTTAAAAACTGTCCCTTGTCATCAAGTCGGTGTAGGTGTGTGTGGTTCATGTATATAATATATATATAATATATATAACTTTTTATTTTTCATTTAAAAAAAACCCAAACAATAAAATCACATCCCCTCCAAAATAATAATAAAACAGCTGGTGTTGTGTATTCCCAGTACCAAGGGAAGGAAAAAAAAAAAAAAAGTAAAAGCCGCATTGTGTCGGGAGGTGTCTCTGGATGCTGGGTGGTTGCCGATGACCAGATGACCACGAGTGACCGCATCACAACAGAGCAAGTTCCCAGTCCTGAAACACAGAGGGGTCACGTGATGCTAGCTCAGTGCTTCGACTTAACTGAGAAAGACAGGGCAGTTCTAGAACCTTCTGCTCATTCCCTCCAATAGCATGAGACAATGACTCACTACCTCTGCCATACAGCCACCTGGGGAAGTCCTGGCAGAGGCCTCTACTTCCTTGTGCCCTTGGCCCCTCCAGCACCCAGCTCAGTGGCTTCGCAGGTCTGCCAGCCTCCCCGCCCCTGGCTCTGTCTAATACCAGGCCTTGGGCTTGATGCTCCCTGAGATCAGAAGGAAATGGGGTTGTCCTCCTTTCTCTCTGCTACAACACAAGCCCCGTGTCTGGTACTGGGTTTATGGGTCTCTGGTGGCCTAACAGGTTAAGTGCTGGGCTACTAAATGAAAGGTTAGCAGTTCAAACCCATCAGTCACCAGCCACTGCTTGGGAAAGAGATGAGGCTGTCTGCTCCTGTTAAAATGCACAGCTTTGGACCCAGAGGAAGAGTTGCCAGAGTCAGGAACAACCAGAGGGCCTTAGGTTTTGAGTTCTGTGACAGCAGAGGGAAGGGAAAGGGATCCCTTAAGAACAGAAACACCAGGGCTCACGGCCCAACTCTGGTATTTGCTTCCTGTCTCTTTGAGTGTCACTCTCCTCATCCATAAAATGGGATAATAGCCACCTCCCAGGGCCACTTGTGAGATGTTGGGGGAGACAGGGTGTCTGGGTCACACCATCCTCAGCAAGCAGCACTTCCTCCCTGGCTGGCTTGCTTTCAGATGAGCCTGCCATAGGGACCCCCTCTGAGGCAGGGAAATGAGCTGGGGTATTGGATTTGTGGGATCAGGGGTTACCAGAGCTATTTGATGCAAGGAGTACCCATCCCTTGTACCTGGAGTCACACTGAACAGTGTCTGGGCCTGCTCGTGGGAAAAGGGTGTCCCACGAGGGCCTCATACTCTGGAGGGCTCAGTGTGCCTCCCTGGAGTCCCTTCACTGCTGTCCCATCAGCTGGAACTGATGGCAGAAGTTTATGATGGTCCTGGGGCTGTGGGCAATGGGTTCATTCAGGTCCTGGCACTGCTGTGTCTGTCATTAACATTTTATAACCAAGACCAATAACACGCCAGCGACGGTCATTACAAGGCTGCTCAGAACCCAAGCTGACCCATCTGCAGGGCGGTTCTCATTCATGTGAAAGCCCAGCCCCTGACAATCAGCTACCTCCAGTTTTGGCTTCCTCCCCAGGGAATGGGGTGAAGGTGGGGTTGAAAAGGGTTAGGAGGTTTCTCAGCGCTAAAAGAGAGAGTGTCCAGGAGGTCACCAAACTCCCCAGGTCAAAGAGATGAAGTCTTAGCAATAAACTTCCCCCTGCTGCCACCTCTCTCCAGCTGTCTGACCCTCAGTGGAGCCCACAGCCTCCCAGTTGAAGGCTGAATGTGGAAAGGGCACAAGAAACGATTCCATACAAAGTCAACAAACTTCGGTTCTGATTCTAAAGCTTGAATCTGGCTGAAGATTCCAGGCCTGCGACTCTCTTGACTTGTTTTCAAGAGAGGAGAGAAACAGAATAAAGCCAAGACAAAGGAGCCTGAATGTGGAGAGCATCCCATTCCCGTGCAGGGGTGAGGCTGGCTCAACAGACAAGAGACCCCCGCAGACCTGGGCAGAAGCACAGTTAGGCCAGTGTGTCTTCAGAGAGAGGCTGCAAGCTAGGGTGAGGTGGGCAGTTTGCAGGAGGGGGTGCTCTGGGGCTGCAGTTGCCTTAAACCAGCCGCTAGCACTCAACTTGTTCACAAGTTTGTCAGAGGAAATTAAGAAATGAGATTCTTCCAGGGAAAAAAAGTGTGCTGTACTGTAAAAATCAAAGCCAAACTAAACCTACTGCATTGAGTCAATTCTGATTCATGGCCAGCCTGGGAGTTACAGAGCAGAACTGTAATCCGTACGGAAGCAGATCACCAGACCTTCTTTCCGTGGTGCCCCTGGGTGGCCTCAAACCCCCAACCTTGAGGTTAGCAGATGAAGGCAAACT
>NW_006399877.1:8277411-8302046 GCF_000299155.1 Elephantulus edwardii | reverse complement strand
CCCCCCCCCCAATCCACTGTCATTAAGTTGATTTTGACCCAGCCACTTTGTAGGATGGAATAGAAATGTCCCCATGAATGTAGTCCTTACAGGAGCGGATGGCCCTGTTTTGTTCCTTCGGGGTGGCTGGTGGGTTAGAAATGCCGACCTTTCAGCTAGCAGCTCTGTGGCCACCAGGACTTCTGTCAAAATAGCCTTGATAATTTGCTGGCAAACTTTAACGAGGGGTACTCTTGTTTTCCACTGGGAGAGTCCAGGATGGACATGGACCGGCTTTCTGGGCGAAGAGACCAGCCTGTGGTGGCTGGAGTGGGACAGACAGGGCATGGGGCTGGGAATGAAGGCAGGAGGTGAAGCCAGGAACCGGGTGCTCTGGAATGTCAGCGTGGAGAGTGGGCACTGACGGACGGCAGGACTGGGGAGGAGAGGAGTGGGGTGTCTCAGCCGCATGCATTTGCTTGGACATGCAGGGCTGATGTAGCTCAGCCCTGATGGAGAGGGGAGACCCGACACCAGAAACTTGGAGCCTGCAAGAAAGAGTGACTGGTGCCAGAGTGTCGAGCTAAGGGGTGGGGGGACATGTTCGGCTGGACGCCATGCCAAAAGTAGGTTGATCTTAGTCTTTTTCTTTTCCTGAATGAGGGTCAGGAACACTGAGGTCACCAGAAGCCACCAGGCTGCAGCAGCGTCAGGACCCTGGACAGACTTGTCTACTCTCAGTCTTGCTTTTGGAACAGGACAAACTGGGAATACCCAAAAGAGGTCCCTGGTGCAAGCCGACAGGGGTCTATGCCACCTGCTGTGTGCTGCGGGCATTTTCCCCTGCTGTCCGCTTTACAGAAGACAAATCTGCCAGTTTGGAGCTGAGGAAGAGCGAGCCCAGAAGCAGAGCTGACCACGTGAATGTGTGCTTCCCCGCACTGTCCATACTGGCTACTGGCAGAGAAACTTGCACTTGGCTTGTGCCTACGCACGTCCTTCTCCTCTGCTCCTACAAACGCATACTCTACCTCTTACCCCTCAACTGGAAAACTGGGGCCGATGCTGCTGGTTTGGGGGTGGACAGGATCCTACCAAACCTCTCTGACCTCTCCAAGTGTCCGAGTGATAGCTTGAGCTTGCCAGACTTCCCTGACCACTTCATTCATGACTCACTTCACATGGAAACAGGCTGATAAATGAAGTGAGGGTAAGGGAGAGGGCCCGTAGGTCTGGACACACCCTGGGTTGGTGTCCTGCGGGACGGGGGTGTCCCTGGGCCGATGTCCCCCGTGCAGGCCAGGCCGGTGTACTCACCGCCGCCAGGGGTCGTCGCACTAACATCCCAGGCCGCTCATGGAGCCGATCCGGTCCAGCTTGAGGCCGAAGCAGCCCTTGGACAAGCCCTTCTTGTTGCCTCCTTTGTATTTGCGCGCGTTGGGGTGCTCGTGCAGGCGAGCCCACGCAGCCCGCGACTTGGTGTCCATGCGGAGGTCCCGGAGCAGCCGCGACCGGTCCCCCTTGAGGTTGGCGCCGCCGGCAGCCTTGTCGCCCTTCTTCTGAGCGCCGCCCGCAGCCTGGGGCTCGGTGGTCCCCTCCCCGGGGGCGCGCTGGACCTGTGTGCGGAGAAGAGGGCAGGTGAAGGGACGCGCCGCGACAGGGGGGCAGCCACGCGCAGCCGCCCGCGCGCCGCGTCACGTGCGATGCCGGGCAGGTCGGCTCCGCATCCACCTGCCACGCAGCCGCGGCTGTCCACCCTCTGGGGACACGCTGCCCTCCTCTCCTTAGCCTCTGGCCCGCTGGACACACAGAGGCTGGGGCTGTGCCTCTGCCGAAGTCTCCGGGGCCGGGAAGTCTACCCCGAGCCTGCGCTTCGAGGGCACCCGCTTCTCGGCGCGCACAGCTCGGGGAAGGGGCACAGAGCCGCCTTCTCCGTGTCCCCCTGCGCGCCCTGCGCAGGCCCGGCGTCCCCGCGCCAGCACCCACCTTCGGCTGAGCCCCGGGTTTAGCGTCGGAGGACCGGAGCGAGAGCAGAGTGAGCAGCAGGACGCAGACCAGCAGCTGGGAGAGGTGCATGGTGCTGGCGGAGCAGAGGGCGCACGGGGCCAGCGGGTGCAGAGCGGCGGGCGGGCTGCAGGCTGCGCGCGGGCGCTGGTCCCGATGCTGCGCTGCGCCGGCTGGGTGCGCTCTGAGCTCGCGGCTGCGCTCCCGCCTTTATAATCCAACCTGCCGCTGATGTCATCCGCCCGCCCACCCGGCCGCCCCGGCCAATGGCACGGTGCACAGAGCCCGGCTGGCCCGGAGGGGGCCCGCGGGGGCTCCTCCTTCCCCGCCACCTTCATCCATGCCCCCAAGGACCCCAGGCTCGCCGACTCGCTCCCTGCACCACTGAGTCGCACCACTTGCTGCACTTGCGCCCCGGCGTGCTGGGCCCTGTGCTCCCCGGCCCAACGCCTCCTCGTCGCCCGAGCTCCACTTTCTCTTCGTGCAGGTGCAGGGACGGGCTCTGAGGAAGCATGCCACTTGCCCAAAGTCACATAGTAAGAAAGTTGGTAGAGTCTGAAATCCAGGCAGGCCCTCCTTGTGGTCCAACTTGTTGCACCTGGCTCCGGTGAACAGGGACTTCAGTTCCACTTTCTGTCTGCTGGTTCCGAGCACTCTGGCTATACCGAGGTCGCTGGGTAGGGGGGTGGAGGTGGAGAGCAGAGGACCCGCGGAGGTCCGGGCTGGGGACACGGGCAGAGAGGGCTTTATTGGGGCCGCAGGGGGGAGCGCCAGACTTCTGCATGGAGAGCGCAAACTGCACCACTGTGTGCAAACCTTGCACTTGTGTGTGAGACACAGAAAGGTCTGCAAAGGCAAGTGGGAGGTACAGTGCCATGCGGGTGGGCAATGCGTGTCTTGTGTCCCCGGGGTGGCTCCAAGCTCCCGTTCAGGTTACCCACACAGAACGTCCCCAGGGCAGAGCTGGCGCGTGGGTTGTTTGTGTGAACCCTGCCTGCTCTCGGGTAGGAGCCCGGAGGGTGGGGATGTCTCAGGGTGTCCTGTGTGCCTGTACAGGCTGAGAGGAAACACCAGGCCTTGCGTGGCCTCTGTGAGCTGGGACAGGCCACCTTTGTATTTGAGACAGCCACCACTCTCCCTGGGCAAGAGCCTAGAGCCTTCGAAGTATCTCAAAATGTCAGTAGAAGTAGGGGGTCCCTGTAGCCCCCAAATTATGTGAAATGCAGTAATTTATGGTTTTGTTATCTGGAGGAGGACTCAAGGAAGAATAAATGCAGTGGCTCGTGCCAGGGACCTGGGGACAATACCCAGGTGTGAAGACCATTGTAGGGTTCTTTGGAAGCTGAATGTCCTTTTCCAGAGGAGAAGGGAGACCTGCATCAGGACAGCGCTGTTGTGGCTGGGAGCCAGGGAAGCAGCGGCCTGGCTCACCTCTTCCCCCTTGAGTGGGACACTCCAGACATACAAGGCCCTATGTCCCTGTGTTAGCAAATAACATTAGCTTTGAGGCTGGGTTTGGAGCCACAGGGCTCACAGATATCCAGGAGGATCCAGACACCAACAGGCCGTCCTGTGTGGGTATGGACCTTGCCTCACCACTTCCAAGCAGACGGCCCTGATTGCCTCTCCACCTAATGCCCACTGAGTGGCAGCACTCTTTCATTTGAGGAGAAAGGAAAGGGTGTGAGAAAGGGGTGAGGAGGGAGCTTGGGTTATGCTCTGTAGGTTCCCCCCTTCTGTTTCCTGTACAAAGGACTTTCACAGTCAGAACCCCTCTGAGCCTTGCTTTGTTGATAGCAGCTTGAAGGGCCAGCTGTTCATTCCAGAATCAGGACTAAAGTGTTTCCTCAACTGAGGACAGAAAGGTGCCCATGGGCACCTCCTTCTACTTGACCGTCTTTCTGATTAAAAAAAATTAAAAAATTGTTGGTTTGCATATAATCATCCCATACACCATATTTTGTGTTTGTGGGGTTTATACAATTTTACATTTTTATGGAGATTTGTACTGTATACAATCATTCACATACATTGTGTCTCATTTGTGTACATTATGTTTTATACAAGCATTCATATGCATTGTTGTTGTTAATGTGCCGGGAGTTGCCTGCGACCCATAGTGACCCTGTGTACAACAGCTCTGAAGCCTGCCCTGTCCTGAGCCAGTCTCACTCACTCTGACACACCATCCCACATTGCCTCAGTCACTGAGTTCATCCATCTCATCTGGGGTCTTCCTCTCCTGTGCTCTCTCTCCACACTCCCAAACATGATGTCCTTCTCCGAGGACTTGTTTCTCCTGGTCATGTACCCAAAGCTATGCCTACTATTGGGAGCTCTGGTGGTTTAGTGGTAAGGAGTTGTTCTGGCAACCCAAAGGTATTCAGTTCAAATCTACCAGTTGCTCTGAGGGAGAAAGGTGGGCACTCTTCTCCGATGGGACTAACTGCCCCTGAGAACCTGCTGCAGGGTCAGTTATGGGGCAGTCGACTCTGATGTACAGAAGCAGCAGCAGCAACAACCTGCCTATTACCACCTTTTCAAGTCCCCACTGAACCATTCCCATCCATTCACTCCCCTCACCAACCTCTGCTATCCCAGTGCTTCTCCCCCCTTCTGCTTTTTCTGTGCCCCCCTCCTCTTCCCCCTTTGAAAATTTTTTGCTCAGTTATTCTCCTGCCTTCATGATAGTGGTCTTATGCAGCATTTGTCCTTATAAGACTGAGTTAGTTCACTCAACATAATGCTCTAGACTGTCCCATGTTATATAGTATTTTACAAAAATCACTGTTCCTTACTGGTGCATAGTATTCCATGGTGTGGATGTGCCACAATTTCTCAGTCCGTTCATTTGTTGATGGGCATCTGACTGCTCTTCCTGTCTTCCATGTTTCCTGGATGCACTTGGAAGGGAACTTCTGAGTTTCTAGGTCTTACCTCTCTGAGGGGCCATTCATACACCCAAGCCCTCACCCACCCAGTGAGGGTAGAGAGAGCAACCTGAAAAGGCCACTTCCTCCTCTTTTTGGAAGGAGATCATTGAGAAAGGTCCTACTTAAGGTCCAGAGCTAACTAAGGCAGGAGGTCCCCAGAGTCAGCTGGAGAGGGTCAGGGAAGGAGAAGTGTGTACACTGGAGGACAGTCAGGGTAGGAGACGGACCTCCTGGGCCAAGCTGGAGGGCAGTCAGGGTAGGAGAGATGTGCAAACTGGAGGTCCCTTCAGGGCCAGATATGACTAGAACGTGGTTGACTTACAGGCTGAGGTGGAGACTTCGAGGTTGTGCCAGCCAAAGACAATTCTCGTTTCCTCATAAAGGGGAGCTGCAGAGGTGAGTCTTTCTCCCTTCTGGGCCTAGCATTTCCCTGTTGCTTTTCCTTCGTGGGGTTATAAGAAGAATTTGGCTGGGAGAACTGGAAGCACTATGAAGTCATGCATGAGCTGCTGTTATTGTGGTTAGGTGCCATCAGACACGATGTCCTTCTTCAGGGACTGCCTCTCCCCTGACCACATGTACGGAGCCTGGGATGGGGAGCATCCTTAGATTTTTACAAGGCTGTATGTCTTCCAAGACCAATTTGTTTGTCCTTTCAGTCGTCTGTGGCACAGTCAGTATTCTGAATCAACACCACAATTCAAAGGCACCAATCCTTCCTGCATCTGTTAGTTGAAACATGCCAATTGGTATCCCACTGATTCCTGGGGCCTTATTTTTTGCCAATGCCTTCAGCTGCACATTAGCAGGCACTTCTGCCTTTATTACCATTGGCTCTTGTTCATATGTTAAGTGCTAATTATTAGTGGACGTTTGCAGCTGTTCTTTCTCATTTTGCGAGCCTTCCAATCTGAGGGCTCTACCTCCAGTGTATCTGTGTAGTATTATGTAACTGTTCATAGGTTTTAGAAGGCCTGTTATTTCCTAAGTGGTTGGCCAGTCTTTCGTCCTCATCTTTTGTAATCAGGGAGCTCTGCTTTAGTCCAGCATTTGGCAGACAAGGACTGCACCCATGAGAGTGGATGATGAATAAGCAAACATATAGATACCTGGAGGCAAGGATTCTGAGGCTCCGTCTAACATACTTTGGACATGTTGTGAGGAGAGACCGGTCCTTGGAGAGGGACATCATGCTTGGGAGGGTGGACGGACAGCGCAGGAGAGGAAGGCCTTCTATGAGGTGGATTGATTCAGTGACTAGGGTAATTGGGATGGGAGTGTCAGAGACAGTGCGATTGGCACAGGATAGAGCAGAGTTTAGGGCCGTTGTACATAGGGTCGCTATGAGTCACAAGCAACTAGACGGCACATAACAACAACAACATAGATACCTGAGCTATTATTAGCAGCAAGATGCAAAGCACGGTCCCAATACAAGCGACTGACAGACAAGTGATTATACCCCTAAGATCAAACCCTAAGTAAAAGCAAACATACTGATGTCTTTGTCAAGTGGCAGGGGTCCTTCCATTAGACTGAGGCACAAGGTCAGGAAGGTCTGGGGCCTTGGTGCACGCTGGTGTCAGTCTCTCCCTGGGCAAGGTGCTGGCTCATCAATCTGTGTCAAGAAATTTGAAGGACAGCTATCTGGTCTACTGACTAGAAGAGATCCATATTTGTTTATGTTCCCAAGAAAGGTGGCCCAACAGAATGTGGAAATTATTAAACAATAGCATTAATATCATGTGCAAGCAAAATATTGTTGAAGATTAGTCAAAAACAGCTAGGACAGCACATTGACAGAGAACTGCCAGAAGTTCAAGTTGGGTTTAGAAGAGGCTGTGGCACCAAGTATCATTGCTGATGTCAGCTGAAAGCAGAGAATATTAGAAGAATGTCTATTTGTGATTTATTGATTATGTAAAGGCATTTGGATAACCTTCAGTAGAATCTTGCTTGCATCTGAAATCAATGATATTGTTCTATAGTTTCCACGCTCTGTTGGGTCACCCTTCTTTGGAATGAGAACAAATATAGATCTCTTCCAGTCAGTTGGCCAAGTGGTTGTTTTCCAGATTTCTTGGCACAACTTGGTGAGCATGTCCAGGGCAGCATCTGTTAGCTGAAATACGTCAATTGGTATACCGTCTATTCCTGGGGGCTTGTTTTTTCCTATTTCCTTCAAAGCAGCTTGAACTTCTTCCTTCATCACTGTAAGATCTTTCTCATATGTTATTTAATGAAATTCTTCTGTGTCTGCAAATCCTTTCGATACAGTGGGTTTAGAAGGGGTCATGGTTCTAGGGATATTGTAGCTGATGTTAGATGGATCTTGGCTGAAAGCAGGGAATACCAGAGGAATGTATACCTGTGTTTCATTGACTATGCAAAGGCATTTGACTGTGTAGATCATAACAAACTGTGGCTGACTCTGAGAAGAATGGGAATCCCAGAACATTTAATCGTGCTAATGCAAAACCTATACTTGGACCAAGAGGCAGTCGTCAGAACAGAGCAGGGAAACACTGCATGGTTCAAAATTGGGAAAGGTGTACGCCAGGGATGTGTCCTATCTCCATACCTTTTCAACCTGTATGCAGAACAGATTATCCGGGAGGCTGGGCTCTATGAGGAGAAGTGTGGCATCAGGATTGGTGGAAGATCTATTAACAATCTGCGTTATGCAGATGACACAACCGTGCTTGCTGAAACTGAGGAGGACCTGAAATGCTTGCTGCAGAGGGTCAAGGACTGCAGCCTCCAATATGGATTGAGGCTCAATGTCAAGAAGACAAAGATTCTCACCACTGGACCAATTGGCAGCGTCAGGATGGATGGTGAAGAGATTGAGATTGTTAACAACTTTAGTCTGCTTGGCTCGACGGTCAACATTCTTGGCACCAGTAGCCAAGAAATCAAAAAACGTATTGTGATGGGAAAGTCTGCTATTAGGGACCTCTCCAGGGTACTGAAGAGCAATGGTGTCACTCTGGAGACTAAGGTGCATCTGATACAGGCTATGGTCTTTGCAATTACTTGTAATGCATTGGAGAGTTGGACAGTGACTAGGGAGGATAGAAGGAGAATTGATGCCTTTGAGCTGTGGTGCTGGAGAAGAGTACTAAATATACCATGGACTGCCAAGAAAACAAACAGATTCATCCTGGAGAGGGTTAAACCAGGCTGCTCCTTGGAGGCAAGGATTCTGGGGCTTTGTCTGACATACTTTGGACATGTTGTACGGAGGGACAGGTCCTTGGAGAGGGACATCATGCTTGGGAGGGTGGAGGGACGGCGTAGGAGGGGAAGACCCTCTATGAGGTGGATTGATTCAGTGACTGGGGTAATCGGGATGGGTGTGTCAGAGGCAGTGCAACTGGCACAAGATAGAGCAGGGTTTAGGGCTGTTGTACATAGGGTCACTATGAGTCGTAAGCGATTGGACGGCACATAACAACAACAACAACAACAACAACAGCAAAGGCATTTGACTATATGGTTCATAATAAATTATGGCGAACATTGAGAAGAATGGAAATCCCAGACACTTAACTGTGCTCATATGAAACCTATATCTAGACCAAGAAGCTCTTGTCCTGTCACAACAGGGAATACATAATGATTTAAAATCAAGAAAGAAATACAACAGCAAAGTATTATTTTTCTGTAGTTACTCAATCTGTACCCTGAGCTAATAGTTCAAGAAACTGTACTATATGAAGAAGACTAGCACATCAGGATTGGTGGAAGGTCCCCGACAACCTGAGTTGTGCAGATAAACACAGCCTTGTTTCCAGAAAGTGAAGAAGACTTAACACGTTGCTGCAAATGATGGCAATACATTAGAAAAAAAAGTGTTTCTAAGCACAGTCGTCAATTTAAAAGTGTGTGGCAACGTGTTAAAGCATTTACTGCCGAAGATAAAGACCACAACCGTCAATACATATTATCGCTCAACCAAAAGAAAATAAAAATCCTCACCACTGGACCAATACGCAGCATCACGATAGACGGGGAGAAGATTGAAGTTGTCAGTGACTTCGTTTTGCTTGGATCCACAATCATCGTCCATGGCTGCAGCAGTCAAGAAATCAGAAGACGTGCTGCGTTGGGAAACTCTGCTGTCAAGGACGTCTCCACAGTGTTAAGGAGCAAGGAGGTCGGTTTAAAGGACTGGTGTGCCCGACACAAGCCGTGGTATTTTCCTGGGTGGTTCCTGTGCATCTGAAAGTTGGACAACAAACACAGATGAAAAGGAAGAGCGTATGTTTTTGAATTGTGGTGTTGAAGAGTTCCAAGAATTCCATGAACTGCCAAAAGAATAAGCAAATAATGTGTCCAAGAGAATGTAAACATGGGTCCTCCTTGGCTGGAAGGATACTGAAACTTAGTCTCACATACTTGGGGCATGTTGTCTGGAGTTTCAGGTCTTTGGAAACAGACATCAGGCTGGGAAAGGTAGAAGGTCAGAGATCGAGGAAGATCTTCAACAAGATAGATTGACACAGAGGCTAACAATGTGGTGGAGATGTTGAGGACAGAACTTTTGGTCAAAGTTCAGATGTCTGGTTAAAGGGCCTGCTATGACCTGCAGTTGACTCAATGGCACTTAACAACAACCACAACCACAACCACCACCACCCAGGACCTCTGTGAGACCCCAAGAGAAAGGAAACCAGCATTCTGGCCACATCCTGGGACAGGGGAGGTTCACAGCCTGGGGAGAGGCCTTGTCCTCCGGTCCCTCGGTGACATGCTGGAAGCAGGAGGCATGCCAGCAGATGGGGTGTTGTCTTCTGGGCGCAGCCTTTCGCTGGTGGGGTGAGGCAGCAAGATTGCCTGTTGAGGGAGAAGAGGAGATGAAGAGAAAGGGAGAGTTGCAGAGTTGCGGGGGGCGGGGGGCGTTGGAGGAGGATGGCAGGAGGGAAGAAGGGCAGAGAGACAGATGTGTGTGTGGCCCAGGTCTAGGGTGTTGTGTCACTTGGCTGGGACCTTCATGTGCTCCTGGTCTCTGAAGGATGGGGACGTAGTAGGTAGTGATATCATGGGGCGCACTTCCTCTTTCCCCTCCTCCTGGCCCCTTTCCCCCATGGACCCCTTCCTTGGAGAACAGCTTGTCTAGCCACTTGTGAGAACCCAATGGAACATAAGGATGGCCCCACGGGGAGAAAGTGTATCTCAGGGCTTCTGAGAGGGGAAATGACATGAAATGACACAGTGCCTGTGTCAGTCTTGTCTTGCTTCCTCCATTAAGAGGCAGGAGCCCAAAATTTCTTGTCCTTGAGTCTGTCCATGGTGACCCTCCATCAGGTTTCTGCAGCCCTGAGTGGCGGGTGGATTCAAACCATCAGACTTTGGGTTTGCAGCCCCAGGCGTCAGGCACTGCACCCCCGTGCTCCTTTCGGGAGTGGGAACGAGCACTTGCAAAAGAGTGCCCCCTCCTGGCCGCAGGGAAGCCCAGCGGCACCCCGGGTTTGAACAGAGGGGAGGGTGTCCCCACTCATCTGGCTTCTCTGAGATTTCTTCATCTCTGGCCCCTTCCAGCTGCACTGCCTCTTAGGAAGACACTGCACAGGCTGGAGACTGCAGCAGGACCCCAGCCAAGCCCTGTCCCTGTGTGGGGCCTTGTGTTTCACCACCTATAATTGGGACAAGGTGGTCTTACCTCCTAGACAGGACAGAGAGTCAGGGGCCCAGGAAGGAGTCCTCCAGTGTTGGGTGGGAGGCTGGAGGAAGCACTGGGGCAGAGGAGGGACATGCACTCCCCCAGCCCCAAGCCTCCCTGGGGCCACCTCGATGACCTCTCCCTGCTGGTACCCCAGGGGCCCGGCCTCAGGAGGGGAGTCTGAGGCCAAGGAAGCGTCATCCACCCTTCCCAGGCCAGGACTTCCAGGAAAGCTTAACCTCATCCATGAGGTCTTCTCTGGCCCAGGGACACCCCACCTGACCAGCCAGCTGCCCTCTTCCCCTTTCCCAGGGGCCCTGCCCAGCACCTGCTCCAGATGGCCTCCATCGGCACTGATATACGCATCCCATGATGTCAGAGAGTATCCCTCTTTTTTTTTAAAATACTTTTCAAGAAGAAAAACACCCAAGAAAGGTTTCTAACCCTGGACAGAGAGGTACAGTTGCCTGGGAGGCTGGTAACTGCGCCCCAACTTACGGTCAGAAGAGCAGTGAGGGAGGCAGAGGCTGCAGCCAAGCACAGGATTAAGCAGGGTGGGAAGGAGGAGGGCCAGCACCCTGACTTCAGCATGGGGTGTACGCCTTGCTCACAGAGTGCTGCCGGCGTCTGTGCGCTGGGGGTCTGGCCTTCGTTGGACCAGACTCTGACGCAATGGTGGCCATCTGTGCCTTCTCCAAGCACGCTGTGTCTGCTTTGCTATGCTGGGGGCCCTTGCTGTGGGCCTCCCATTCTGACCTGGTCCTGGAAATGAGTGTCTAGTCTGTGGTTCAGGTGTCTCTGCCCTGGGCCCTCTTCCTTGGTCTGAACTTGGGGGAGACATGTCTCTCAAATTTGGTGGAGACCCCAGTCTTCAAGACTTGCTGGAAGCCACACCCATCTCAGTTTGTCACACTGTTAGCTAGCCAGGCACTGTGATGGTGACGGCTCTCCCTCCAGCACTTAGAAACCAGCAGGGGCACCCACAGTGCACAATTGTTAGCACGGCTTCTACATGGAAACAACCTAGTAGGAAAGGCGGAGAGTTCGAGCATGGAAATGAGCCGCTGAAAACCCCAAGAGTCACAACAGAGCATTGTTCCCAGTTGCTCTGGAAGGTGAACCTCCCCTCATTGGGAGGTCCCCCCTCAGTGGGGGCACCAACAGATCCCCCGTGCCAGCGGTCACAGGGACGGCCCAGGACAGGACTCTGGTGCATTGTTTTGTTTTGTCTCATGTGCTAGAGAAGAATATTGAATATACCATGGACTGCTAGGAGAACAAACAGGTTTGTCCTAGAGAGGGTGAAGCTGGGATGCTCTTTGGAGTCAAGGATTCTGAAGCTTCGTCTGACATACTTTGGGCATGTTGCAAGGAGGGACTGGTCCTTGGAGAAGGACATCATGTTTGGGAGAGTGCAGGGACGGCACAGGACAGGAAGACCCTCGATGAGATGGATTGATTCTGTGATTGGGGTGGCGGGAGTGAGTGTGTCGGAGATGGTGAGGTTGGCACAGGACAGAGCAGTGTTTAGGGCTTTTGTACATAGGTCGCTATGAGTTGCAAGCAACTTGATGGCACACAAGAACATGTGCACTGGAGTCAACTGGACAATGGACCAAAAAGAGCATTACAGTTTTAAAGGAGCGAGGGCCTCTCCTGTGGACAGAAGGGCCTTTAATCATCTCTTAGAAGCCACTTAATTTGGCATCTTCACATCCTGGGATGAGCCTATTCGCTCCAGGGAACCACTTTCCTGAGATCCCCAAGTCCCAAACTTCTGCACAAATATATTGTTGTTATGTACCACCCAGTCAGAACCAACCCACAGCTGACCCTCCAGCAAGTTCTCAGAGGCAGCAAATCACTCCGGAGGAGACAGCCTATCTTTCTTCTGCAGGATTAGAACAGTGTGCCTTTGGGTTGGGAGCGCATCTTCTTACCACTAAGCTAACACATCTTCCTTCTCCACAGATATCTACCCATGAGTGTGTGACCACCAGGAACCCCTGATGGGTGGTCAATTTCTAAAATGAGAACGACTGAACAGCTAGCAAATGAGAGACATGACTGGCCCAGAGACTAGCGAGGGCTTCTGCAATCTGGTCCCCAAAGGGTTTGGAAAAGAATTTTAAGCTCAGGGCTCCAAAAACCATTTGAAAACTCTTCGTATCTGCACATGAATTGCCACTGGCCTCAATGCACAACATCACAAAGCAGTGTCCTCCCCAGGCTCATCAAGGTGAAGAAAGGCTGGTTCTCTCAGATGACAGGCGTTTTTAGGAGAGGAGGGCTCTGCACTTCCTGCTAGAACAGCTGTCTGGGGATCCTGGTCTCCATGGAGACCGCCAGGAGGAGAGACAGTCTGGGTAGTGGACCCATGTCAGTGGCTTTTGCTGCCTGGCATCTCAAGCTGCTTAGAAACTGAAGTGCCAAGTGATTGCTCCCTACCCAGCCAGGGTGTGTGACCGGGAGGCCACCATCAGACATGCCAGCCCTAGGTCTGAAACCAGGAGCCTCAGCTGCAGAGAACAGGATGTTATTATTCACTTCATAACGTGGCGATGGCAGTAGCATCCACTGCCCTGTGTCAAGGCTGTGATTGATGCAAGTGTCACTGTAAACGTTGACAACACAGTCTGAGATGTTCACCAGACCCTTTCTGTGGCTTGATATTGGGGCTTCTTCTGGGTTTGATGCCTTTTATCTGTGGTGGTGGAGAAAAGTACTGAGTGTCTCAAGGATTGACAAAAGAACAAACGTCATGGAGAAAGTGCAGCCAGGATGCTCCTTGGAGGCAAAGACCACAGAGATTCATCTCAGGTGCTTTGGACGCATTGTTAGGAAGCTCTTCCTTGGAGAGGGACATCACGTTTGGAAAAGTAGGCGAAAGGGAGGGAGCCCCTCAGCCAGATAGATTGACAGAGTGACTGCAGCAACGGGCTCCAGTGTGTCAGAGATGGTGAGGACGGCACAGGAGAGGACAGGGCTCAGATCTATTGTTCCTAGGGTCACTATGACTGAACCTGATAACAATCTGTTTTCTTTTCAAGTCTTCCCAACCACTTAATACTCATTTTTTAAAAAAACAAAACCAGAACAACACACACAACCCCAAAAGCTTTTGTGGTTTGGGTAACAGATTACAGAGCACCTTGGTTTCCAATTAATAGTTACAGCATATTTTATTTGTGACAATGACTACAGTCCCCACAATGTGACAACTCCCCTCTCCCTTCCTGTGTCTCCCATTTCCGTTTGACCTCCTTTCCTACCCCTTTCTGCCTTCTGGACCTTATTGCTGGGCAAACGTCTTCCTTTTGATGGTTAGTTCTTCAAGTTCCTTTAGGGAATGCGTACCTACCTGATGATAGTCTCCTCACGGGCCTGTCTATTGCTTGGTTGAGGGAGCTCTGACCGCTTAGTGATAAGGAGTTACCCTGCTAGCCTAAAGGCATGTGGTATCCACCAGCTGCTCCTTGGGAGAAACACTGGACAATCTTCTCCCAGGCAACTTACGGCCTTTGAAAACCTGCTGGAGGGTCAGCTATGAGTTGACTTCATCTCAATAGAATATCCTAACAACAATAACAACATTGTCTGGCTGAAAGTTTGAGCCACACAGATGTTTTAAAGAGCTAAAGGGTGATGCCGTAGCTGGCTCGAAGACACACAACAACAAGGGTCACAGGTACCTTCATTGTAAAAATGGAGGGACAGCAAAGGAGAGGAAGGCCTTTAATCAGATAGACTGTCTCAGTAACAGCAACAAGGAATTTAAGCTCAGCAGAGAGCAGGGGAGAGTGGGCAAAGTTATGCATGGATGATGTTGTTTAAATTAGAGTTGATCTGACAGCACCTAACAATAACAACAACAAAGGTTGTAATCTCAGGTACTCCACAAGTCCCTATCAAGTTAGTTGCCAAAGTCTATTTCTATTATGTTGAGTTTTGTTCCACATTTTTCTCCTACTCTATCCAACTGCGGTCCTGCTCAGAACAGTCAGCAGTGGTAGCCGGGCACCATCTAATGGTTCTGGTCTCAGAGTCCTCAGGCTGGTGATGGTACAATTTATTAGTTATTTGGACTAATTGTTCTCTGCATTCAATACCCTTTAATACATTCCTTCCTGACTTGCTCAGTCAGAGTGAAAATCTTGTCTACAAGTGGGTGCTCTGTTCGAATCCACATGTTCTACTGGAGAAGGAGGAGCAATCACCTCCTGTACCAGTCGGATCCAATTTGATGGTACACACAAAAAAATAATTACACAATTTAAAAAGCTAGCTGCACTACAAGCAGATGCTCTGGTGGCCTCAGATAACCTCTACCTCTGGTGCCCAGTGCTTGCTCTCACCAGCATTTGACTCTGGGAAGAACCAGTGTGCTCAGATTCCTGTCTCTCCAACACATGAAGGTGAGGCCATCTGGATGGATAGAAAGGAAAAGAGAATGACAGACAAAATCAGAGGGACCAGGATGCTTTCCCTCGGGATCCAGCAAAGTGTTTAGTGATGGGACCTCGGCAGACTGCTGACATAACTATCTTCAGTCATGCTTGAAATAGTGTATGGAGAGGATTTAAAATACGATCCTGACTTTCTCGACTCAGATAGACCCTGATCACTGTCCCCTCATGCCATTCTTTTCTGTTTGATTTCTGGGAGGTCTGGGAAGGAACAAAGTTCGATTCCTGGCCAGTGCAACTACCATTCATCTGTTGATGCCAAGCACAGGGAGTTGTAAGTGAAATGAACACGACACGCTCATACACATGACTAAACTAAGCAAATATTTCTAACTTCAGCACCTTCTTAGCCCATTAGTTTGAAATGTGTTTCTCCAGCAGAAAGGGCTCCACTGAGCTAACAGAAACTCGGGTGGTGAGTGATGTGCTGTGAGGAAGCCCAGAGAGAGGCAGGGTGGTGTCTGAGCAGGGACGATTGTGGGGGCCCTGGGAGTCTGGAGATGGGGCGTCTGGCTTCGAGAACAGACTCGTAATTGAAGCGTCCAGACAGCTTGGCCCTGCTCCTTCCTTTCACTCTGAAGGACACTGGTCTCCAAGGAATTAAGTATCACTCTGGATGTCCTGGTGCCTGAACCCCTGTCCCAAACACTCTCGTGGACTTCGAATGTCCTCTTATTTTTTGCCCCATGGTCCCTCACCTGCCATAGACTGTGCGCTACAGCAGAGCTACAGCAACAGACTGTCACCTGGGGGAGGTGGGCTTCATGGAGGAGGACATAGGACTCTTGGGACTGTTGCATGCGCCCAGCTGAGTCAGAAGGACCGATGGGCAGGCTGCTTACAGGAGGAGGGCCTGGCTAGGCCCCCAGACAATGTACAAGGAGACACCAAATTTCTGGTGCACACTGGGCGCTGCTGTGTTAATTCTCACAGCTTTGTCGAGTTTAGGAGACACAGTCTTGAGCGCCTGGATTGTTACTGACACAACTCAACAGCACGGGGGCTTCCTTCTGCCTGTCAGCTCCTGGGGAATTTCTTTGCCCTAGCACGTTAAGCATTTCACTGATAAGTCAATGGTCAGCAGTTCAAATTCATCAGCTGCTCCTTAAGAGAAAGATGGGCAGATTTACCACCTCAGAAACCGAATGCAGTGTGGCTATGAGTTAAAGCGAACTCGATGCCTCAGTGGCACTGGGATTGGTTTTGGGAGCTTGTGTGTGTATCCCAACGGTGAGGAGCCTTGGTGGTGTAGTGGTTAAGCACTCAGTTGCAAGTGAAAAGATTTCGATTGGAAACTGCTGGCTGCTCTACAGAAGAAAGATGTCGCAGCTGCTTCTGTGAAGATCACGCTTCAGCGCAGCCTGCTGGGAAGTTTCACACTCTCCTCGGGTCACTGGGGGTCAGAAGAGTCTAGACATCGTGGTTTGGGTTTCTGTTCAACCCAAGAGCGAAGGGTAGTTGTGGTTCAGCAGCAGCATTTGCATCTTCCATGTGGGGCTTCCAGGTTCAACTCCCAGGCCATGCACCTCATGCAGTCACCATGTGGCTGTCAGCGGAGGTTTGCACGCTCCTGAACAAGTTTCTGTGAAGTTTGCAGTGTAAGACAAACTAGGAGAAAAGACCTGGTGATTGACTGAAAACCAGCCAATGGAAACCCTCTGGGTCATGAAACCAAAACCCCACGTGCACTGTCCTCGAGGAGATTCTGACCCCTAGGACCCCGCAGGACAGTGGATCCACCCTGTAGGGTTTCCAAGGCTGCAAATCTTTACAGAGAAGCACTCAGCTTTCTCCCATGGAGCAACTGGTAGTCTTGAACCACTGGCCTCGTGGTTACCAGTTGGAAGCCAGAGCCCACCAGAGCTCCTTTTGGATGATGAAACCATGGGATGTAGTGACGCTAAGTGGCTCTCAGCTCATGGCCACTTCGTCAGGTTTCTGAGGCTGTAAATCTTAACAGGAGAATCTGCCTCACTCTTCTCCCTTGGAGATAAGAGTGGGCTCGAACTGCTGGCCTCTCAGCAGCCCAGCACTTAACCAACACCACCACCAGGGCTGGGGTAGCTAACTACCAGCCTGCTGGCAGCAAGCAAGTCTGATAATTTCACCCCCTGCATACTGCTTGTCACCCACTAAGTGTATCTTGACATGCCAGGTCTGGAGAAACAGCAGTGACAGAGGGGACCTCTGACCCCTGAGGGGCTGCCCGGCCTGTCCTCTACCCCCACAGGCCTGGCAGGGAGCTCGCTGGCTTCTAAGGGGCTTGGGGGACGGCAGAGAGTGAGCACCCGTGTCCCCCGGTGAACATCTGCTGAGAGGAACAGCTGTCTCCATCCTGTGCTGACAGCCTCCTGCCTCCCGTGGGAATGTGGCAGGAGCCTCTGTGTTCCGGAGGCTTCATTCTCTCTGTCAGCAGTCACGGCTCGGGCTTCACTGTCCCCTCATCCTATTCAATTCTGGTTGGTTTCTGGGAGGTCCAGGCAGGAGGAGGCAGGTTGTGACCACAAGGGACAGGGAGATGAAGGCTCTGGAATTAGGATACCCGTCCTTGATGCCAGCACGAGTTAACTGGCTGGTGGGAGAAGTGGGGGTTGGGAGTCTGTACCAGAGAGGCTGGGGTGAATGCACACTGGCCGAGCTAGCATAGAGGGTGTGGTGAGCTGCCCTGGAGCTTCCCAGGGTCAGGGTAGGTTGGCCCACGGTGGGGCCCCTTACGCGTCAGACAGATGGAAGGACCAGTGAGCATGGGGGCCTGAAAGGTGCCGGAGAAAGGAGGCTGGGAAGAACCACATTTTTGGAGGTTCCCAAATATTCCAGCAATCCCAACACCTCCTCTAACCGATGTTTCCTGGGAGAGACACTGGCTGGGGGTGATTTCAGTGTCTGAGGCAGGAGAGACAAGATTGTGGCCAGACCTGGGCAGGGTCTGGAGCCCAGGTGGGGGTCTGCCTGGCTGAAAAAGATGAACTGCCCCCGGATCAAGGCAAGGCCAGTACTAGTTGGAGACAGCCCTGGGGTGAAAAGGACCCCGTAAAGGAACCAGAGAATCAGACTCGGAAATCAAAAAGAGTCTTCTGGTGGTGGGCTCAGGGTGGGAGGACGGGACAGGCGTTGCCCTGACACCTCGCTGCCCCTTCTCCCAGGCCTGGCCCCGGTGCAGTGAGCTCATGGGCGCGAACAGAGCTGGGTGGTGACAGGAAAGGAATGGCAAGTGTTGGCTGGAGCCCTGGGGGCGTGGACTTTCCCATGAGCTCATGTGATAGTGTGCTCCCCCAACTGTGCCAGCCAGGGCCCAGGCAGCTGTGTCCTGTGGGAGGAGACCCTCTGCTGGCCTGGTGGCCTTGGCCTGTACACACCTCTCCTCTGCCTCAAACTCCAGGCCAGGTCCCAAACCCAGCACTGAGGTCACCTGGGCACAATTTTATTGGAATAAGGAATGTTCTTTCTCACCCCTCCCCCCAAGCCTGGCTTCCCCTTAATAGAGTGATAGAGAAATATATATAGAATGATAAACTTTTAACAAAGTTTAACAGGATAAAGAGAAACGCCACACTTAGAGCAAGGCATACGTCAGGCATTAATTCGACATGCTGGAGTGAAAGGCTGCCTAGTTCTGGGCCATCCTCACACCTGGTCATGGATCAGACCACTGTAATCCACAGGATTTCATTGGCTGACTTAGGTCCCCAGACACCTCACTCCCTGTCTATTGTAGTCTGAGAGCTCTGTAGAACCACAGGAACCTGCAAACTTCCACTGATGGACAGGTGGCTGGGCATGAGATAAACTGGAAACCTGTCTCCTTCATGCTGCTTGTAGTTGTTAGGTGCCGTCAAGGTGTGAATGACTCACAGCAGCCCTGTGAACAGCACATCTGAACCCTGTCCTCTGTCACCCTCATTTCTGACACACGCAAGGCCGCTGCTGCAGTCACTGTGTCATTCCATATCACTGAGGGACTTCCTCTCTTTCACTGACCGTCCACCTGTCCAAGCACCATGTCCCGCTCCTAACAACATGCACAAAGCACGTGAGGTGAATCTTTGCCATCCAAGCACTCGGGCTGTACTTTTCCCAGAACATACCTGCTCATTCTTTTGGAAGTTCATGGGATGTTCAATACTCTTCTCCAACACCACACTTCAAAGGCATCAGCTCTTCTTCTGTCATCCTCAGATGCCATCAAGTCAGTTCTAAGCCTTAGAGACTCTGTACAACAGAACAAAACACTGCCTGGACCTGCTCCGATCTTAGCTATGCTTTATTGCTACAGGTACTGGGTTAATCCATCTCATTAAAGTCCCTCTCTTTTACTCTCACCTTTTACTGTACTGAGCATGATGTCTCTAGAGATTGGTCTGCCATCCTTGCTTGTAAGCCCCATTCTGGCTGAACTTCTTCAGAGAGAGATTTGGTTGTTCTCCTGGTAGTCCGTGGTATGTTCAATCTAACACTGTAATTCAACAGAGTCAGTTTTTCTTTGGTCTTCCAGGCTTAGCATGCATATGAAGATTGAAAATATCATGAGTGAAGCACACGTTTGTCAGCGTGATGTTTGCTTTTTCGGTCGATCTTGCTCATGTAGTTGTTGTTGTGTGGTGTCGAGTCAGAACCTACTTATAGCTAATTCTCCAGTGGGATTTTAGAAGCTGTAAATCACATGGGAAGGGACTGCCTATATTTCTACTATGCAGCACCTGATGGGTTTGAACCGCAACCTTTTAGGTTGGTAGCACAGCTTCTTACCACTAGGCCACCCAAACTCCCTATCTTGCCTATGGAATCTTTAATATTGCAATTTGAAGATTGTATCCCCCCCCCTTCCTTTAGTTATTTGTGCTTCAGAAATACTGAATGTGTTCTTCCCACTTAGTTTTCTAACTCCAGGTCCTTGTACGTTTTATTATAACACTTTTCTCACTTGACTTTATCTTCTTCAGTCACCCTTAGAAATCTCTTGGTCAGCTCTTCCTTCATCGTTTCTTCCATTCATTTTATGTACTCTGTGTTCCGGAGTAAGTTGCAGAGGCTCCTATGATACCCATTTTGATCTTTCCTTCGTTTTCTGTCTGTCGCTGTTCTTATGTACTGTGAAGGCTACTGCGACTCCTGTGAATGACACCCCTGCCCCTTGCCCTGTCCTGAGCCAACCTCACCTCTCCCACACTCCATCAGAGTTCACACCTTTTGTTTTCTTTATGTTGGATGTCTTGTGCATGTCCCCAATTTGCCTGGTCTTTGGTCATTAGTGTTAAATGTACCAAGTCTATTCTTGAGATGATCTATGAAGTCAAGTTGGATATCCTCCAGGTCATATTTTGACTCTTATATTTTGGCCTTTTTGGCATTGTGGGTTATATGTCAGGTTTTTACCTGAAAGGGTGGCTTTTTGACTCTACCAGCTACTCTGAGGGAGAAAAAATGGACCGTCTCCTCTTGCAACAGTGTGCAGGCTCAGAAACTCAATGGAGGGGTGCCAAGGGTTGGAATTGACAACAGTGAGTTTTAGGGGTTTTTTCCCCCACTTGATTTAAGAAGTCCTCATAGTGTATTACGTTGGGGGCTCCCTAGAGGCAAGGATGGTGACACTTCATCTCACACACTTTGGGCATGTTGTCAGAGGGGCCAGTCCTTGGAAAAGAACAGCATGCTGGGAAAGGTGAAGGGTCCTCAAGGAGAGTTAGACTCAAGGAGATGGACTGACACAGTGACTGCATGATGGGCTTATGACAGAGGGTTCTGTGAGGATGGCATGGGGCCGGGCACGATTTCTATCTGTTGTACATTGCTATGAGTCGGAGCTGACTGGCTCAGTAGCATCTGCTACAACAACAGAAATGCCTAAAACACTGTTCTTTATGCATTTCATTTAATTTTCAATGACTTCCAGTTTTCCTAGATTAACACTTTCTACCTTCTATGTTCTAATTACTAATGGATGCTTCTTCTCATTTTGAGTGTCATATCAGGAAATTAAAGCTATGGAAGCTTTATTCCACCCATGTCAACCCCTGAAAGGAGGTGTTTCTTCTGCACTTGTGTCTGCACAATCATCTTCAGCGCTAAGGCGCATCCTGCTTTGTTGCTATCTTTATGGTGTTGATTTAGGAACTGGACCGCCAGGCATTCTTGGTAGACTGTCTCAGTCTGCTGAAAGCTGTCCACCACAGCTGACCCTGCTGACTTTTGAGACACCAGTGACATATCAACAAGCAAGCCACTGCAGGAGGACAACCTGAAGTCCCACCTTTGAGGAATGCATGGAAGTACATTGTTGCTGCCAGGCACCATTGAGTTGACTTTTGACTCACAGTGGTTCCATGTGATGGAGGAGAAGTACCCCCTGGAGTTTTCTAGGTTGTAATCTTTATGAGATCAGGCCCCCAAGTTTTTCTTTTGTGGAACTGCTGGGTGTGTTCACACTGCCACTCTTTGGTTGCCATTCTTCTGATACTCAGTACTTCACTGTTATAAGATCAGACTTTTAGAAGTACACTAAAAAACCTTTTTAACACCAAGTCAACTTTGGGTTGAGTTGTTAGGTGCTGTCGAGTCAACCATGGCTCATAGGAACCTGGTGGATGATAGATTAAAACCTTGTGCAGCGTTGTACCATCCTCACAATCTTCATCATGGTCAAGCCCATTGGTGTGTCAATCCAGCGGTCACTGTGTCATTCCATCTCACTGGATTAATTCCTATGGCAGACAAGGAAGGAAGACCTGGTGACATTTATCTGGGGGGAAAGGCCAGTGAAAACCTTATCAATAGCAATCTAATCAATTACAATATCTTGTGACTACTCTGACTCATCGCAACCCTGTAAGAAGAAACTCAACTCATCCCTGCCCTCAAGTCAATTCCCACTAAGACAGTTGTTATGTACTGTGGAGTCAAAACTGACTCATAGCTGACTTCCAGGCAGTTTTCAGAGGAATAATGCTGCCCTGAACATGCTTACCAGGCTGTGCCAAGAAATCTGGAGGACAACTACTTGACCAACTGACTGGAAGAGACCTACCTTCATTCCCATTCCAAAAAAAAGGTGACCTGACAGAGTGTTGAAATTATTGTACAACATCACTAATATCACATGCAAGCAAAATCCTGCTGAAGATTATTCAGAAATGACTGAAATAATATATTGACAGAGAACTACCAGAAATACAAGCTGGGTTCTGTGGTACTAGAGACATTATCACCAATGCTAGATGGATCTTGGCAGAAAGTAAAGAATACCAGAGATATATCTATGGGAAGCCAATACTAAATATTTGTAATAAACCGAATGCTGTTTCAGGATGGTGCAAGCTGTAGTTCATCCTGAGGCACTAAGGCAATCCTTAAGAGTTGACCAGATTCTTGCATTATATTTGCTGACCCCTCCCTTGGCTTCATTTGCATTGAATTATCTTTGTGGTTTACTTCCTGATAGTTTTCAATAAAGATACAGGGAAGATGGAATCCAAGGCTTCCGCTGAAACTGCTGGGCCCCCTGTCTTTTACGCTTTCTGTTTTGTCTCTTTCCTGGTTGTCTGTCTCATTATTAATGATCATAAAAATATCCTCGGTCTGCAACATACAGCTATCTGTACTTCACTGACTATGCAAAGGCATTTGACTGTGTGGATAACAAGTTGTGGTTAACCTTGAGGAGAATGGGAATCCCAGAACACTTGATTGTGCTTATGTGAAACCTATACTTGGACCAGGAAGCAGTCCTCAGAACGGAGCAGGGAAATACTGCATGGTTCAAAATCAGGAAGGGAGTGCATCAGGGATGCATCCTGTCTCCATACCTTTTCAATCTATATGCAGAACAGATCAGTTGGGAAGCTGGGCATTATGAGGAAGAATGTGGCATCAGCATTAGAGGAAGACTCATCAACAGCGTACATTATGCTGGTGACACAACCTTGCTTGCTGAAACTGAGGCAGACCTGAAGCACTTGCTGCAGAAAGTCAAGGACTGTAGTCTTCAATATAGATAGAAGCTCAACATCAAGAAGACAAAGATTCTCATCACTGGGTAATTGGCAGCACAACGAAGGATGGAGAAGAGATTGAGGTTGTTGACAGTTACAGCTTGCTCGGCTCCACAATCAATACTCTTGGCACCAGCAGTCAGGAAATCAAAAGACAAATTGCATTGGATAAATCTGCTTCAGAGACCTTTCCAGATTAGAAGCAACGATGCCAGTATAGAGACCAAGGTGTGCCTGATGTAGTTCATGGTCTTCGCAATTACTTTCTGAGCATCAGAGAGCTGGATAATGAGTAAAGAAGATAGAAGAAGAGTTGATGCCTTTGAGTTGTGGTACTGGAGAAGAGTATTGAATAGACCACCAAGAAAACAAATAGGTCTGTCTTGAGAGGGTGAAACCAAGTTTCTCCTTGGAGGCTAGGATTTTGAAGATCTGTCTTACATACTTTGGGCATGTGGCCAGAAGAGACTGGTCCTTGGAGAAGGACATCATGCTTGGAAGGGTGGAGGGACAGAGCAGGAGAAGATGACTCCAGATGAGATGGATTGATACAGTGACTAGGGCAATGGGGGTAAGGGTGTTGGAGTCAGATGCGCTCAGGACAGGGCAGGCTTCATAGGCTTGTACACAGGGTTGTTATTAGTCACAGGGGACTCGGTTGCACATAACAACAACAACAAAGCACACAGGAGGAGATAGCCTATTTTTCTCCCATGAAGCTGCTAGTGGATTAGAACTAACTGCCTTTGCGACTGACAGTACAGCTCCTTACCACCAGGCCACCAGAGCTCCCTATTTACGGCATTGTTGTTGTTATGTGCTGGTGAGTTGGCATTATCTCTTAGCTGACCCTCCAGTGGATTTTCAGAGGCTGTAAATAGCATAGGAGGGGAATCTAGATATTCTATAGGTTTCCAAGATTGTGGTAATCTTCCAAAAGCGACTGCCATATCTTTTTCCTATGGAGTAGTTGGTGGATTCAAACCATTGACCTTTCAGTTAGAAGTCAAGCATTTAACCACTGACCCACCAAGGTTCCTTGGAGGTTCATCACAAAGACTTCAAATATGGACCCTGGAGTGATTTTAACTCTTGAGAGCTGGTTCTTTTTACCTGTATTGTACGGATGCTGGAAGTTGAGTTGAGAGGTGGTAAGAACCTGAGGTAAGCAGTAAGATGTGAGGTAGTTCAGTAGGAATCTGAGGTGGGACTGATACTTAGAGGTCTGGGTTCTCTGAAGATTGCTTGTCCAGGAGCCCACTGTCGCAGTAGTTAGAGTGGATGTACCTCGTCTTGTTGTGGTTTTACAGGTGTGAGTATGTGCGTGCGTGCACATGCATATCTCCCTGTGTAACTTTAAACTGTCTGGAACGTTCTGTGGTAAATGATGAATCAGTACCTACTACCCCACATGCCATTATTAGCCCTCCCCTGTATAAACACCGTGAATATCCATCTCCTTCATCATTCTCTTTTCACTTGATTTGTTACACATTAAACTCACATGACTGTGTTCCTACCTGCTCTTCAATTACATTTTGACAAATGCCACAGATGTTCTCTAGTCTGGGAAGTGATTTCTCTTGGCTTTATATCTATATAT
>NW_006399877.1:8274591-8276421 GCF_000299155.1 Elephantulus edwardii | reverse complement strand
CCCACCCCTCCCCTCCAGTTCACTCTTCTATTTGAAAAGTAAAAGAAAAATTCCTTCATTGGTAAACAATCCCCCCACCCCAAGTACACTCCACTACGCAATGTTTGTTCTGGACTCCTGTGATAACCGTAATACCCTATCATATAATCACTTTTAAACTGTTATCTCCCTCATCTGTTTCAATGCAGTATATATAATTTATTCAGTTTTTCTTGGTCTTACCCCAACCCTGATGCCAGACCCATTCTACAACAGTGGCACCATGCAGTATTTGTCTTTTTGTGACTGAGATATTTCACTCTGCATAATGTGGAGGTGTCAATCTTATGGAGATTTTCTATGTTGCCAAGTAGACCTTGATTCATAACTATTTCACGGGCACTTGAAGATCAGGCTGTTCTCTGTGAGGTTGTTGGTGTTGGGTGTTGTTGATTCTGGCTGATAGTGATCCCACTCAGAAGAGAAGAAACTACTTCCTAGTCATGCACCAGCCTCATAATCATCCAGCGCTTGAGTCTGTTGTTGCCACCACTGTGTCCACCCATCTTGTTGAGGGTCGGCCTCTTTTCTGCTGGTTCTCTCTTTTACAAAGCATGGCACACTCTGGGGCCTGGCCCCTCCGGATAATGTAGACCAAGTAAGTGCGAGTGAGTCTTGAAATCCATGCTTCTCATATAAAGTTTAATGTATTCAACTTAATGAGCTAATTTTTCTATCAACTTTTTATGGGTAGCCTTTGATTTGCAATGAACGAAGAAAATTATTTGAGAGTTTTCTGAACTTACTTGTTCTACTTTATGGAACCTGCCTCTTTGGGGAACTCTACTTGAGCCCTGTGGCTTTTATTGGGTTCCGTTCATCTTAGTTGACCCAGTGACGGCAACAATGGACTCAAGTGTAGCAGAGATGATGAGGATAATACAGGATAGGGCAGGGTTCAGGCCCATTCCTAGGGTCACTGTGAACTGTGGCGGACTTGACGGCACCTAATAATACCAACCTCATTTCAATGACCTCTCCTTTTGCTTGTTAGATGTAGGATGTGACCCAGATCTGGCAAGGACCTGGACCCTTTCCCAACCAATGACAGAAACACAATCTATAAGGAACTTTATTTGCCTCATTGGGCAATCCAGGGATGAGGGTCTCCTGGATAGCGCTGGTACAAGCAGATGACCAGCTGGCCTAAGGCTAGTTCCAATCTGCGCAGAGGAGAGCACTCGAGGGTTTTTACAGCTGTGACCTTTCAGAAGTAGATGGCCATCTTTCCTCTGAGGCACCTTGGGTGGATTCACTGTGCCTGCTGGGAATGGCTGAATATTTCCATTCTCAGATATTTAGAAGAATGTTATACGGCAGAAAGTGAAAAATAGGAAAGGGTCTTAGGTGAAGAGCAGTAGAAAATGCCCTTTCTTTGGAGCTGATGGTGGGTGGGTTTGGCCTGGTTTTGTAAAGAGAAGGGCTGGGGGCAGATCTGGAGGAAGGGTGAACTCCCCAGGCCACATGGAGGAAGGTGCTTCTAGAAAGTGGCCTTAGGCTAGGCCTGGGCGTACACAGTGTTGCTGTCATGCTGAGTTTGCCAGTCAGTTGCAGACACCTCGGGAGAGCCTGGCCTGTTCTGGGTTCTGGATAGAGCAGCCAAAGGACACCGTATCCCTTCCCTCAAGCCTGGATCAGGGGTAGTGACTGTTACCTTAAGGTGTCCGCTTATAAAGACTTCTGACATGTATGGATAGACTGCTCTGTAAAAAGTCTGCACACATTTTCACAGGAGTCTAGAGCGAGGGCACCATGGTGGAGGGGACCTGGGGGAGGGTTTGTAAAACAATG
>NW_006399877.1:8258611-8274080 GCF_000299155.1 Elephantulus edwardii | reverse complement strand
TAAAACTAATAAAATTTAATAATTAAAAAAAAGAATAAAATAGCAACCTTAAAAAAAAAGAAAAAAGTCTGCACACATTTAACACTTGTCCCACCAGCAATGCACATGTGAAGCCTTTTTCTTGAACCCTTGCCAGCATAGGGTGCCATAATAATTTTCACTGCTGTCCCTCTGTCTAGACTGACCACTTGGCATTGAGTTGACTTTGGCCTGCTTGCTAGAAGACAACCATGCTCCACAGAGTTTTCAAAGGCAGGTTCTTCAGTAGAGCCTTTGAAAACCCATGGAGTACCACTGAGTGCACTTGAACTTCCAGAGTTCCACTTTGCAACTGATCACATTAACCATTTGTATCCCACTAGGATTCCTTGGTGACCTACTGGGTGAGAAAAGATAATTGCCTAGGTTTTGCTGGTATGGGGGTTATTATTGTTATTATGTACTATTGAGTACAATTCACAGCAACCCTAGTAAAACAGATCTGAACCTTGTCCTATCTTGTGCCATCTTCATAATTTCTGACATACTTGAGCCCCTTGCTGCTGTCACTGTGTCAATCCATTTTGTTGAAGGTCTTCCTTTCTTTTGCCTCACTCTCCACCTTTCCCAACATGATGTCTCTCTCCAAAGAATGGTCTTTCTAACTATGTGTCCAAAATATGTGAGATGAAGCTTTGTCTCTTTGCCTCCTGGGCACATTCTGGTTGCACTGTCTCCAAACTATGTATTTTTGTTCTTTTGAAAGTCCATGGGATGTTCAACACTCTTCTTCCAACACCACAACTCAAAGGCATGGATTCTTCTATCATCCTTATTTATTGTTCAGCTCTTAGATGCATAACAAGTGATTGAAAAGACAATGGCTTGAATCATGCACACTTTAGTCTTTAAACTGATATCATTGCTCTTCACTACTTTGGAGAGGCCCCTAACAGCAGACTTTCCTGTTGAAATACTTGTTTTGATTTCTTAACTGCTGATGCCAAGGGTGTTGATTGTGTAGCCAGGGTGAAACAATAGACAATTTCTATCTTTTCTCCATCTATCATGATGTTGCTTATCTGTCCAATGGTAAGGATTTTAGTCTCCTTGATGTTGAGGTATAATTTCTATTGAGGGCTATAGTCTTTGATCTTCTAGGAAAGCATTTCAAGTCCCCCTCACTTTCAGCAGGCAAGGTTGTTTCATCTGTATAATACAGGTTGTTGATTAGTTTTGTCCTATCCTCATGCCAACTTCTAGAATTATTATCTCAGCATGGTGTCTCTCTGGAGACTAAGGTACATCTGATACAGGCCATGGTCTTTGCAATCACTTGTTATGCATCAGAGAGTAGGACAATGACTAAGGAGGATAGAAGGAGAATTGATGCCTTTGAGCTGTGGTGCTGGAGAAGAGTATTGAGAATACCATGGACTGCTAGGAAAACAAACAGATACATCCTGGAAAGGGTCAAACCAGGCTGCTCCTTGGAGGCAAGGATTCTGAGGCTCCATCTAACATACTTTGGACATGTTGTAAGGAGGGACTAGTCCTTGGAGAGGGACAGCATGCTTGGGAGGGTGGAGGGACAGCGCAGGAGGGGAAGGCCCTCTATGAGGGGATTGATCAGTGACTAGGGTAATTGGGATGGGTGTATTCGAGATGGTGCAATTGACACAGGACAGAGCAGAATTTAGGGCTGTTGTACATAGGGTGGCTATGAGTAGTAAGTGACTCAACGGCACATAACAACAACAACAACAAATGGAATTGTTGTTATTGTTAGATACCATCAAGTCAAGTACAACTCAAAGTGACCCTATGAACAACAGATCTGAACCCTGTCCTATCCTGTGCCATCCGCATCATCTCTGCCACACTTGAAACTATTGCTGCAATCACTGTGTCAATCCGTCTCATTGCGGGTCTTCTTATCTTTCATTGGCCCGTCTCCTTTCCTATCATAATATTCCTTTCTAAGCAATAGCCTCTCTTAGCAACATGCCCCAAAATAGATTGAATAGGTGCGGTAAAAGGATACATTCTTGACATACTCCTTTCTTGATTTTAAACCATGTATGAACTTCTGTTTGGTTTGAACAACAGCTTCTTGGTCTAGGTATAGGTTTCATATGAGCATAATTAAGTGTTCTGATACTTCCATTCTTCTCAACATTAATCATAATTTATTATGATCCACACAGTCAAATATCTTTGCATAATCAATAAAAGACAGATAGACATTCTTCTGGTATTCTTTGCTTCAGCCAGGATCTGTCTGTTACCAGCAATGATATTTCTGGTTCCACAGCCTCTTCTAAACCCAGCTTGAACTTCTTGCAGTTCTCTGTCAATGTATTGTTCTAGCCATTTTGGGCTGATCTTCTGTGATATTTTGCTTGCATGTGATAGTATTGATTTGATAATGGTTTGATAATTTCCACATTATATTGGATCACTTCACTTGGGAATGGAAATATGGATCTTTTCCAGTCAGTTGCCCAAGTGGCTCTTTTCCATATTTCCTGGCATAGACTGGTGAGCACATCTAGTGAGAGACCGAGACAAATGCCTGCTGGCCTGACCCCCTGGCCTTTCAGACCTTGTATTCTTGCTGAATGACCCCTTTTCCTTAGGAGCTTCATCTTAGGGGCATAATCACTTGTCTGTCAGTTGCTTGTATTGGGGGAGTGTTTTACATGTTATGCTCTCAAAAGCTCACATTTGTAGATGTTTGCTTGTTGTTTTGTTGTGGTATTAATGGTGGTGGTGCATTTTTTTCTCTTCCTCCTTTTAAAAATACCTTTTATTACTAAGAAGATTGAACATCTTTTTTTTTTTTAACATCTTTTCTTGAGGTCACTGGCCATTTCAAAATCTTGGTCCATTACCACTCCACTTTCACTGCCCATTGTTTAATGGGAATGTTCATCTTCTGTTAACTGATTTTAAGAGTGAGTTTATATTAGGAACATTATCCCTTTGTTTATCAAATGTCAAGATGTAATTTCTCACTTTCTGCTTTAATTTTTAACTATCTTTAAATACTACATGGAAGTTTCAAATTTTTATGTAGTCAAATTTGTCACATTTTAAAATGGTTTCCAGCTTTGCATAATATTTTTAAAAAGGCTTTCCCCTTATGTCCTAAGATTAAATAGTCCTATAATTTATATTTTATTAATATAATTTAAATGTGTGCGTGTTTTCATTTTCACCTCCAACCCATTTGGCAGGTATTAAGGTGTGAGGTAGGGATCCAGGTTTTTATTTTTAAGAGAAAAGAGTTTTAAACAGATGTTATCAATCACCTACCAAGGTCATGAAAAATAAAACAGAAAATCAACCCAGATAAGCAGCTAAGACTTTAACTGTAACCACATCATATCCTAGTAAAATCTCCAGGCTAAAGTAATTTACAAAATATACTTCTAGATCCAAAAACTAAGCGTTTTTAGACCCTTAATGGATTGTTTAGTTATAAGCTTTACATGTCAAGAAAGTTTCTTTCAGAAAGCATGAGTTGTAAAAATTATTCATCTGTAACCATTTCTTTCCCTCCCCACCCCCACCCTTGACAGCACCTAGCAGTCTTAGTCATTTGTTGAGTTCACATTAAGTGCACTTAGTAAGAAGTCTTATATCCAAAGAGAATATGGACCTTCTCACTCTCTCTCGCAGAGACTTTGCAGTTCCCCCAGGCCTGACTCCCAAGCCTGACTATTCTTTGAGGCAACCAGGTAATGTCCATCTCCTGATAAGGCAACTACATGACCAGATCCTGATAAGGCCCTGGGCCTAATCACATACTGACAAGACCCCTGCTCCCAAATTCCTGAGCAAATTCACACCCCTTCTAAGTCTCCCTATCAGCCCCTAAAAAAAAAGAAACTGTCTTTACCAACACGCCACTCTGTTCCTCTCTGTGAGTGATCACCTGGCCTCCTTCTCAGACCACTTAATAAAGGCCTGTTTGTTTCCTGGGACCAGCTTCTTTCTTTCTCTCAACTCTTTTTTTCTGTCTAATACTTCTGAGGTTTCAATTTGGAGAGGTAAGCACATGGCTTATACAAACACGACACCAAGTCATTGAAATACAACTTAATAACTGGATGGTCAGGCACACACTACTTGAAATGATATCTAATCAGCATGTCTCTTTAACTGAACATGGTCCAGCCCAGGCGTATATGTGAGGTCTGGTCGTAAACTGGCCACTGACAGAAGCAGGGCAGAGAATTCAAGAGAACAAATGGGAGGGAGGGAGGAAACAGCCTCCATGTGGGAATCCTGAAGGAAGCCCCAGCCCTGGTGAGCACCACTCTCTCTCATACTATCTGTTGTTGTTAGGCGCCATGGAGATGATTCTGACTCATCATGTGGACCTGTCCACAGGGTTTCCAAAGCTGTAATCTTTATGGAGCAGACGGCCACATCTGGTGGGTTTGAACTGCCAACCTTTTGGTTAGCCGCCCAAGTCTTGAGAGTATGCCCTTAGGGCTTCTCTTTCCCCTCTATGGAACCCCAAGGAAAAGCTCACTCACCTCTGGTGTTTACCGAGCTTCCCTGGCACCATGGCAGACTTGGTGGTTGATCTGGATACGCACTGGAAGGGGTGCAACGTCTGGACCTCCTGGTGATTTCCCTCAATCCTCTGGTAAAAATGCAGAGCGCAGCCTTTCCTTCTCATCTTGGGAACTCAGGGAGGGGCCTGGTCTTTGCGGTCAGGGAACGTCAGAGCTCTAAGAGCCATGCTTCCAAGACCCCGATGGACCTGGGCCTGTGGTTATACTGGGGAAGCAGGGCTGGTGAGCCTCCGGTCTTCCCTAGACTCAAGGTTATGGGGCTGGAGGCGTCCAAGCCAGTCAGCAAGGCAGAGGTGGACTAGGGGTGGAGGAGGGTGGAGGAGGGTGGTGGTGGTGATTTTGTTTCTGAGGGACTATGTGGATGGCTGATTCCTTTGTAGGTAGTTGTAGGAGCTCCAGGAGACAAACACAAGCACCTGGGAGAAGCTCAACTGTTAGGAAGGTCAGAGCTCAGGTGGATTGTTCATCCTGCTGACAAAGCGCAGGAGAGCCCCGAGTTGGAGGAATTTGATCGTAAGTGTCCCTGGATCGTCTCTGCCCAGCCAGGCAGGACAAGACCATAGTAACTTCTCAATTCTGTCAGTCTTGATAATACATTAGAAACACATTTTTTTCAAAGAAAGACTAGGAATAGACTCAGGAAGTCCATCCCTTTCTCTCTCTAATACTGAAGTTAACAACACTTGATGTAGGACTTATATTTGAAAATTCACTTTATTTGGTTGAGTGCTGTGAGTTTAATTGATCACAAGGAAGTCCCTTCTTAAGCTGTTGTTTCTTAGGAAAAGTGAGTTTCTTCACAAATACCATTAGAAACCAAAACCTTGAATTTCTCTGGAAAGGAGGAAATAATTGGAAAGAGGGAAATATTTTTTCAATGGAAAACCAACACCTCTAAAGTTGTCGTTACTGCTACAATACTTTGCCTCAAAGCCCACATCAAAAATTAACATGAAAAGAAATCTTAGTGCCTTCGCTATTCTGTTGTATGCTATGCATTCCAATTCCTAGAGGCCCCACAAGACAGAGCAGAACTTCCCATGGTGTCTTCTAGGCTGTAGTTTTCACCAGAGCCAATGCCACGGTCTATTATTTTACCGACTTTTTGGTTCGCAGCAAATAACTTATTTATGATGCACCCAGGTCTCCCTGTGCATCAGGAAATACAACTGAGTAAGGGCTGTGAAATGTAAACTCACAACACCCACCCCCTTTTGAGACAAGATATTTTTAAACAATTTCTTGATATATAATTCATGTGCCACATGACTCATCCATTTAACCTGTAGAATTAGTTGACTTTTAAGATAGTTACAGAGCTCTATACGTTTCATTATAATTTTAGAATATTTACATGACCCAGGAAAGATACCCCTTAGCTGTAAATAAATCCCCACGGTCTCTCCCCACCCCCCAGCCCTTCCTAAGTTCATAGCCATTGAGTGGATTTTCAGGTGATCGACTGCCCTCCGGTTTCTGAGGTTGTACCTTTTTTTTTAAAAAAAAAATTTATTTTATTTTATTATTTTTGTGTGTGTGTATTGTCAAATTGGATCTGACTGGTACGGGAGGAGATTGTCCCTCCTTTTCCAGGAAAGCAGCTGGTGGATTCGCACCACGCACCTCTGGCATTGCAGTGCAGCTTCTTGCCAAACTGAGGTTGTACCTTTGCCACGCTGAGGTTGTACCTTTTTTTAAAAAAATTTTTTTTGTGTGTGTATGTGTGTGTGTGGGGTGTGTGTGTGTGTACGTACCGTCAAATCAGATCTGACTGGTACAGGAGGAGATTGTTCCTCCTTTCCCGGCAGAGCACTTGGTGGATTTGAACCGTGCGCCTCTGAGATTGCAGTGCAGCTTCTTGTCACTAGGCCACCAGAGCTCCCCTGAGGTTGTACCTTTTTATAGGAAGAGACGGCCTGTCCATCTTTCTGCTGTGCAGCAGCTGGTGGCTTTGAATCACAGATTTTGGTTAAAAGCACAATGCTTCCAGGGCTGTTTCTTCAGCCCAAGACAACCACTAATTTACTTTTGTCTGCAGATTTGCCTGTTCTGAACATTTCATATAAATAATGTTATTGTTGTTTTTTTGTTATGTGCCATTGAGTCACTCGCGACTCACAGTGACCCCATGTACAACAGCCCTGAACCCTGCTCTGTCCTGTGCCAACCTCATTGCCTCTGACACACCCACCCTCATTACCCCAGTCACTGAGTCAATCCTTCTCATCAAGAGTCTTCCTCGCCTGTGCTGCCCTTCCACCCTCCCAAGCATGATGTCCCTTTCTAAGGACTGGTCACTCCTTGCAGCCTTTTTTTCTTGGACTAAGTATAATGTCACTTTTTAAACCATATTACATCACATATCAGTATCTCATTATTTTTAGTGGCCAAATAATATTTTATTGAATTGATATATTACATTTTATTGGTCCATTCTTTAGTTGATGGACACATGGATTATTTCTCTTTTTTTACTACGGACATTTTCCGTTGCCTCCTGTGCATGTGGAAGCTGCACAGTGAATTTAGCTCACAGGAGAGGAAGTGATGCCTTTGAACGATAGTGTTGTCAAAGAGCGTTGACCAGCCCATGGGCTGGCAGAAGAGTGAGCAAATCTCCCTGAGAAGAAGTGTAGCTGGATGCTCCTTCAGAGGCGGCAGGCGAGACTTTGTCTCGTGTACTTGGGATGTACTACGGGGAGGGGTCAGTCGCTGGAAGAATGGCGTCCTGTGTGGTAAAGGAGAGGGTGGGTGAGAGGAAGACCTTTAACGAGATGGATCGACACGGTGGACTCCACCACAGCAGCCATTGTGGGCATGGCGTGGGGGCAGGCCGTTTCCTTCTGATGTGCACGGGGTCACCCCGAGTCTGATGTGAATCAGTGACATTTAACTACACAGTGTCTTCATGTTTAGCTTTTTGAGGAACTGCCAGACTGGATTTAAATATGGCCGCTCCATTTCCATTCCCAGCAGCATGTAGGAAGGTTCCAATTTCTCCCCATCCTTGCCAGCTTGTGTTATTACTCATCTTTTTTTGTTCTAGCCATCCTAATAGTTTTGACAAAAGTAAGACTTTTTTTTTTTAAAAAAAAAAAGAAAGTAATGATTGAAAGGGAATAATCTCATGGAAGATATGGGATATTTGGCCTAGTGGCAACGAGCTGTGCTGCAATCCCAAAGGCACGCAGTTCAAGGTCACCAGCTGCTCCACAGGAGAAGAATGAACAATCTGCTCCTGTGATTAACTGCCTCTGAAAACCCAGCGGAGGGTCAGCTGTGGGTCGGTTCTGACTCCACAGTACACAACAACAACAACAATTTATGTTTAAGGGAGCTCTCCTGGCCTAGTGGTAAGAGGCTGTGTGGCAACATTACCAATTTATATTTCAATATCTTTAAAGCTATTAGGTAGCTTTCCTGAGTGGATTAAACATTCTTATGCATTAATTTTTTCCTATGTATAACAAACCTTAAGACTGTGCAAAGGCACACTTATCCAAACCTAATATAACATCTAAATGAGATTCTGCAATGCTTTGGCCATTCCAGTTCACCCGGTAAGAACACCCCTCCAGATCCTCTTGTCTTGGAGAAGATGAAACCAGAGTGCTCCCTCGGAGGCAAGGATGACGGAACTTTGTCTCACATAATCTGAGCACATTTCTAGGAAACGTTATTCTTTAGAGAAAGTCATCATGCTTGGAAAGGCAGAGGATCAACGAAAGAGAGGAAGACCCTCAACCAGGCGGGCTGACACAGTGGCTGCAACAATGGCCTTGGGTGTGTCAGAGAAGACTAGGGTGGCACAGGGTGGCACAGATCTGATGTTCACAGGGTCCCTATGAGTCACACTCCACTCAATGGCACCTAACAACAGCAACAACCAGATCCTCAACAGGTCTGCCCTGTGAAACAGCGGAGGCTTCAACAAAGAGAAAAGGGTGAGAAAAACCAGAAGGAACGATGTATCGTATGGGCTACTTAATAGATGGTGTCCTTATTGGGGCACGTGACCAGGAGGGGCCAATCCCTGGAGAAGAACGTCACCCCTGGTAAAGCAGAAGGTCCGTGACAAGGAGGAAGACTCGTAATGAGATGGACTGAGGCAGTAGCTGGACAAATGGGCTCCAAGTTCAGCAGAGACTGACAACAGTGCCGGGCAGGACAGGGCTCTGTTGTGTTCTGGGCGCTGTGAAGCAGAGCCAACGTGACTGCACCTAACAAAAACAGCAGTCCTGGGAGCTGGGCCAAGTGATCATTAAACCACTGGTTAGTAATTCACTTAATCCTAATCGCTATTTTCATTCTCATCTTATAGATGAGGAAACTGAGGCAAAACAAGGTCTAGTAACTTGCCTTTGATCACATAGCTAAGAATGAATGGTAAAACTAGGATTTGAATCTAGAAAGTCCACTTCCAGAATTTGGACTATTAGTCCATTTTCAGTGTCGTGTGTTTTAGGGAGGGTTAAAAATGTCATAGCAAATGTATCCACTATATTTCTTATAACCACCTGGCTGACCAAATCCTTTCATAAAAAATGGGAGAGAAAAAAAAAAAAGGAAGACACAGTCTTCAAGGATCATGATCTGCCTGAATTGACACAGTGGCTGCATCTCCAAAGTTCAGGTCAGGTTCAAAGTGAAGATGAGCTCAGAGCAAGTGCGAGACAGCTCCTGTGCTAGCTTCGTCGGCTGTCGCCTATCTCACCTGGGGCTGCCAGCTGTCTGACAGTCTAGACTTTGCAAAGCGCATCCAGGCAAAATGAGTTTAATTTACCAGCCATCTGTTGATAAGAGGTGAGAGGAGAAAGGTCTCCCTTGAGGTATGCTCAGAGGACTTGTAAGAAGTTCTCACAGGCAAAACAGCTACTAGAATTTGAAAATTCTTCAGTGACGTCAGTCCTCCAAAAGCTGAATCCTCACTAGTTCCTTCCAAAGGTCCTAGGGCAGCTTGCTGTTGCTGGGAGCGATTGAGCACTTCCAGCTCAGAGAGACCCCGTGTGCGACAGAACCAGACTGTCCAATACAGCTCCATCGTTACACGCTCTGCTCTGCCTGAGCCCCTTGTGGGCTTTTACTACTTTAAAACAATTAATTGACGAATTAATTGTTTTTCTCCCCTTTCCCTTAGTTCACATCTCTGTTAACTCTCCAAGATTGACTCTATCTGCCTTAGCTTTTTATATTAGTGATCTTATACCACAATTGTTCTTTTATGACTGATATACCATGCTTAGCATCATTTTCTCTATGTCAGGCAATATTTCACAAATTTTTGATCTTCAGTGACCCAGGAGCCTCTGTTGTGTGAATGTACCACAGTTTTTTCTTCAGTCATTCATCTGTGGATGTGCACTTGGGTGGTTTCCAGCCATTTGTTATTACACATAGGAAGCTCTGGATTGTTTCCAACCCTTGGTTATTATAAATAGTGCTGCAGTAAACATGGGTGTGAGTATATCAGATTGCATTGCAGTTCTATTTCTTTGAGGTATATACTTCGTAGTGGGATTGCTAGATCAAATAGTATTTCTATTTCCAAGTTTTAAGGAAGTGTCACATTGCTTTCCACAGTGATTGTACCACTTTACATTCCCACCGGCAGAATATGAGAGTTCTAATTTCTCCACACCCTCACTAGTGTTTGTTCTTTGATGTCTTATTGAACATTGCTATTTTTGTTAGGGTGAGATGCTCTCTCAATGTTGTTTTGATTTATATCTTACATGCTTTGGGCATGTTGTTAGGAGGGGCTATTCCTGGGAAAGGGACATCATGCTTGGAAAGATGGAGAGTCAGCAAAGGAGAGAAAGACCCTCAATAAGGTGAGCTGATGCCGTGACCGCAGCATTAGGCTCAAGTGTATCAAAGAGGAAGAGGCCGGCACAGGGCTGGACAGGATTCAGATCTGTTTTTTAGAGGGTCATTATGAGTAGTGCTTGATGGCACTGGACAACAACAGCTAATGGTCTTCATGATCTTTATGTGTTTCTTGGCAATCTGAATATTTTCTTTGATGGAATGTCTCGAAGTGCTTGGAAGCAGGAGTGGCATCCACTTCCGTAATAGCTTGCCTCCGGAAACCCTATGAACCTGGAGAGAGGATGAAAGGCACCCAAGCGTCGAGGACTCTCCTTCATAGGGTCGCTATGAGTCGCCTGGGACTCGACGGCACTTAACAACAACAATAACAACAACAACAACAACAACAAGAACGAAGTGTCTATTTGAGTTTTCTGCCCATGTTGTATTTATGTTGTCTTTTTTCTTGTTGAAGTATTGGCATTTTCTAGAAATTTTATAGACAAGTCCTTGCCCAATGTGTCATCATGAAATATCCCCCCCCCCAATCTGCAGGTTCTCTTTTAACTCTGGAGTTTTTTGATGCACACAAAGATTTAATTTTTAGAACATCCCAATTGTCTGGTTTATCCACTGTTAATTATATGTGAGCTATCTTTGGGAATCTGGTGGCTTAATGATAAGGTATTTGTGTTGCCAACCCAAAGGCAGGCGGATTGAATCCACTAGCTGATCTTCGGGGGAAAAAAGATAGGCATTCTACTCCCTTGCAATTTACAGCCTTGAACACCTACTGGAGGGTCAGCTATGAGTTGATTTTGCCCTGACCAACATAATGACATTTAAGCAATAGCCTAACAGTCAGAACAGACCCATAGCTGACTCCCCCATGGTTTTCAGAGGCAGTGAATCCCATGGGAGGAGACTGCCCATCCTACTGGCTTGGTGTTAGATACCCTCAAGTCAAATATGACCCATAGTGACCCTGTGAACCACATATCTAAATCCTGTCCTATCCTGGGCCATCGTCACCATTCCTCACACACTTGAGCCCACGGCTGAAGTCACAGTGTCAGTTCATCTCGCTGGGGTCTAGCTCAGATGTGCCGGTTGTTACAGTCACTGTATTAATTGGGCTCATTAAGAGTCTCCTCTTCTCACTCACCTCCTACTTTATGAAGCATGCTGTCTTCCCTGGTCTGGTCCCTTACGATAACACGTCCAAAGGATGTGAGACAAAGTCTTATTTCCAAGGAGCATCTTGGTTGCATTTTTTTAAAGGGTGCAGTGGAGGTGTCTGAAGGCTGCAGAGAGGATCAAGGGCCAACAGAGCATTGTCAAGTTAAAGATGAAAGGAAGCAAATGTCTCTAAGCAGAGTAAAGTTGGACATGCTCCATCTCAAGGTGGAGATGAAAGCGAAATCAGTGTCCTGCAAAGCCCCATTTCTCTGTATGCCATCTTTCATGGCCATCACGTTAGGCTGAAACAAAATATTTTGCATAGAATTATTCATTGGAAGTAATCCATCTGCTATTTGAAAGATTTCCATAGACGTGCAATCTTGTTTTTCAATGTCTCCTAACACAAGTTTATAAAATATACTTATTACATTTATGATTTTTTTAAAAAGTATGCATTTTTATCTTCTTGGAATTTGTTTTGGTTTAAAGTGAAGAATACAGCTATTGTTTTGTTTTCCAAATAACTCATCAGTTGCTCCAAGACCTTTGAGCTTTGGAACACATTTTTTGAGTTCTTTCTCCACAAATTTATGCTTTCATTGTTCTCTTTCTGAATTCTCCTGTGTGTTTATATAAAATTCTCTGCTCACTGACATGCCTTTTATTCCTGACCATCCAGTTTTACTCAATGTAGCTGTAATACATGTTTAATGTCTAGTAAACAACAACAACAACAGACTGTATCACCCCCACACTACTCTTGTTGCCCAGGATTGTCTTGCATGTCTTCCATATTTGTTTTGCAGAAGATCTTCATAATAATGCAGCCAAGTTCATCAAGTAATTCTGCTATTATTTAATAAAATGTCATGGAACTTGTACATAACTTAAGAACCTTTGCTATCTTTTCTATATTGTGTTTTCCTATCAGAGAATCTACACCATTCAACATTCAAACTATGGCTGACTCTGAGAAGAATGGGAATTCCAAAACATTTGATTGTGCTTATGTGAAACCTATACATTGACCAACAGACAGTTGTCTAAACAGAGCAAGGAGAGACTTCATGGTTCAAAATTGGGAAGGTGGAGAGACTGCATGGTTCAAAATTGGGAAGGTGGTCTGCCAGGGATATATTCTGTCTCCACACCTTTTCAATCTGTATGTAAAACAGATCATCCGAGATGCTGGGATGTATGAGGAGGAATGTGGCATCAGGATTGGTGGAAGAATCATCAACAACCTGCGTTATGCGGATGACACAACCCTGTTTGCTGACACTGAGGAGGACCTGAAGCACTTCCTGCAGAAGGTCAAGGACTGCAGCTATCAATACAGATTGAAGCTTATCATCAAGAAAACAAAGATTCTAACCATTGGACAAATTGGCAACACCAGTATGGACAGTGAAGAGATTGAGATAGTTTGTTTGGCTCCACAGTCAACACTCTTGGTATCAACAGCCAGGAAATAAAGAGACAAATGGCATTGGTAAAGTCAGCTGTCAAGGACCTCTCTAGAGTGCTGAAGAGCAACGACATCAGGCTGGAGACTAACAACATGTTTGTCCTTTTGGCATTCCATGTGATATGCAATATTCTTTCCCAACACAATTCATAGGCATTGATTCATCTTTGAACCACATGATCTAGCAATTTCACTCATGGGCATATACCCGAGAGAACAGAAACGCGTTCACATAAAACTTGCACATGAATTTTCCTAGCAACATTATTTATAACAGTTCCAAAGTGGAAATAACTCAAGTGAAGAATGAATAAACAAAACAAGGTCTATCCAGACATGTTTTTTTTAAAAGGTCATTGCTGTCTAATTCAAATCGACTCATGAGTGACCCTTCAGTGGGTTTCAAGGCAGTAAATCACAAGAAAGGAGATTGCCCACTTTCCTACCTTGGAGCAGTGGTTTTGAACGCAGAGAGTCATGGCTTTCCTGAAGCTAACAGGGCAGCTCCCTGAAGACTACACTGCCAGAGCCTTTGTGAGTCAATTCAGGTAATGGAATATTGTTTGGTCATAAAAAAGGAAAAATGTTCTGATTTATGGTACAATGCGGATGGACCTTGAAAAATTATACTAAGTGAAGGCAGCTAAAATACAAAAGTCCACATGTTTTATGATTCCATTCATAGGACATATGCAAAGTAGGCCAATTGAGAGAGCGAGTGGTTCAGTGATGGTTCTGGCGGCCTAGTGGTAAGGAGCTGTCCTGTCATTTCAAGGCTTGAGATTGGAATCCCCCAGCGGCTCCAGGAGAGAAGGATGGGCAGTCTCCTCCCACGCAATTTACTGCCTCTAAAAACCTGATGGAGTGTCAGTTATGCGTCAGTTCTGATTCCAAGATGTATAACAAAAAACAACAACTGGGTATGAAGGAAGGGTGTGGAATTGTTTCAGAGTTAAATAGTGGTGATGACAGTGCACATTATGAATATTCTAAAAACCACTGGATTGTATACTTTGAATTGTGAATTTTATCTCATGTGAATTATATCTCATTTTAAAAATGTCAAAGAATTCCAGTTCAAACATCTAGCTAGTTTGCTGTTTCTGAATGGTGGGATTATACATACATTTTTTTTGGTTGCTTCTTTTGAGTCAAATGTTGTTGTTGTGTTACATAGTGTCCTGTCTACTACGGCTCATATCAACTCTATGAACAATGACTCTGAACCTTGTCCTATCTGAGACAATCTCATCGTCTCCAACATGCTTCTCCCCATTGCCATTGTGTCAATCCATGTCATCTAGGCTCTTTCTCACTTATGTTGACCTTCTTCTAACTTCCAAGCATAATGTCCTTCTCCAAGGACTGGCCCTTCCTGAAGTATATGAGTCAGAGTTTATGACAAAGTATATGAGACAGAGTTTCAAAATCTTTGCCTCCAAGAAGCAGCCTGGTTTCACCCTCTCCAGGTTAGACCTGCTTGTTCTTTTGGCAGTCCATGGTTTGCCCATTACTCTTCTCCAGGACCACAACTCACAGGTATTGATTCTTCATCTATCATCTTTGCTCATTGTCCAGCTCTCAAATGCATAACAACTAATTGTGAAGACCATTGATTTTATCAGACACACCTTAGTCTTTAGACTGATATCATTGTTCTTTAGCACTCTGGAGAGGAGTTTGGCAGCAGATTTTCCCAATGTGAACTTGTCTTTTTATTTCCTGACTGCTGGTGCCAAGGATGTTGATTGCGGATCAGAGCAAGATGAAATCCTTATCAATTCATGATGCTGCCTATTGGCCGGTGGTGAGGATTTTTGTTTTCTTGTTGTTGAGATACAATCCATAACGAAGGCTGTCATCTTTGATCTTTGTGCAGCAAGTGCCTCAAGTCCATCTCAGTTTCAGTGAGCAAGGTTGTGTTATTGTTAAAATACAGATTGTTGATGAGTCTTCTTTCAATTCTGATGCCACTTTTTTTTTCATAAAGTCTAGCCTCTTGAATGATCTGCTCAGTATATAAATGGAAAAGATATGGAGAAAGTATACATCCATGATGTACTCCTTTCTTGATTTTGAAACATGTAGTGTTGCCTTCCTCTGATTGGACAACAGCTTTTTGGTCTAGGTCTAGATTTCACATGAGCACAATCAAGTATTCTGTGATTCCATTCTTTTTAATGTTAGACGTAATTTATTGTGATCCACATAATCAAATGTCTTTGTACAGTTGATAAAATACAAATAGACATCCTCCCGGTACTCTTTGTTTTCACCAATATCCGTCTGATATTAGCTCTGATATCCCTCTTCTAAACACAGCTTGTATTTCTATAAGTTCTCTGCCCGCGTACTGTTCTAATAATTTCTGGATAATCTTCAGCAAGATTTTGCTTGCATGTGGTGTTAACAATATAGATAATTTTCTTTTTTTTCTATAATT
>NW_006399877.1:8250325-8257343 GCF_000299155.1 Elephantulus edwardii | reverse complement strand
GAATGTCGTCTTCAGTGAAGTGCCTGTTCATATCCTGTGCCCATTTTTCTATTGGATTATTTACCTTTATCTTGTTGTGGTGCTCAAGTATTTCATAAATGATATAGATAATTTTCATATTTTGTTAGATTACCTTTTTGGGAAGTGGGAATAAATATAGGTCTCTTCCAGTCAGTTGGCCAGGTAGCTGGCCTCCAGATTCCTTGGCACAGTCTGGTAAGCACATTCAGGGCTACATCTGTATATTGAAATATGTAAACTGGTATTCTATCCGTTCCTGGGGCTTCATTTTTTGCCAATTCCTTTAGCGCAGCTTGACTGCCTTCCTTTATTAGCATTGATTCTTGATCATATGCTACATCCTGAAATGGTTCTGTGTGAGCCAATTCTTTCTGGGTCATTTGAAATAAAAAGTATTATCTATTAGGTCTGATGAAATTTTAGAAAACATTTGCCAGCCAAAAAATAAAGCAAAAAGCTCTAACATAAACCTAAGGAGCTCTGGCAGCAAAGTCCTAGCATGGCACAGTGCTGACCAAAGGGTGTGTGTCTCCGGGGGCTTGAATCCATCAGGGGCCCCCAGAGGGAAGATGGGCAGTCTCCTTTCACAAAGATTTAGCCTCAGAAACCTAATGGATGGTCACTGTGGATCCAGACCAACTAGATGGCTGTGAGCAACTGAGACAATAGACATAGAAATGATCAAGGAAAATTTGTAGGGAAAGTCAGGATGCTACATAGTTGCACATTCTGCAACCTTGCAAAAGAAATGTACGTGGTTCCAATTTGGGGGGAACAGAATAAAATGAAGCAATTATGCCATTGTGGTAAAATTATGTATGAAATAAAATGTTCTCTTAACTGGTATATTACAATCATCATCTCTACAAGTAGGAAATGACAATATTTGCTTTAAAAAGGAACTGTGTTTCAGGTGGTTTATTCCTTGTTGAGAGAGTTAATGACAATATTACCAAGTTTTAGTGTGGCTTTTTTTCTTTCATTCATTCTACAAATGAAGAATAACATTTATTCTACAAACCTTCCTCCCTTGAACACTTACCTCCCTGAACTTTCCCTTTTGTTCTCAGGTTTCCTTTCCTTCTTTTGTTTTATTCAAAAAGGTTGATTCTTTTGGTGTGTTAACCTTATTAGGGTTTAATGCCCAACAATATTTATAACTTTCTGTGTGTGTTTATATACACAGAATAGTTTTCCTTGGGTTCTCTACCATCCTTTATTGGCTTTTATTGTTGGACGCCATCCAGGGGATTCAGACTCACAATGACCCTGTATGGACCCACTGTTGTTGTTTGGTGCTGTGAAGTCAAATATGACTCATAATGACCCTATGGACAACAGATCTGAACCTTGTTCTATCCTGCACTATTCTCACACTTTCTGATACACAGAGCCCATTGCAGCAGTCACTGAAACAGTCTACCTGGTTGAGGGTCTTCCGCTCCTTCTCCAAACCTTCATCCTTCCCAGCATCATGTCCCTCTGCAAGGAATAGCCCCTCCTAGCAACATGCCCAAAGTATGTGAGGCAAAGTCTCATCATTCTTGCCTTCATAACAGTGCATCTAAATTCCAAAATCAATCTCCATAATAGTCTATGTGTTTCCTACTGCCAAAGGGGCCCTTTAGAGTAGTGAGAGAAGATCTTCACCCTGAAACCCACAGCGTCCCTTTTCAGCAGGAAGTAGCTAAGAGAATACGCCATCCCCTTTTCCTTATGAATCAGGGTGAAGTCTCTCTCAGGGAGGAGTGATAGGGAATGGCAAAGGACACACTGACAAAGGAGATTAATCAGAACTGGCTTTGACAAGCACTGTGGCAATTGGACAATTAAAACACATTTTGGGGGGAAAGAAGAACGAACTGGGAAGGAGGGTAGAGAAAACGGTGCAACAATGAATGAATGAGAACCCAAAATCTCTGTAAATGTTCATTAAAACTAATAAAATTTAATAATAATTAAAAAATAAAATATCAATTAAAATAAAAAGCCATAACTAGCTATAATTTTAAAAAAAGCAGTCTGGCTGCACCCTCTCCAAGACATATCTGTTTGTTCTCTTGGCCGTCCATGGGATGTTGATGTTCAGCACTCTTCTCCAACACTATAGCTCAAAGGCATCAGTTCTTCTTCTGTCGCCCGTATCCATTGTCCAGTTCTCAGATGCATAGCAAGTGATTGGAAAGACTATGGTCTGAATCAGATGCACAGTGACCCTCTGTGGCCTCACAGTGACCTTACATAGTGACCCTCTGTGGCCTCATGTTGTTGCTGTATACCATAGAGTCAGAAATGACCAATAGCTGAGCCTCTGGCAAGTTTTCACAGGCAGTTAATCACACTGGAGGAGACTGTCCATCTTTTTTTTTTAAATGAGACTGTCCATCTTTCTCTCACAAAACAGCAGGGGGTCTTGAAGCAGTTTGGTACGCCTTTGGGATTGCAGTGCAGCTTCTTGCCACTAGGCCACCAGAACTCCATAGTGGACTCATAGTACCTTATATAGTGACCTTGTATGGCCTCACAGTGACCCTCTATGACCTCATAGTGACTATGGCCTCACAGTGACCCTCTACGGCCTCACAGTGACCCTCTATGACCTTGTAGTGACTATGGCCTCACAGTGACCCTCTACGGCCTCACAGTGACCCTCTATGACCTCGTAGTGACTATGGCCTCACAGTGACCCTCTACGGCCTCACAGTGACCCTCTATGACCTTGTAGTGACTATGGCCTCACAGTGACCCTATATGGCCTCACAGTGACCCTGTATGGCCTCACAGGGATTCCAAGGCTGCCGATCTTCAGGTTTTTCTTCTGCCCAATTCCAACTGTCCACCTTCTGTTAGCCATGTCCCCCTTCAGTTTGCAGCGGCCCCCTTTTGTGATCATTGAGGAATGAGGGCTCGCTCCGTAACTGGTGTCACATAACTCTAACTGCTCTTGAGTCAGAACTCAGAATCTGCTCAGAGCTGACCTTCCAGTGAGCTTTCAGAGGTTGTAAACAGCAAGGGAAGAGGCTGTCCACCTTCCTCCCTGGGAGCAGCTGGAGGATTCAAACTACTTATGTTTGGGTTGGCAGTGCAGCTCCCTACATACTAGGCCACCAGAGCTCTCTATTGGTTTTGTTAATGTTTATAAATATTACTGTTAAATATTAATTGTAAATGGCAACTTTTCCTTCATTAAATGGATATGCTCATATTTTCCAATTTCCTTCTTGATTTCTTACTTACTACTTTTCCCTTCTAAAATGGGACTTATTTTTCTTCCCCCTGGAAAAGTCGGAAGTTTAGGTCTAGTTGAGTGTTCTGCTCTTTTTATCTCTTGTTAGTATAAGCACGAATGATATTTAATGTTACCCCTGAACAGGTTTGACTATATACTTTTCCCATTAAAAAAAGCAAAAAAAAAAAAAAAGTCTCCCTGTTTCCTTTCGCATCTGCTCTGCCTGCTGGTCCGCGGCTAGGTGCGCTGGCTTGCTTTCCTTCTGTTTTTTGTTTGTATGGCGGTCTGAGAACACGAGTACTAACCCTTTTTGTCTTCTTGAGAATTCGCTTGTCTTCAAAACGGCAACTGATTTCTGGGCAAGCACCACGTGCACTTTGAGAACGCGATTGCTCAATTTTTCCTGCTTGGCTCAGACCTTTTGATCCCCTCTTTTGGAGAAGAAATTGAGGCCCCTGAGGTGCACGGACTTGCTGGATCCCGCAGTGAGGCCGGGGCAGAGCCCGCGTTCTGGGCCAATGAATGAAGTATTGTGGAGAGTTCACGCAGGCATGCTTCAACAGCATCCCTGCCCGGCTGGCAAGCCCGCTGCCCAGAAGCCAAGCAGGGCAGCCTGGGGACAAGCTGCCTGCTTCACGGGCTCCCTCTCTCTCCGGACCTCCTGGTGCACAGGTCAGCACGCTGACCGGCTCGCCTCGGTCCTCTGTGGCCTTCCCTGCAGAAGGAATCCTACCCTGGGGGGCGGGGCTGGCTCCTTATGCAAATAGCCCCAGTGGCTCCGCCCACTGATGTTCTGGGCATGCCCAGATACGTCAGACTCCTGGGATGAATGCAGTTTTGAGAGTCAAGCTGGGACCGGCTTTGTTGGCTTTTGTGCGGGCATGATTTATCTGAACAGGCTTTTACATAGTTTGAACTCTTTTTCCTTGAAATGCGCTTCTCCACGTTTAAAAATAAGATTCGTGAGTTTGGGTTTTTTCTTTTTTTTTATCTACTCTGCAATTTTTTTTTTTAATTGGAGAATTTAGTCCATTTACATGTAACCATATAATTGTTGTCATTTTATCCTTCTGTGTTTTTCTCAGTTAACAAAATTTTTTGCTTTTCTCCTTAACTTAATATAGGACTTAGGATACTATTGGTTTTTCATACATTTACACGAGATCAAATAGGCACTTTTCTGAGCGACTCATCTTACTGTTTTCCTACGTCACCCCCACAACAGCATATTTGAGCCCATTGATACAGTCACTGGGTAATCTCCCTGTTTTTCATTGACCCTTTACAAACAGCCCCTAGATTATAAATGAGCGCTGTACCTGACTCTACCTTTGGGTGGAATTTTTATGTAATTTGAAATACTTAGGTATGGGTTGAATCCGACGTCAGTTATTCAAATATTTGTCTTAATCCAAAACCAAACTCACAGCTTTCAAATGGATTGGAACACACAGGGGGCCAATAGGCCAGAGCAGGTTCACCTCATGGTGTTTCTAAAGGTGTATTACAGAAGGACACACTCTTTCTCCTACAGATCAGCTTTTAGATTTGAACAGCTGACCTTTAGGTTAGTAGCCAAGTGCTTAATTCGATGTGCCATTAGGGCGCAAACTTAAGTTTGTCTTAGAGCAAAATCCATAAAATGGATCAACATAGTGGCGGTATCAGCGGGCTCAAGTATTCTGGAGGTGGTGAGGATAGCACAGCATAGGTCAAGGTCCAGATCTGCTGTTCATAGGCTTGCTGTGAGTCACAGTCGACTTGAGGGCACCCAACAACAACAAGAACAAGAAGTCTACCTCTCTATGCATAAACAAATACTTCTAGGTACATCACAAGAGCTCTGGTGGCCTAATGGCCAGAAGCTGCACTGTAATCCCAAAGTCATGTGGTTCAAGGCCACCAGCTGCTCCACATGATGATGGACAATCTCCTTTCGTGTTATTAACTGCCTCTGAAAGCCCTCCAGACGGTCAGCTATGGGTTAGTTCCGACTCCATGGTATACAACATACTATATGCTATACCAAGGAGCCAAGCAAGTTGAAGTTAATGATCTCAATCTCTTCACCATCTGTCATGATGCTGCCAATTGGCCCTGTGATGAGAATATTTGTTTTCTTAATGTTGAGCTTCAATGCATATTTAAGGCTGTAATCTTTGACCTTCTGCAACAAACGCCTCAGATCTTCTCAGTTTTGGCAAGATTGTGTCATCTACATAACATATAACACAGGCTGTTAATGAATCGTTCTCCAATCGTGATGCCACATTCCTCTTCATAGAGCCCAGCCTCCCAGATGATCTGTTCTGCATGTAGATCAAAAGGTGTGGAGATAGGATGCATCCCTGGTATATACCTTTCCTGATTTTGAACTATGCAATGTTTTGCTCAGCTTGTTTGGCTCCACAATCAATACTCTTGGAAGCAGCAGCCAGGAAATAAAAAGAATTATATTGTGAAAATGTGCTGTCAGGGACCTCTCCAGAGGACTCAAGAGCAACAGTCTTAATCTAGAGACTAAGGAGCACCTAATCCAGGACGTGGTCTTCACAGTTATTTGCTATGCATCAGAGAGCTGGACAATGACTAAGAATGATAGGTGAAGAAAAAATGCCTTTGAGTTGTGGTGCTGGAGTATTGAATATACCATGAACTGCTAAGAGAACAAACAGGTCCGTCCGAAAGAGAATGAAACCAGGCTGCTCTTTGGAGGCAAAGATTTTGAAGCTTCATCTGACATACTTTGGCCATGTTTCAAGGAGGGGATCAGTCCTTAAGAGAGCATCATGTTTGAAAAGGTGGAGGGGCAGTGCAAGAGAGGAAGACCTTTGATGAGATGGATTAACTCAGTGACTGGGGTAACGGGGCTCAGAGAAAGTTAAATTGGTTAAAGAAAGAGTAGATTCTTAGCTGTTGTCCACAGGGTTGCTATGAGCCGCAGGCGACTTGACAACACTTAACAAGGAGCTCTGGCTAGTGGTCTAGAAGATGAGTCGTGATGTCAACCTGAAGGCAGGCGGTTGGACTCCATCATCTGCTCTGCGGAGAAATATGGGCAACCTCTCGTGCGATTTAGTGCCCCTGAAAGCCCATTGGAGGGTCAGTCATGAGTTAGTTCAACTCTAGGCCCCGTAACTTCTCGTTCTGCCCAATTCCCTGGGCAGGCCACGTGCAAATCTGAATGCATGTCCCAAGCATGCCTATGCTTTCTCCTAAACACTCCTGGATACTGTCTCGATCATCAGCTGCTCCCGCCTGTGTCCAGGTGGGTATTTAAAGCCTGCCCACTCGCCACGAGGCTGTGCATTCTCACGGGTAGTGGACCCTCTCTTTATCTCCAGGACCTACATTGCGCCTCTCCTCGAGTTGGTGCCCAATGAGTCTGCAAGTTAAGCAAACTGATGATGACTAAGGGGTCCCCCGAGGCAACAGCCAATGACCAGAGAGGCAGAGAGGCCGCCGGACGGGGCTGGGGCCGCCCAGCAGGTCCCGAAGGTCAGAGTCAGCCGGGGCCGGGCAGGTCGGTCCCGAGGTCACTCGGCTTGGAGCCGTGGGCTCTAACAGGTGGTCACCGCCCGCCTAGGCCGCGGGAGACGCAGCTGAGCCCGCCGGACCCGGCGCGACCCCCGGAGCGCGCTTCGCGCTTGGCCCCTCCCGGCCTCCGTGGCCGCCGCCGGCGCCGCTCGCGTGACCCGGAAGCGCATTCTCCTTAGCAACGGCGGGACCGCGCTGGCGCCGGCGTCCCCGCAGCCACGGTGAGGCCCC
>NW_006399877.1:8220754-8250162 GCF_000299155.1 Elephantulus edwardii | reverse complement strand
CCGGCCGGGCGCGCGGGCCGGGGCGCCGACCGAGGGCCTGTTGCTGTGGTCGGAACGCTGCCCGCTCGGGTCACCCGTGGACGCGTCCTCGTGGGTCGCGATGGGCCGGATCGCGCTGGCCGGTCCTGCAGCCGCCGCTTACGGACGGCGCTGGCCGGACCGCTGCTGGCCCGCGATAAGCCGTGCTTATCAATATATACAGTCGTGTTTCCATCGCCTGTTGACGTGCCGCTCATTGTTCACTCTGCAGACTCTGTGCCCGGAGAGACTGACGTGTCCTGTTCGGTAGCTCACATTTTGTGTCTTCCCATTTCATCCTTGGGAAAGGCGAGATTTCAGAAAACCCGAAAGGGAATCTGTGCTGTATTGTGCAAAGCAGGAGCACATGTTACTCATAATGTTGTTCAGTGCTGTCGAGTCGTAGGCGACTCATAGCGACCCTTTGAACGAAAGACCTGGACACCTGTATAACTTTCGCCCTTTCTCCAGGTTGTTTATGGTGAAACATTCTTCTAGGTCGTATAGCCTTTGTCTGTCCACTTGCTGTGCAGAGGTAACTCGTGATTGCTGTGAAGCTGAACACTGTGACATTGATGTGTCAAATGAGATAATGGTTACTCATGTTGGACAGTGTTTGGTGGAGCTCCCTGATTAAAAGGAGCTTGGAAGCAGGAGTGGCATCTGCTTCTGAAACAGCTTGCCTCCGGAAACCCTATGAACTTGGAGAAAGGACAAAGTTATACAGGAAGTGTCCAGGACTTTAGTTCATAGGGTCGCTATGAGTTGTCTTTGGCTCAACAACACTTAACAACAACAGCATAGAGAGCAGTTGGCCTAGTGGACAGAAAGTCATGCTCCCAAGCCAAAGGTGGGTGACTCTAATCTGCAGCCCTCAGGCCTGCCTTGAATTGTTTTTGATGAAACATTCTTCCAGGTCGTGTAACCCTGCTATGTCCACTTGCTGTACAGAGGTTCCTTGTGGTTGTTGTGAAGCCGAACACAGTGACACTGATGAGTCAGATGCGAGAATGCTATTCATAATACTCGGTTTATATTAGAAAGCCCCTCCTTGAGTTCAAAGAAGTGGCACCCTGTAACCCAGAAACTGTATTTGAACACTGTTATCTAACATCTTCATGTTTAATCTACTGATGATTAAACTGAAAAAGCATGTAATTGACCATCAGGAATGTTGTCCTCTGAAAAGAAAGTGCAGGAGTTTGTTATGAGAAAGGATGAAAGTTGTGTACAAGTGTCGAGGACTTTTGTTCATAGGGTCGCAATGAGTCGCCTATGACTCGATGGCACTTAACAACACCAGCGTAGAGTGAGATCAATTGGCCTAGTGGGCAGAAAGTGATGCTACCAAGCCAAAGGTGGGTGACTTTAATCCGTGGCCCTCAGGCCTGTTTTTAATTGATTTTGATCACACGTTCTTCAGGGTTGGATAGCCCTGGTCTGTCCACTTGCTGTACAGAGGTAACTCGTTGCTTTGAAGCTGAACACTATGATACTTATGTGTCTGATGTGATAACGGTTATCCATAGTGGACAGTGTTTGGTGGAGCCCCTGATTAAAACAAACTTGGAAGCAGGAGTGGCAGCCACTTCCGAAATAGCTTGCCTCTGGAAACCCTATGAACCTGGAGAAAGGATGGAAGTTATACAGGTGTTCGGGTCTTTTGTTCATAGGGTCGCTATGTGTCGCCTACGACTCGATGGCACTCAACAACAGCAGCAACAACAGCTACTAAAGAGGCTGTGGAAACAGCTGCATCTGACATTTCAAAGTACACTTGACGAAGTCCTTCAGTGGTTGAGCCCGTGGATGCTAACAGAAACACTGGTAGTTTGAACCCACCCAGCCTTTCAGGAGAAAGGTCTGACCGTCTGTTTTTGTACAGTTAGACTCTGTCACATTGAGACTCCAGAAGTCGGAATTGCTTGATAGCTCCAACAAGCGTTGTCATATTTCTTTCAGATACTGTTAATATAAATTTATCTGGCAGTTTTCCTCTTAGAGATAGAAAAGAATGTGGCTAATAGCAGAGACTCTACAGTTTAGAGATTATTATTGTTTTTTTTTTCTGCTAAAGTTAGGATTGTGTTTACACTGGAGACCAAAGTTTGAGTTAAATTCCTTTTTCCGATACACAAGCATATTGTGCAGATGCTTGTTGCTGTTGTGTGTCATTGAGTCAGAACAGCCCCTAGATGACCCTTCAGCTGGTTTTCAGAGGCAGTCAACAGCATGGGAGGGGGTTGCACTTCTTTCTCCTTTGGAGCAGATGGTGGATTCAAACTACATACCTTGGGGTTGCCAGCACAACCCCTTACCTCTAGGCCACCAGGGTTAGATATTGAGAATTTTATTGCTCTTTATTTATTTGGCAGACATTTGCAGAGTGCTTTCTATTATGTGTAGCTGATACATTGTCAGAAAATGACCCAAGAAAAGACAGCACTAGCCTCCACTGGCTTTGTACTGATTCCTTTCCCAATTCAGTGTTCTAGAATTCCCATTCTTCTCACTGTTATTCATAATTTGTTATGATCCACAGTCAGAGGTCTTTGCACAGCCAATAAAACACAAGTAAACATCTTTTCAGTATTTGTTTTCAGCCAAGATCTTTCTGATGTCAGCAGTGATAGTCTTTGTTGCATGTATTCTGAATTTAGCTTGGATCTCTGGCAGGTCTCCATGTACTGCTGCAGTTGTTTTTGAATGATCTTAAACAATATTTTATTTCCATGTGATCCACATTCTGTTGGGTCATCTTTGTTTGGAATAGTGCAAATACAGATCTTGTCCAGTTTTTTGGCCAAGTATTGAGTTATCATCCAGATTTCTTGGCCTGGACAGCTGAGCCCTTCTGGTATTGCATCTATTGAATATTCTGTCAGTTCCTAGAGTCTTGTTTTCCTGGGCCTGGAGTGGCTTGGTAGAGCCCTCTTGAGTTCCTTTCATCAGAGCTGTGGTTGGTGATGTGAGGAAAGCTGGAAACGAGGCCAGGCTTCGTTCTTGTCTTCGTTAGAGTTGGGGTGATGGTTCTGGAACTGCACACAATGCTCCTTTATGTCATGTAATGTGAGGTAGGACAATTAAACAAGAACAATCTTTCAAATAGCCTTTTATTTGGAACTTTAGCAAGAACTTGATGCGATTTTGTGATTAGCTTTCATGCTGAGGCTAAAGTCTTCTAGTCAGCTGTTAGTACAGCTACTTTGATTCTTGCATCTTAATGACAGACTGCCTCAGAGATGCACTAATAGTGACATTAGATTATTAGTTTTTAAAAATTTTGATGTTAGTACAGTTTAGAAAGGAAATTAGTTTTCATTTCAGCCATTCGTACACATTTTGTTTATAACATAAATTACAAAACCCACAGTGTAACCTGGGCAATGAATAAGGATGACAGAATGATGCCTTTGAGTTTTGGTGTTGAAGAGTACGGAATATCCCATGAGCTGTCTAAAGAACAAACAATATGTCTCGGAGAAGGTGCAGACAGAGTGCTCCTTGGAGACAAAGATGATCAAGCTTCATCTCACATTATTTTGGTCTTGGTGCTTGTTAAATTGTTAGGTGCCGTCTAGTCCAGTATGAGCCATAGAGAACCCGTTAACATCAGATCTGAACCCTGCCCTATCCTGTGTCATCCTCACACTTCCTGACACATTAGTGCCCATTATGACACTGTGTCAGTCCACCTGGTTGAGGGTCATCCTCTCCTTCACCTACCCTCTACCTTTCTGAGCATCATGTCCATCTCCAAGGAATAGCCCCTCCTAGCAACATGTCCAAAGTATGTGAGCTGAAGCCTCATTATCTTTACCTTCAACAAGCACTCTGGCTGCACTTTCTCTAGGACATATTTGTTCTTTTGGCCACCCATGGCATGTTCAGTGCTCTTCTCCAACACCACAACTCAAAGGCATAAATTCTGTCATTTTTGTACATTGTCCAGCTCTCAGATGCATAGCAAGTGATTGGAGAAGACCATGGCCTGAATCAGATGCATCTTAGTCTGACATCATTACTTCTCAGTAATTTGGAGAGGTCCCTAACTGCATACTTTCCTAGTGCAATATGTCTCCTGATTTCTTGACTACTGGTACCAAGGGTATTAATTGTGGATCCAAGTAAGATGAAGTTGTTGACAGTTTGACTCTTTTCTCTGTCTATTATGATAAGGGAAGTGAGGAGATGTGATAAGTCCTATTTAAACACCATTTTTGGTGGGCAGCATGCAGCTGGAGACCAGTTTGAAAGTCATCTACAGGAGCTGGTTCTACAGAAACTGTTGGCTGGAATTTGGTGAGCGGTAGGGTGAAATGGCTTGCCTCCGGAAACTCTATGAATAGTGCTCAGGTCTTTGGTTTATAGGGTCGCTGTGAGTCGTCTAAGACTCAGTGGCACTCACCTAACAATAACAATGACAACATAGAGCTACATTGGCCTAGTGGACAGAAAGTTATGCCACCAAGCCCAAGGTGGGTGATTTTAATCTGCAGCTTTCAGGCTTGGTTTAAATTGTTTTTTGTGAAACATTCTTCTAAGTGGTATAGCACTGGTCTGTGCATTGCTGTACAGAGGTAACTTGTGGTTGCTGTGATGCCAAACACAGTGACACTAATGTGTTAAATGTGATAATGGTTGCCCATGGTGGACAGTGTTTGGTGGAGCTTCCAGAGGAAACACTCTTGAAAGCAGGAGGGGCATCCACTTCCACAATGGTCATCTGTGATTTGATGAAACTTAACAACAACATCATGATGTTGCCTGTAAGTCCAGTGGTAAGAGTCACTGTTTTATTATTATTGAGATGCAGTCCATATTGAGGGCTGTATTCTTTCATCTTCTGCAGCAAGTTCTTCAAGTCCTCATTTTCAGCAGGCAAGGTTGTGTCATCTGCATCACACAGGCTATTGATGAGTCTCCCTTAATCCTTATGCCACATTTCTCTCCATAGAGTCCAGCTTCTTGAATAATTTCTTCAGCATACAGATTGAATAGGTGTGGAGAGAAAATACAACCCTGACACACTCCCTTCTTAATTTTAATGATGCGGTGTTCCCTTGGTCTGTTTGCACAGCAGCCTTCTGTTCTAGTTCTAGGTTTCGCATGAGCATAATTAAGTGCTCTGGGATTCCCATTCTTCTCGATGTTGGCCATGATCGGCAAATGTCTTTGCATAGTCAGTTGCATAAATAGACATTCTTCTGGTATTCTTTACTTTCAACCAGGATCCATCTGGCATCAGCAGTGATATCCCTGATGCCACAGCTTCTTCTAAATCCTGTTTTAACTTCTGGCAGTTCCCTATCTATGTACTGCTCTAGCTGTTTGGGTTTTTTTCCCCCCAGTAAATTTTTTTTTAATTTTAATTGTGATTTTATTGATAGTTTACAGAAAAGTTAGATTTTCATTCATTCATTGTTGCACATAAAATCCAGCCAGTTTTAATGATCTTCAGCAGTATTTTGCTTGCATGTGATAGAAATGATATTGTTTGATAGGTTTCACATTCTGTTGGATCATGTGTTTTGGGAATGGGAACAAATATCAACCTCTTCCAATCTGTTGACCAGATAATTGTCCTTCAAATTTCCTGACATAGACTGGTCAATGCATCGAGGGCTGCATCTGTTAATTGAAACAAGTCAATTGGCAATTGAAACAAGGCATTGGGCATGTTGCTAGGAGAGATTATTCTTCCTTGGGAAGGGACATCATGCTTAGATTATATCCCTCCATACAGTGTTAACTGGAAATAGTGAGCACAGACATCTTGTTCCTAATCTAGGGAGAACCATTAATTATCTCTGTTAAGTGTGGAGGGAGCTCTAGTGGCTTAGTGATAAGGAGTTGTGCTGTCAGCACAAAAGCTCGTGGTTCAAATCCACTAGCTGCTCTGTGGGAGAAAGATGAGCAGTCTCTTCCTATGTGACTGCCTCTGCTGGAGGGTCAGCTGTGAGTTCCGACTTGATGGTATGTAACAACAACAAGTCTGAAGCGGCTCTGGTAGCCTAGTACATAGGGAGCTGGGCAGTGGCCCCAAAGCACCTCTACGGAGGTTTGAATCCACCAGCTGCTTTGAAGGAGAATGGAAGCTATTCCCAGCCAGTGAAAGCCCACGAGAGGGTCAGCTGTGTGTTGGTTCTGACTTGATGGCAGTGAGTTCGAGTGTTTTGAGATTAAATATGATATTAGTGGTAGAAGTTTTTTCCCCTTCAGATTACATGCCCATATAAAATAACACACCCACAACAAATGAATGAAATGATGAGATGAAATAAAAACTGGCTTAGTTCAGGAAAACCCAGGGAGAATGCTTGTTACTTGTGTGAAGGGTGGTGTGCCCTTTGCCAGTGAGGAACTTTTCCTCTTATTCTTTGTCAGATGAATTTTCTGAATCTCCTGAGATGATTGTATTTTGTTGATGTCATTGTCTTTTGTTAATGTAGTGAATGAAATTGCTTTTCAAGTACTAAAACCTGTCCTGCATTTCTGGGATAAACCCTGCTTGCTCCTGAGGTGGTATTATCCTTTTTATATATTACTGCAATTGGTTTACCAAAACGTTATTAAAATTTTTGTATATCTAGAAGTTTAAGGTATTTTTCTGTAATATCTTTGTTTTTGATATAAGAATAAATACTGGCTGTCTAGGATGGATTGGGAAATGTTTCCTTTCCTTCAAGCTTGTGTACAGTTGATGGTTTTTTTCCATGAATGATTGGTAGATTGATCCAGAAAGAGGGTCAGGGAGCTTTACCGGCACTGTCCTCAGAGTTGTGCTGCTAACCCTGAAGCCTCTGTCCTGGGCAATGCCAGTCCCCCAGGGTCTGTGCAGGAGAAAGATGGCAACTCTTCTCTTGTGCAGTTTACAGCCTTGGAAACTCACTGGAGGGTCAGCTGTGAGTTGTTTCTGCTCATCAGCGGAGGGGAGTGAGGGGAGAGAAGGAATGACAGACAGACAGACAGAAAGAGAAGCAAGGCAAGTGCAGAACTGAAAGAAGATAAGGGAAAGCAGCATGACTGAGAATAGGAACTGGAGGGGCGCAATGTGAGATATGAAAGACGTCGATCAGGAGGGCCCAGCCCTGGAGAACACCATGCTTAGAGAAGTGGAGGGTCAGCGAGAACGAGGAAGACCCTCCGTGAGTGACGGGCTCCGACATCGCAGCGACTGTGAGGCTGGTGCAGGAGGAGGCAGGGTTCCTTGCACTGGGTGCTGTGACTTGGAGGTGGCTCAGTGATAGCTAACAACTAGGATGCAGGACTCATTGGGGATAAACCTTCAAGGCTTGTTACAGGAAGGGCGAGGCTGTTAGGAGACTGTGTGGCAGTGCGTGGGGTGAAGAGTGACCCATGTCCTTGGCTCCTGTGAGCACAGACAGGAGAGGACCTGGAAGGTCGGACTGAATGGTGGAGTAGCTTTGCTATGTATCTTTAATATAGCTCACTTGTTCTCTCTTCAGCTGCTGTATGCTCATCTAGGGAAAGTACCTTTAAAAAAATTGTCTAATTTTAATATTTGCATTGTGTTCCATAGGATCATTCCTTGTAAAATTTCCTCTTAGTCCGGTGTCTTGCGATTAATTTATTCGCAGATTTGTTTATTTGATAGCTTATTTTCTTGCTCTGTCTCCTTCAACTCTAGTTGTGCTTGTGATTGTATTGTTTATTGTGTAAAAGGCCATAAATCCTGTGTTCATAAGTGTCGTTTCCAAGAAGTCGGCATACTCTACAGTAATGCACTTAGAACTTGTCTCAGGAGTCAGTTTACCAGGACAGAAGACGATCCCTCTTCCTCAGGCCCCCAGGGTCATGGTCATGGTAGAGGCCTGTCTGTGCTCATGACAGAAGTGTTGTGGACAGGGTCCTAGGGATGTTTTTACTTCTGCCTGGGTAGAGAGAGAAATTCATGTCGCATGTCCTTGAACTTGGTATGGCCCACCTCATGCTAAAGTGGCTCTGACTCTTTCAATACTCAGCTGAGTTCTAGTCTTTATATCCCAGAGGAATCGAAAGCTGAGGTTTTAATCAGGGTTTGTTGCATTTTGACCCATTAAATAATTAGTGAAAAAATTATCTTCCTGTTTAGTTTGCATCCTTCTTTGATGTACTGCTTTGACTTCTCTTTTGCAAATGGTTTACTCTGGAGTTCCAGCAGGTGCCCTCCTAGCTGGTGTCCCCTGAAAGGGTTGTTGGTGGTTCTCCATGAGTGGGTTTGATCAAGGGTTGGCTGGCCTTTTGCTATATCCCCTACACACTCTAGGGGCTCTCCTTGTTAATGCAACTTCAGAAGAAAAGATGAAAATCAAGAAGTTTGCTAACTCTTTTCAGGGGTTTACAGGTGACAACTTAGAAAGAACTAGGCACAAATTCTCAGTGGCAAAGACTGAGTGTATTTTTACACTTATTGCATTTGCTGGTTGTGGTGTTCCTCCCCCTCCAAACTTAATTTAAATTTGTCCATTTAAATAAGAATGGTGTGGGTTTTTTTTTTATTGTGATGAAAATATTCATAACAAAACCATCACCAATTCAACAATTTCCTCTTGTACAATCCAGTGACATTGATGATGCTCTTCATGTTATGCTATCGTTAGTTTTTTACATGATCAGTGACTGTCCCTTATGACGGACTGATTGTGTCAATATAATGTTTCCTAGTTCATCCCTGTGGGCCGTGAATCAGAATGTCTCTTTACTGTACATCGGTCAGATACATCTTAGTCTTTAAACTGACTTCACTGCTCCTCAACACTTTGGAGAAGTCTCTGACAACAGATTTTCCCAGTGGAATGTGTCTTGATTTCCTGATTGCTGGTACCAATGGTGTTGATTGTGAATCTAAATTAAAATGAAATTGTTGACAAGTTCTTTCTTTTCTTCATCTGTCATGATATTGCCTATTGGTTTAGTGGTAAGGGTTTTTGGTTTCTTGATGTTGAGATATAATCCTTATTGAAGGTTGTAGTGTTTGATCTTCTGCAGCAAGTGTTTTAAGCCCTCTTTACATTCAGCAAGCAAGATTGTGTCGTCTGCATAATGTAGGTTGTTGAGTCTTCCACCCATCCTGATGCCACAGTCTTCATAAAGCCCAGTTTCTCAAATGATTTACTCAGCATACAAGTTGAGTAGATATGGAGAAATGTTACAATCCTGATTGTAATAAACCACCCAGTGCTCCCTTGCTCAGGACATCAAGCCTCTTGGTCTAGGTCTAGGATTCCCATTAGCACAATCAAGTTTGTTAAGATCCACACTGTCAAATGCCTCTGCATAATCAATGAAACACAAATAAACATCCTTCTGGTATTCTCTGCTTTCAGCCAAGAGCCATCTGACAGCAGCAGTAACCCTAGAGCCCTGGCCTCTTCTAAATCCAGACTGAATTTCTGGCAGTTCTGTGCTGATATGCTGTTCTAGCTGTTTTTTAATAATCTTCAGCAGGATTTTATTTGCATGTGACATATTAATGATATTGTTCAGTAGTTTCTACACTTTGCTGGGTCACCTTTTCTGGGTATGGAAACAAATATGGATCACTTCCACCATTGGCCAGGTAGCTGTCTTCCAGATTTCTTGGCACAGCTTGATGAGCACATCCAGGATTGCATCTGTTTGTTTTAACATGTCAGTTGGTATTCAGTCAATTCCTGGGGTTTTATTTTTTGCTAATGACTGTAGTGAAGCTTGAACTAACTCTTTCATCACCATTGGTTCTTAATCATATGCTGTTGCTACTTTCTGAAATCGGTCCATGTCAGCCAATTCTTTTTGATATGATGACTCAGTGTATTCCTTCCATCTTCTTATGATACTTCCTGGATCATTCAGTATTTTTTCTGTGGCATCCTTCAGTATTTCAGCTCTAGGCTTGAACTTGTTTTTCCATTTTTTCTTCTTGAGAAATTCTTGGTGAGTTCTTTTTTTGTGGTTTCTAACTCTAGCTCTTTATATATTTTACTATAATACTTTGTCTTCCCAAACTTCCCTTTGAAATCTTATTTCTTTTACTTCAGCAATTCTTCCCTTTGTTTTGGCTTCTTGACATTCTTTTGCAATTTTCAGAGTCTCTTTTGACATTCATTTTGTTCTTTTCTTTCTCCCTTGTCTTTAATGAATGACTTTTTACTTTCTTCATGGATGATATCCTTGATGTCATCCCATAACTCATCTGATATTCAGTCATTAGTGTTCAGTGTCTCAAACTTATCCTTGAGATGGTTTTAAAATGCAAGTGGGATAGACTCAAGGTTGTATTTTGGTTCTTGTGGACTTGATTTAATTTCCTTCAACTTCAATTTGAATTTTCACATGAGTACTTGACAGTTTTAATTGCTTGACACTGAGCTTCTCCAATGATTCTTTTTATAGATGTAGTCAGTCTGATTCCTGTGCTGTCCCATCAGGTGAGGTCAATGTGTATAGTCACTTCGTGTGTTTTTTTAAAAAGGTATTTGTAATGAATAAATCATTGATTTTACAAACTTCAATCATTTGATATCCAGTTTAATTTCTGTCATCAAGTCCATAATTAGGTAAAAATTTATGTAGAGGTAAGTTTTCAAGTTACTAATTCACACACCAGTTATTCTGTGACATTGGTGACACATCCCTGCAGTGTGTCAGCACCCTCCTCTTCCTCCCTGTGTGTTCCATTTCCAGTTGGTTGGTTTCTCTGCCCCTCTCTTCTCTCTCATCTTTGGTTTTGGGCAAATGTTACTCTCATTTGGGCTTATATAGTTGACCATTCTGTTGAAGGTACACTCTTCATGGATGCTGTTAGGACACTTAATGGCACTCTCTTACAAAGAGGAAAGAAACAAACATGGTGCAGGTGTCTTCCTGGGTGTTCCTGGAGGTCATGCTGCCAGGTCTCCTAGAACTCTGGGGAAGATGGAAAGAAATGAGGAGGATTGTCAGCTGGAGGAGCCTGAGATCCTCATCTAAACAACTGCCTTTGGCTGCCTCAGAGTATTTGAGGCCTTGGGGGATTGAGAAACAGTTTTTGGACTGATTTCCCCGCAATCTTTGGCATTTAAACTGCAGGATGGACTAGATACAAGACAACAGTAAGTCAAACAGAGCTACTATGTTGCTCAAAGGTGGTAAATTGAAGAATATGTTGTTACAGAGATGCTATTTGATAAAGAATAGATTTTGTATTCTGGGGAATAGTCCTGTAGACATTAAAAATAATTGTAAATTACTTATGTAAAAAATTAATAGAAACAAAAGCTTTTTGTTATACAAAATTTTTTATTTGGTTATTTCTGAGATATAAGAAAAGGGGTATAGCTTTTCTGGATCCCTGGTGGTATGGTGCATAACATATTGGACTGCTAATTGAAAGATTGATGGTTTGGACTCACTAGCTTCTCCGAGGAATAAAGATGGGTAGACTCCTGGCATGAAGAGTTACGCATTGGGAACCTGATGGGCGGTTGTTACTATGAGTCAGACTGGACTTACTGGCAGTGGAGTGGAAACTCCTTCTAGTGCTTCTTCAGTAGTTGTAGTACTTTTCCTAGGAGACCATTGATTCATTTATAATTGATTACTTGTCTTGTTGCTAATATTTATGCCACTTTCGATGATAGCAATGATTATCTTCTTTAGAACAGCATTGGCCAGTACTAACATGTTGTTGTTGTTAGGTGGTATGGAGTCGAGTTGCCACATTTTCCTTGGAGTTAAGAGGATATCTTCAGTGTTTTGGTGTTTTTGGTAAGGTATTTTCAGTGAGTTCCGCCCCCTCCCCAGCCCCCGCCCATCCCCCCAAAAAAATCATTGGGCTTACAGGGCCTTCAGGCTTCAGACTTTATGGAAACATACTCCCTTGTTTTTCTTCTTTGGAGCCACTAGTCGGTTCTGACACTGTTGGCTTAACAGTCCACCAACCTTGCTTGATTCCACCAGTTTACCTGCTCTGTGTGTGTGTGTGTGTGTGTGTGTGTGTGTGTGTGTGCTGAGTTGTGTGCAGTTTTATCACATGTGTAGGATTATGTGACACCAGTCAAGATTCAGAATTGTTCCATCCCAAAGGTTCCCCTGGTGCCCTTTCACAGCTTAGAATCCTTTGGTGACCCCAGAGCAGCCTTAAGCTGGTGCTTCTGCCCTGGGCACAAGGTGCTGCTGAGTCGTATCGACCATGTGAACGAAGGCTCCGAAACTTGCCCTGCCCTGTGCCGTCCTCGTCAGCGCTGATACACTCAAGCCCATTGTCTCAGTCTCTGTGTCAGTCCGGCTTGATGGGGAGCTTCCCCTCGTTTGCTGACCCTCCTCCTCTCCCAGTGTGCTGTCTCTTTCCTACGTGTGGCCCTTCCTGACACCATGTTTTGGGTATGAGCGTCCTCTGTAATCCGGCTCTTGGCGACTCTTACAGCTCCCAGCAGCCCAGCTCCACCTCTGCTTTTCACTGTTTACGCCCCGACTGCCCTTTGACTGGGAGGGACATTATTGTTTTCCACTGCACATTCTCCCCCGCCTCCCAGCATCTTTGCTCTTCAGCCTCCCTAAGGGGGCTTCTCTATACCCCTTCGTGGATCCCCTGTTCGTCCTGCAGCTGTGTTGCCTTTGCTGTCGTGATGATGGTCATATTTTTAGAATACTGTCTTTTACAAGTCTCTCTGTGCTGTGTTTGGTGAACCTTTGAGGGCAGGGATGACATTTTTCTGTCTCATGCTTGTGTAGTCATTGGCACCATACCTTCTCTGATGTTCGTTGAATGTTGTTGTTTGCCAAGTTAGAACTGACCCTCCAGCAGGTTTTTAGCAACAGTTAATCCCTTGTCCATCTTTCTCCTGGGGAGCAGCTGGTGGTTTCAAACTGCATGCCTCTGAGATTGCAGCACAGTTTCTTACCACTAGGCCACCAGAGCACCCTTCATTGAATGAGTACAAAGAATATGTAGAATGTGATGTAAACTAGCTTGTTGTAGAAGGTGCTCCTAGACATATGGTGATAAACTAGGATAACCAAACAGGAATGTTTGGCTGAGCATTTTGGACTTGCTTTAGTTAAAAAGAGGGGTAGAGAAGCAAGGGAAGTTCATTTATTGGTTTGGTGCGACAGAGAAGACTGGTTTAAGGGTCATTTGCCGTTGTTAGGTGCTGGTGACCCCATGAGTTGCCCCACAAGAATTTTTCTCCTGTAATCTTTCTGAGAGCAGATAGCCAGGCCCTTTCCCCATGGAGCTGCTGGTGAGTTTGAACTACTAACCTTGAGGTTAGTAGCTGAGCACTTACCTCTGTGTGTGTGTAGCTAGGTACTGGTTTAATAGGTATATACTGCCAAACTTACAGCAATAACAACAGATGCTTAATGAAAGCTTAATCTCTGCTAGGCGTTGTTCTGATGTCAGTCTAGAGACTATGGTGCATCTGATTCGGGCCTTGGTCTTCACAGTTACTTGCTGTGCATCAGTGACTAGGATGACAGAAGAAGAATTGATGCCTTTGAGTTGGGGTGCTGGAGAAGAGTCTTGAACATACCATGGACTGCCAAGAAAACCAATAGGTCTGTATTGGAGAGGGTGATACTGAGTTTCTCCTTGGAGAGTAGGGTTTTTCCCCCATTTTTTTTTCATTTTTATTTTATTATTTTGTGTGTGTACCATCAAATTGGATCTGACTGGTACAGGAGGAGATGGCCCCTCCTTCTCCGGCCAAGCATCTGGTGGTTTCAAACTGCATATCTCTGGGATATCTTGTTGCCACTAGGCCACCAGAGCTCCCTGAGAGTAGGTTTTTAAAGCTCCATCTCATATACTTTGGGCACGTAACCAGGAGAGACCATCCTTGGAGAAGGGCATTATGCTCGGAAGGGTGAAGGGACAGAGCAGGAGAGGAAGACCCCAGATGAGATGGATTGCTACGGTAACTGGGGCAATGGAGGTTGGTGTGTCAGAGTCTGTGAGACTGGCTTAGGACAGGGCAGGCTTCAGAGCTGTTGTACATAGGGTCACTAATGGGTTGCAGGTGACTCAATGGCATAACAACAACAGTAGGCATTGTTTTAAGAATTTTACACATGTTGTTGTTGTGTACCATTGAGTTGGAACTGACCCATAGCTGACCCTCCAGCAAGTTTTCAGAGGCTGTAAATGACAAAATAGGAGATTGCCCTTCTTTCATGGAACAGCTGGTGGCTTTGGACTGTGTGCCTTTGGGATTACAGTGCAGGTTCTTACTACTAGGCTACCAGAGCTCCCTTTATATGTGCTACTTCATTTAATACTTGTGATAATTCTATGAGGTATAGTTTTCTAGTTTCCTTCACCATCTTCCCCTCATCCTCCTTATAGAATATGAAACTGAGGCATAGAGTTTTAAATGACTTGCCCAAAGTCATAGCCTTTAAGGAGTAAAGCCAAGATTTTTAGCCTGGATATTTTAACTCCAGAAGTTTCTCTGGGTTTTTTTTTTGGTTATATTTATGATTTGAGTGAAAGTTTATAAAGCAGATTGGTTTTTCATTTAGCCATCTGTATATGTGTTATAACAGTTTTTGTATATATAACAATTTGTAATTATTTTGGTTTATAACAACTATTATTTTAAAATGATACATATGACAACTATAAATGTAATTGCACTTTTCCCATTTCCTCTCTGTGACTCTCCTCTCCATAATCTTCTAGCTTGTAGTGTTGTGCACCCTTAAGTCGGAACCGACCCACAGCTGATCTTCTAAGTGAGCTTTCAGAGGCAATTAATCGCATGGGAGGAGATTGCCCATCCTTCTTCTGGGATCAGCTGATAGATTCGAACCATGTGCCTTTGAGATTGCAGTGCAGCTTCTTGCCACTAGGCCACCAGTGCTTGCTTTCTTCTAGCTTACTCCTTCCTAAATAAAGCTTCAGGGCTTTATTCTTGGGCTAAGGCTGCCCTTTTGATGGCTAAGACGGGAGTGCCTCCCTGAAGTTAATTGATCACCTTATTGTCCTGTCAGTGACTGAAATATGAACCTCTGGGTGATTTTGCTTTGGGTTTCAACAAGGCCCATGTCTGTCTCTTAGCTGCTAAGCTCTACTGTCTTCCTTTATCGTTTACTCTATCGTAGTAGCACTTGACCTTCTAGAAACTGGCGCTTTAATCTTGAACTAAGACCCAGGGAAAATATTTACTTTATTAACTGCTATAAACTAGTATAATTTGATTTGCTTTCCAGTATATGATGAATTTTGTAAGGACTTCTAATGTTTCATTTCTTGCATCAAGTGAGAGCCAAAGTTGAGCTGATTCTTCATGTGATTAACATTTAAGGTACTTTTTGAAAGTTCTTACATTAAGTTCTTGAAATGAGATTTTCAACATCAAGTAGCTGACTGTCTTACCGACTTAGGATGGAGTGTTTAGAGGCAAGCCTGTGGGGTCGTCTGGCCTGAGTTCTTCAGGCCAGGTAAAGATGTTTCTTATAGAAGGACATTCCTCAATGCTTAGTCCAGTCTCTGTTAATTGTCTCAAAGAAAGAGTGCCTGATATCTCCGGAGGAAAGCAGTTTTCTAATCTCTGATCTGTCTGGGAGTTTTTCTTTGTAATTTGATGTGGAGATTAAAATGCACTTTATTCTAAGTTTCTTTTATGGTTACTGCTATCGAAGTAATATAAACGACATGTGTACAGATGGCCAAGATTACATTTATTGTGGGGATCATAACCTTGTGTTCCTTCCCATCTGTGCTAATAAAATATACTCAGGGGCTTTGTGTGAATATAGGTTTTCTCTTACACTGTCAACCCAAAGGCATGCAGTTTGAATCCACCAGATGCTCCATGGGGGAAAGATGGACAGTCTCTTCCTGTGTGACTTATGTCTCTGAAAAACCTGTGGAGGGTCAGCTCAGTGGTACCTGACATCAAACAACAACAGCAGCAAAAGCTTAGGATGCAGCTTTTTCATCCTGAAAATGACAGCTTGAATAATTGTAGTCTGGAGTTTGAAAATAATTTAGGATTCTGAACTTTGCCACGGAGCGTGTCTTTCACTGTGACGCCTACTCGGAAGGCTTGTGCCAAGGGGAAGTCATGGCTCAGCTGGTGTCCCTGGTCCCAGAGACCTCAGGTTGATTTTGTCTCCTCAAGAAGCAGGGACTCCAATGCTGCCATGTCAGCCTCTTTAGCCATGGTGAGGAGAGATGCTTCAGTCTGCCTTCGTCATGTTTCCATAACTTTGGCTGGTTCCTTATTTTTTCTTGGATTATCCTTTCTCCATAGTCTACCTGATGCTGTAACGATGGAACTTGTGGATCCTTGTGGGAACCTGGTGCCTGGAGGACTTTGAATATCTAGACACCCTAGAGTTACCATCATCGTCAGGCGTGTGTCCACCGGCCGTCTCTCAGCTCTCCCGGGCAGAGTGCCCATCTGACTGAGCAGATGCAGAATTTGTTTGCCTTGTTAGTTGTTATTGTTAGATGTGGGAGTTGGCTGATTCCCGGGGACCTTGTACACAACAAAATGCAACATTGCCTGGTGCTACTCCATCTTCATGATCATTGGTACTTTCAAGACCATGGTCGTGGCTGAGATGTCATTCTGTCTCCTTCAGGGTCGCCCTCCTTTCCACTGGTCCCGTGCTTTCCTACACAGCATGTCCTTTGCCTTTGTTGTTGTTGTTAGGTGCCATGGACTCGACTATGACTCATCGTGACCCTGTGAACAACAGGTGTGAACATTGGCCCGTTCTGCGCCATCCTTACCATCTCTGTCATGGTCAAGGACATGGCGGTATTGACGGTGTCAGTGCATCGCACCGAGGGTCTTCGGCTCTTGCTTCACCCCTCTACCTTTCCAGCATGATGTTTCTCTCGAAGGACTGGATCCTCCTGAAAATATGCCCACAGTAAGGGAGATGAAGTGCCACCGTCCTTGCCTCTCAGGAGCACCCTGGTTGCACTTTCTTCAAGACAGATTGGTTTGGGTTTTTTCGGCATGTCATGGGTTATTCAGTACTCTTCAACAAAACCACAATTCAAAGGTCTTGAAATTGCTCTTTGTCTTAGGGCCATTAAAGTTTCCCAGTCTCTATCTGTGGTCTCGATTTAGTGTCCTACTCATGTAAAATTTTGTGTCCTGCACTCCTCTGTATTCCTTGAATAATGCTGGATTTCTGTTTGAGAGGACAGTACAACTTACTGTGACTTTGCATGTCTTCCTCTGAGGTTGTTCTGTCAGAAATGATATGGACTTTGTGTTGTGTGTTGTAGATGACATCATGGTGTCCAGCGAGCCTGCCCCTTCTGGAGTCCAAAAGATCCTGTAGATAGTAAATTCCAGATGTAGCTGCGGCCTTGAGAAAAGGCATTGCTGTAGCAACACTTTCTTCGGACAAAGTAATGACATATCTGACTTTTTTAAAAGTGAAGAACTAACACAGAAGCCAGCTTGATACTATTCTCTCATGTAAAATTAAAATCAGGAAAATACATTTTATTTGAAATTATATGAACTCCGGGAAAACTCCTTTCATTTCTTGTATATTTCAGTGATTTTGTTCAGTTGATTGTAGGGTCTGAAAGTCACATATTTTTCCAAATTGCCTTGGTAAAATTGGCCACATGGGTGAGCTTTGTAAACCTCTTCTTTGGTGTATTCACTTTGAGAACGGTGCATGCATATAGGTGAATGTTCTGATTGTCATTTAAATTGTACATATAGCTGGTGGATGAGTTATTTTTCATTCTGTTATTAAATAGTTGCTTGTATACCACAGCATGAAATTTCATGTTTCACTCTGGCAGTACCTCGCTCCATATAAAAGTTATGTTTTATGTAAGTAAAGACCCTGAATGATAATGTATTTATTGCTGAATTATTTGATGAGTAAGATATTTTCAGTATCTTATTCTGCATGTATAAGATATATGACTTGTAATTTAGATTTTTAAAAATTTTTAAAATTTTATTATTTTTGTGTGAGTGTACCGTCAAATCAGATCTGACTGGTACAGGAGGAGATTGTCCCTCCTTTCCAGGCAGAGCATCTGGTGGTTTCGAACCGTGCGCCTCTGGGATTGTAGTGTAATTTAGATTTTTAAAAAGGAATTGAAATATTTTCTTATGTTTTTGGGCATAATTCAGTACAGTGTGGTTCTGGGGGGATGCAGTACCTGCTGGGGAGTGGGGAGAGAAGCAGCATTGCTGAGAATGGAGGGTGATTAAATTTGGGTGACAAGTTTTGTCCTTGCTCTCATTCTATTTTGTATATGTTTTAAAATTTCCAAAATAAAAGATTAAAAAATAAATCTCCACAAAAGATAGTGGAAGAAAGGGACAAGATGAAGGCTTTATTGAATAGCACCAGTGGGAGTTAATGATCTGGAAGTCATGACTTCAGAACCTCGTGGCAGGGCCTTCTCAGGGTGCTGGTGTTGTTTTGGGTACTGTTGGGTTGCCATTGGCTCCCAGCAACCCTGTGTACAGCTGCTTGACACCATGCCCAGGCCTCAGCGATCCTTACAGTCTCTGTTGTGCAGTCAGTCACTGTTCCAGTCTGCCTTGTTGAGAATTTTCCTGTCCATTGTTGACTTCTACATTTTCAAGTATGATGTCCCTTCTTCAGTGTCTTCTAATAACACATCCAAAGTAGGTGAGATGAAGTCTTACCATCTTTGCCTCTAAGATGCACCCTGATGACACATCTTCTAAGACAAATTTGTTGATTCTTCTGGCAGACCATGGTATATGTAATATTCTTTGCCAGGCACAGAACAGCCGTAGACTTGCTTCAGGATTGGAATATGATTTTCCTGTGTTCTTGCCCAACTTGGCTGATTCTCGCCAGGAAGATTGCAGGGCAACAGCTCACGTGGCATGAAAACAATCCTTTGTTCTTTTATGAGACACCTGCTTTGCTCTTTGGAGCTAAGCATGAATTCTGATGCCAGCAAGTGCCTTCCTGTGCCTATTTGTAAAGATTTTGATTTCTTTTCAAAGGACCAAGTTTTTACTTTGTCCCTTTCCTCTTAGAGTTCACGTCTCCCTGGCTGTTCCTCTCACACTGAGTGAAGATGTCTCTAAAGGCACTTGTGTTTGCCAGGAACTTTGTTTCGAATTTGTCCCTAAAGTTCCCATGTTTATTCTGAAACTTCAGGGAGTTGAAAATGCCAGTTGGAGTGAGAATCTTTAAAAGCATAAGATGTCATCTTAGTCGTTCCCGGGCAATGATTCTGTAGATGAGTTTAATGGTAGTAATCAAATGAGAGAGAAATCTGAGATTGAATTTATAATAGGATCTTGTACAAAGTACTCATGAGAAATGAAGTTAGTTATTGAAAAATGAGACAGTGCTCATTTCATGTAACATTTGTGGGCCTTATTTGGTAGAAAAAGTCATTTTTGAGAAGACCTCGGGTGAACTCCTTCAATATTGGTTTTGTAACTTTCTCATTACAAAACTTACATTTATTTGTTATTGTGTAATATATGATGGAAATGGTGTGACTTCAATGGCGTTAAGATGACTGTGTCTTTATTAGGTGAGATAACACTCTAGATCTACCTAGAGATATTCTTAATTTACTTCTAGCCATTATTGATGCATTCCTGTGTATTGTCAAAATGTGAGCTTATAAACTACAGCATCCAGATGAGTCCTGTAATAGACACTGAGATTTTACAGTTCTATGAGTTCATGAAAAACATTTTGTAAGTGATAGAAACACAGTACAGTTGTCCTTAGGGCTTGCTTTCAATTCTGGAATATGAGGAACTGTTTTAGTGTTTTGAGGACACTTATTTTTGTTGCCTTAAAATTAAGAGTTGAGAAACATTACAAATGCATTTCATTCCTTTTCATCAGCGTCTTCACACATTCTGTGCATTTACTTCCTGGCGCAACGTTGTTGTGTGACATCAAATCGGAACTGACTCTTAGGTGACCCTCCAGTGGGTTTTCAAAGGCAATTATTTACTCAAGAGGAGATTGCCCGTCCTTCTCCTGTGGAGCAGCTGGTGGATTCAAACTGTGTGCCTTTGGGATTTCAGTGCAGCTTCTCACCACTAGGCCACCAGAGCGATAATAAATTACCCTTATGATCATCAAGAACACTTACTACTCTATAGAGCACTGTGTAGAAATAGGCGTAAGACATGGTCCCTGCTCCTCAGTCATTCAGGATTGTTGAGGAGTGACAGGACACTAATTTTACCTCATTCATGAACTGTTTCCTGGGTGCCTGCCCTCGGTGTGCTGGCCCTTTTGGGTCCTGGAGGTAATAATGGACCAGATGGACAGGCCTTGTGGCGCCTTTGCCCTGGCTCACATGCCTCAAGACTTCATTGTTAGGACTTTACAAGGAGGGAGAAATATTTGTTTTGGTATGGCTAGTTTTTAAGGCCACGTTTTGGTTCTTTTGATCTTGTTTTAATTTTCTTTAGCTTCAATTTGAACTTGTATATGAATAATTTATGTTCTGTTCCATCGTCAGTCATTGGCCTGGTTTTGACTGCTCATATTGAGCCTTTCTAGCTTCTTTTTCCACACATGGAGTCATTCTGATTCCTGTGAAGCCCGTTAGTTGAAGTCCATGTGTACAGTTATTGTTTCATGTAAATTTGGAAAAAATGTATGTGGAAACATTTAGAATCTGTCTTAATAGATCAACTGCACTGAATACTAATGGCTAATGACTAGATAAGTTGTGGAATGACATTAAGGACCTCATCCATGAGGAAAGCAAAAGGTCATTACAAAGACAAGGAAGAAAGAAAAAACCAAGGTTGATGTTAGAATAAACTGAAACCTGTATTGGAATGAAAAGCTGAAACAAGGGAAAGGAATGATGAAGTAAGAGAGCTGAACAGAAGATTTCAGAAGACAACTCGAGAAGACAAAGCAAAGTATTATAATGAAATATGCAAGGTGCTGGAGTTTGAAAACCATAAGGAAAGAACATGCTTTGCTTTTCTCAAACTGAACACAAAAACAAATTCAAACCCCAGGTTGCAATACTGAAGGACATGATAGGTAAAATCTTGAATGGTACAGAAAGCATCAAAAGAAGATGAAGGCCTCTCTCCCTATGTCCTTTCAAGGATGGAGGTCAACCCCTTTGGGGATATAACTGTCTAATAAATCTATTACTGAAAAAGGAAGAAGATGGAAAGAATACACATTCATTTTACAAGAAAGAATTGGTTGACACAAAACATTTCAGGAAGTAGCATATGATCAAGGACAAGTGGTGATGAAGGGAGAGACCTAAGCTGCAATGAAGGCATTGAAAAAAAAAAGACCCCAGGAATTGATTCTTATCACTCAGTCTGAACTGATTGAAACCCTAGTTGAAGTGTTTCAGGAAACAGATACAGCTCACCATTTTCAACCAAGAAATATGGAAGACAGATGCTTGGCCAGCTGATTGGAAGAGATCTTTAGTTATTCTCATTACCAAAAGTAGTTTAACAGATTGTGAAAATTCTAGAACAGTATCATTAATACATGATAAAGAGATATTATTTGGTAGAAAATGTTGTTTTTGAGAAGACCTCAGGTGAACTCCTTCATATTGACATATGATAAAAAAGTAAAAACTTGCTAAAGATTTTTAAAGGGCTCTAACAGTTGTACATCAACAGGCAACTGTCAGAAATTCAAGCTGGGTTTAGAAGAGACCAGGCCTGAAAGATAACATTGCTGATATCAGGTGGGTCTTGGCTGAAAGCAAAAAGTACCGGAAAGATGTTTACTTGTATTTTATAGATTATGCAAAGACATTCGACTATGTGAATCAAAACAAATTGTGACCAACATTGAGAAAAATGAGTCCCAGAACACTTAACTGTGCTCATGTGAAACCTGTATGTAGATAATAACCATTTGTCAGAATAGAATAAGAGAATGCTGTATATTTAAAATAGGAAAGATGTGTGTCAGGATTGTATCCTTTCATCATATCTATTTAGTCACATTGTATCTCACATATTTCAGGCATATTGCTAGGAGAGGCTGTTCCTTGAAGAGGGACATCATTCTTGGAAAGTCAAAGGAGAGTAAGACTCTCAGCCAGGTGGATTGACACAGTGACTGCCGAAGGGGACTCTAGTGTGCCAGGAAGTGTGAGGATGGCACAGGATAGGACAGGGTTCAGATCTGTTGTTCATACATTCACTCTGGGTTGTACTTAACGGTACCTAACAACAACAATAAAAACAGTTCAATCTGTACTGAGTGCTGAACGTATAATTCAAGAAGTTGGACTGTGTGAAGAGGAATATGGTATCAGGATTGGAGGAAAGACTGATCAACTTGAGTTACGTAGATGACAATCTTGAGGGCTTGAAGTCGTATTGAAGGTTATAGTAAAGAAAACTTGAAGCACTTGCTGCAAAAGATCAAAGGCTATAGACTTCAATGTGGGTTTATAGCTCACATCAGGAAAACAGATATCCTCACTACTGGACCAATAGGCAATATCATGATAGACAAAGAAGATATTGAAGCTGGCAATGATTTAATTTTACTTGGACCACAGTCAACACCTATGGCAGCAACAGTCAAGAAATCAAAATTATATGTTGCATTGTGGATATCTGCTATCAAGGCCCTCTCCAAAGTTCTAAAGAGCAAGGATGTCTGTTTAAAGACTATGGTGCACCTGATTCAAGCTATGGTCTTTCCAGTTACTTCCTTTGCATCTGAAAGTTGGACAACAGATAAGGCCATCAGAGGAGGAATTGATGGCTTTGAATTGTGATGTTGGAGAGGAATAGTAAATATCCAGTGGACAACCAAAAGAACAGATCTGTCCTGGAGGAAGTGCATCCAAGGTGCTTCTTAGAGGCAAGGGTGTCACATTAATTTAGGGCACATCTTCAGGAGGAACCTGTTCTTGGAGAGAGACATTCTGCTAGAAGAGGTGGAGTGTCAGTGAAAGAGAGGAAGACCTTCAATAGGATGTGTTGACACAGTGACTGACAAGGTGGGTTTGAGCACAACAGAGATTATGAGGATAGGGCAGTTTTCAGGTTTCTTGTTCATAGGGTCCCCGGAAGTAGTAATCAGCTATTGATTGTAGTGGATTCAACAACACCTAACAACAGGAGGAGGGTCAGAAAAAGAGAGGGAGACCTTCAAGAAAATGGATTGAGACAGTGACTGCAGCTGTGAACTTGAGCATGAAAGGGATCATACTAATGTTTCAAGATAGGGGAAGCTCTAGATCTATGATTGATCAGTTTGCTATGAGTCACAGTGGACTCAACAGCACTTAACAACAACAGTGGAATTCAAATTCTCCTTTAAGAATGGATCAGATTGTTAGAGTGGAAGGCGAATGAAGTGTGTGATATTGGACAGGGACTTACGGTATATAGAATGTTTTGGGAAGTGCGAACTAGTAAAAATCTGCGCTTCTCATCCTTTTCTCCTGTCCTTGTAGACACTATCTTTTTTCTTTGACTTTCTCTACTCTTCTTCCTACCAGTATTTTCATACAATCACTTCCCCCTTCATCAGAACAACAAAAGATAAAGATCCAATCTTTTTATTCCTCCTCTCCTGTTTCACAAATGTTCTCTGCATAGCTGATTGAATTCACTGCTTTTCTATCCTTCCTTCATTCTTACCCAGTTTATTTTTCTTTCGTTGCTGTCTGTCTAGCTTCACTAAAGCTGCTCTCACCAAGCTCCTGTGTCTTCCTATGCTGTAAAGCCTAAGGAATATCCTAATTTTAATTCTCTTAGTGCCTACTTTGTTGCCTACTTTCTGGAAACCCTGACTTCCTTGACATCATACTTTTGATCTATTTCATATTCTCAGTCTTCTCTGAAATTTGGATGTCCTTCTCCCTCTCTTGTAACATTGAGGCTTCTCAAGTTTTAGACTTTTTCTCCTTTTGTCTTCTAGGCTGATCACATCTGTGTTCATGGCTTTAATTACTATTTGTTCTCTGATGACTTCCAAATCAGACCTCAGACCAGACTCCTGAGAGCTCCTTGAATGTCCAGCTGTCTGTTGGAAATCTTTTCGTAGTGTCTCACAGTTACCTCAGCACTAGCGTGCCCAAAACTGAACTGAAGACTTCTGTCCCTCAACCTTAGTTCAATATCTGTGACTATTTCAAATGTTGCTCACATTTTAGGCTAAGAATATAGGGGAAAATTCTCAGAGAGTTCACTGCCATATCCTTGAATCCTCTTAATAAAAAAACAAAAAATCAAAGGCAATCCAGTCTTTAGCTGTTTGTGTTATTTCTTTTAGCCAGAGTTTCAAGTTTAAATAAATACAGCAATCAGGATGAAAAGTACTTAGGTCATGGTCATTTCTTCTGGATCTATATGTCTACATTGTTCTTTTTAAGACATTTTAAATAGTCATTTTTTTTTCTCTCACTCAGTGTCATTGAGTTGATTTCTCCTCATAGCAATCATCTGTTGACTTTAAATCTTCCTGATCGGAAATTGTCCATCTTTATCCCACTGAGCTGCTGAGGCACATGGCCTTTTCAGAATGGTAATACAATGACATTCTACAGATATGTCATCAGAGTGCCTTGTTGTTAAGGAGTACTGTTTAGTTAGAACCATCCTACAACTGGCCCTCCAGTGAGTTTTTAGAGGCAGTAATTCACATGTGAGGAGACTGCCCACCCTTCTCCCTCGGAGCACTTGGTGGACTTGAATTGCATGCCTGTGGGATAACAGTTTAGCTTCTTACCAGTAGGCCACCAGGGCACCTAGAAAGAATAAAATAAAATATTTTCTGCTACCTCACTGTTTTCTATTTTCAGTTCTTTTTTGTTGTTTTGTATGGATGCAGATTAAAAAAATTTATAGTAAATGACTGTTGGTAGTTAATTCCTTCATCTTTTGTATTTCTCTCCAAAGTATTATTATTATATATATATATATTTGCTAGTTAAGAATTCTAGATTGCCAATCCTTCCCCTCCACCACCCCTCCTCACATTATTGAAGATATTGCTCCCCTGCTCCCTGGCTTGCATAGTTGCTGATGGGAATTCAGCTGTCATTCTCATTTTTGTTCCTTGCAATATAGTATGTCTTTTCTTTTTTTTTTCCAACGGATAGTCAATTTATTAAAATAGTTGATTTAGGCATCTGCAGTGGTGACGTCAGCCTCTCCTCCAGGCTCGATGCTGATGGAGGTGATCTGCTTTGCAATCTCAGAAGGACTATGCAAGTCAGTGAGTCGCTTGTGGATTCTCATCTGGAAACGATCCCAGGTCTTGGAACCTTTCCCACAAGGAGTCTTCCTTGTAGTGATTCTCAGAGTCTTGGGAGGCATCCTGCCCAGTCCCTTCACCTTCAGGTTCTTCTCCTTTGCGCCTCTGATCAAGTCGGCACACACCTTCTCCAGGGATTTTACATTGCGGCTGGTTAAGGTAATCCTAATTCGGTGAATGGCCACCTCCGGTTCCACAGGCGTCTTTCCCGTGTCCTTAAAAGCCATGGCTGCTGCGCGGCTTCCTGACCGACTTGTTCCCTGGAGAGAGCGAACAGCGGTGAGTCAGGAGTGGGAGAACACCGCACTCCTGCAGGAGCGACCGAGTCTTCCGTGCCTTTTCCTTTTTATTGCTTTCAGAATTTTCTCTATAAGGAATTTTGGTTGTAAAGTTGTTTGGTATAGTTCTTTCTTGGTCTATAATGCACTCTTTTTTTTGGCATGTGGATTTATAATCTGCCATTATTTCTTCGATCTTTTTTCCCCCTGTTCTTTACTGATTCCTATTCCACATACATTAAGCCTCTTGAAATTGCCTTACAGCTAGCTTACTGGTTGAAAGTCTTCATTTCTTTTTCAGTCTTCTTTCTTGGTTTTATTTTCGATACTTAGAGTTGCTGTACCATCATGTTTGTTAATCTTTATTAAATTTAAGGCTCTAATCTGGTATTAAGGAGCCCTGGTAATTTAATAATAAGGAATTGTGCTGACCCACCTGGTTGTTTAAATCTACCGGCTTACTTCTTGGGAGAAAGATGGGAATTCTCTTACTGTGTGATTTACTGCTTCTGAAAACCTGTTGGTTGGTCAGCTGTGAATCAAATCTGACTTGAAGGTTCACAGTAACAATAATAAATTGATGTTATTTGTTGCTTTTTACTAGCAGGACCTGAGGACATGGCACTGCTGAGGAAAAAACTTGCAGAGAGACAAAGTGAGACACAGAGGACTGAGACAAAGTCCAGGCAAAAACCAAGGCCCTCAATTTGTTCCTCTCAGTATATATAGAAAATACAAACATTCTATTATTATTAAATTTCTCACTACACAGCAAGCAAATATCTCTTTAAAAAACCCTTGTTTTCAATATAGTTGGAGCTCCATAATGATTTGCTCAGAAAATCCTAACAAATGCACAAGAAACTTATCTCTGTTTTCTGCAAACTTTCAAGGACTGTAGCTTCTTGTTAATCTGTGTTTTTCACTAGATCTCAAGGACTTTAGTTATTCTGTAATTAAGCTTTCACAGCTGCTCTTCTGGGTCTTATGAGGTCTCATGAATGCACCTTGCTTTCTTGGTATGCATCTGCATGCTTGCCTAATAAGCTGTTTTCAGCTTACTTCATGCTGAGTGTTCTCAAAGCAGTACTCTAAACTCACATGCTGACAGTCAACCAAGGCATAGTGACGTAAGAAACCCTCACAGTTAATCTCATCCAGTTCATCTCAATTTTGTGTTTATTCATCTTTAGAAATTGCATTTGAAATTTTTTTGTGTTTTTATTTTAATGTTTTGAATGAAAAGTTACAAAGCAAATTGGCTTTCCATTCAACTATTCAGACATACTTTGTTTTATAATATTAGTTACAATATCTACAATGTAATTGCACTTTTCCCATTTCTTGTAATTCTTATTTCCATGAATCCTTTTGTCCTGACACTTTCTGCCTTCTGGGCTTCATCCTTGGGCAAACACTGTTCTCTTGAACTTGAGTGTTGGTTATTTTAAGGAGTGAACACCTGTCTGTTGGTTCCCTAAGTTAAGCCACGGAGTCAGGCTTGTTCCAGGTTTGAAGGATGACTCAGAGCCACTATCTTGGACCATCCAATCTCTTTTGGACCACTCAGCCTGATATTTTGTATATTTTTGAGTTTTGTTCTGCATTTCACCCCACTCTGTCCAGGGTCTTCTACTTTGATCCCTTTTAGAGTGGTCAGCATTAGCCATCTAGATTTGAATGGTTCACCTGTCCTGGGGACTAATTGTTCCAGTACATCTTTGCTCTTCTTCCTATTCTTTGGACAAAGTAGTTTTGTTTTGGACAACCAGTAGTTGTGCCTTAGATGCTCCTCTTCCCTTCAGAGGTCCTCTCCAGGTCAATAATTACATACTTAAGAGCCTTTTTTCTCTAGAACATTTGGAATATGGTCTGAATAGCTTTTCAAATATTGCTTTCTAGTAATTTTTTTATATTTGTTAATTCTGTTGTTTCGTTTTCTCCTCACTGTGGCGTGACACTATACCTTCCATCCCCTGCTGCTTTGCATGCTTGGTAACTTTTTATTGGATTAATGTTATCATTGTTAGATGCCCTTTATTTTCTTTTGTCCTCCATTTCTCTTCACTCTTTTTCCATATGTCTTATAGTTTTAATTTTTGTCTTTCTCTTTTGCATCCTGAGTATCTAAAATATCTACCTTCTGGCTTAGCAGTTATCTCTTCACTTGCATCTGCTCTGGTTTTTAACTTACCAGGTAAGGTGTTTCCTCCACCTCAGCTCCATGGAATAAAACACCCGCACTTACCATTTTTGAGTTGGCTCTTCCTTGTATTGTTGTTATCACAACTCATAGTGACCCTGAGAAGAGCAGATTTGAACCTTGCCCTGTTCTGTGCCATCCTCCCTGTACTGTGCCACCCTTATCATCTCTGTCCTATAAGACAAGGTAAAACTTACTCTTGGGTCCTTGCTTCCAAGATGACAAAGAAAAGGAGAAACAATGGTTGTGCCCAAAAGGGCCACGGTCACATGCAGCCTTATCCGTTGTATGGACTGTGCCCAGTACATGCTCAAAGACAGGGTAATTAAGAAATTTGCACTTTGAAATATGGTAGAGGCAGCTGCAGTCAGGGACCTTTCCGAAGTGAGTGTCTTTGATGCATCTATGCTTCCTAAGCTCTGTGTGAAACTTCACTATTGTGTGAGTTGTGCTGTTCACAGCAAGTTGGAGAGGAACCATTGTCATGAAGCCTGGAAGTCAGAACACCTCCACCCAGACTTAGACCTGAAGCCGCTGTCCCACGGCACCACCAAAGCCCATGTAAGGACTTGATTCTTTAAAGGTTGAAGAAAAAAATTTGTCTGAAAATAAAATGGAAATTATATTTTTTTTAAAAAGGGGGAAAAATGCCCCACACAATTTTCAACCCTGATCTTTACAGCATCAGGCTGATTTCACAGTGAGGCTGGTAGGCTCAAGCCACTGTCTCTTTGTGTAGCTGCCAAATTCTTGAACCATGATGCCGTCTGGGCTTGTTAGGACTTTATTAAATGTACTTTGTAATTTCATGTGACTTAAATGTACTGTGGAAGTCACAGATAAAAAGGAGTCAGTCTAACTGTTAGCTCAGTCAGGACCTCTGTTGTTAAATGATTTCATTTTAAAGACTCTTAGTTGTCTTCTTTTCTACGTTTAGACCTCTAAAGTATTACGATTTCAATAGCACAGAGTCCAGTACTTTGGACACAGTAGTGTTGTTCTTAGTGCAGACATCTCCTGTGTTGTCATAAGGAGGGATCAGCACTTGTCCCACTGCCCTGGGCCAGGAGACACTTTAGACATTGGAGTTCTTGGTGAAAGCATCAGCATCCAGAAGCCATCTTGAACTGAGTTTCGATGTAGAAAATATTTAGAAATTCTGTTGAATTTCACTACAGGAAAGGTCTAAGTACAGAGGTCAGTTATGTCCATTTTTAGGTGGTAAACCTTCGCCTTCTAAGGCCTTTCGATGTCTGTTCATCTTGAGAAAGACTTGATTCTGAGTGGCTTCCAGTCCTTTTGTTCTTTCATGAGGTGGGGGCACCTTCTGCAGCTCACTGGACCTTCTCTGGCGGCCCAGAAGTTGAGTCCCCAAGACCACTGTCCCTGTGTTGTTGATTTTGGAGACTATGGCGGACTCGCTGCTTTCTGCACACGTTTCCACCCATCACAAGACCTGCCTACTGATCCCTGACTGCTGCGATTGCCTGGCCTCTCCTAGCTCCCACATTCTTTCTGTTTTAAAAAAAAAATTAAATTAAGGTAAATCTCAAATAACATGACATTCACTATTTTAATGATTTAAATAATATCAGTCCTTGATTTTCAATATATTCACAATGTTGTTTAACCATCATCACTATCTGATTCCATAATATTCTTTTTTTTTCTATAATTATATTTTATTAATTTTCATAAACATTTACAGAGATTTTGGG
>NW_006399877.1:8120170-8219897 GCF_000299155.1 Elephantulus edwardii | reverse complement strand
CATATATCTGCTTGGATGTCAGCTATTGATTCCATAATATTCTTACTTCTATTACTCCAACAAGGAGTTAAATGCCCAATTTCCCCTTCTTGTATCCTCTGGTAACTATGAATTAACTTTCTGACTTTATGGAATTCTACTGTTTGGACCTTTCTTTTAAATAAAATCACATGTGGCCTTCTGTGTATGACTTCTTAATGTACTCTTTTTCAGGTACATCCTTACCGTGGCACTCATCAGCACCTTGTTCCTTCTCAGTGCTAAATGAGGGTCCATTGCATGGCTATGCCACATTTTCTCTGTCCATTTATCACTTGATGGGCAGGTTGTTGCCATTTTCTGGCTAATGTGAACAGTACTGGGAATGTTCATATACACTTTTTTTGTTCTCTCGGGTGTATACCTTGAAGTGAGATAATGGGGTTGCTGAACTACATTATGTTTCTCTTTTTTTAAAGGAACCACCAAAAGGTTTTCCACAGTGGCTGCGCCATTTTGTATTTCTACCAGCAAATGTGAGATTTCAACAAGTTTATTTTTAATGTCAATTATTTGTTACTTGTTACTTATAAAAGTTTCATTCTTTAAGATTCTGCCCGTTTTGCTTTTTCACTTGTCTTTATTTTATTTCTATTTATTCATCAAATATAAATCTAAAATGTTCTACATTTGTTGTTTTTAAGACCTGGAGTGCTTTTGCACCCCATTTTTCCTTTTTTTTTCTCCTGAGTGCCAGTCAGGCTATGTGTTTGGGGAACACTTTGCAGACTTTCAGAAACTAAGGGAATGCTCTGAAGTCTAATTCTGAGAGGACTGGCTTGGTTTTCCCAGTTCTTTGAGTTAATTTCTGCATTTGAGGTTAGGTAGATAATTCTACAAGAGTGCAAGCTTGTATTTATGAATTTTTAAAGAAAATTCTATGTCCGCAGCTGAAGCCCAGGTCAAAACAGATGCATTTCTTGATTTTTTCTTTTCCTTCACCTTTAGTGTTTTGGTTCCCCCCCCCCCCCTTAACGCCTTTTCACTGACTTTGTTACCCTTTGTTCAAGGTCTTTAACCTTTTCAGGGTTGTTGACTTCCATATCTCTACTCTTTGAGTGGTCAGGGTCTAATAGGGGTGGGTATGGTTATCATTAGTATGGGTGTCATGTATACCCAGGACATAGATTCAAGAATGAAGGCTCAGTTGTGTCAAGTGCAAGGTCATGTCAGATCAAGACTGAGAATTGCCAGTGGGATTTCACAACTGGGACATCTTTGCCAGAGCAGTCTCCATGGAATGGAGAGGGAGGAAGCCTTATTACGTGTTTTTAATCTTTGGGAGGATCTTTGTTTTTTAACTCAATTTCCTTGCTTCTCAGAATGAGTGATTTGCTGTTTGCCAGCATGTGGCTGTTCAGTTGACTGTGCCTTAACTGGCTTTTAAGATAGTCTTATTTGACAAAGAAACTGGATTCAGCCATATAGGTTAGGCTCTATTTGATGTCTGTCTTTAAAGTTTTAATTGATATTTCTTCAAATGAAGTAACATATGATAGAACTGAAGAATTACTCTAGGCATTAAAGGAGAGAGGATATGAGGTAGTTCCATTTTTAACATGAAGGCTCTGTTATGTGGAGTTTAAAAAGCATATTATGAAAAAGTTTAGACATGTTCAACATTAATAAATAATAGTGTTATTTTCTGTTTTCTTCCATTTACCTATCACTCAGATTCATCAATTTTAGCTCACTTGTTTCACTTGTCCCCTTTCAGACATTTTTCTCTTAGTTGAAATAATTTTAAGAAACCCCTGATGTTTAGGTCTACATATGTAGCTACATTTTTATACATGGCTACAGGTACATCTCTTGGAAATCCCAGAATCTTTTGCTATAAGCTGCAGTTATTGCTGGGGGGTGCTGTCAAGCCAGTTACCCCCCCCCCCGCAGCAGCCCATGCATAAACAGAAGGAAACACCACCTGGTCGGCCTCCTCACTTGCAGTCCTTGCTGTGCTGGGGCCTGGTGCAGCAGCCACAGTGTCAGACCATCTTAGCGAGCAGCTTCCTCTTTCACTCTCTCCCTGACAAGGCCTGGTGTTGTTCTCCAGGAACTGCTCTATTCTCATACCTTTTCAAATGCAAGTGAGACACGGTCTCACCACGCATACCTCTCAGGAGCCTTCTGACTCTCCTCCCATGACTGATGTGTTCATTCTTCTGGCACACCACTGTATATCCTATACTTTGTCCCAACACCTTAATTCAATGGTATCAGTCCTTCTTTAATCTTTCTTATTCATTGTCCGGCTTTTGCATACATACGAGATGATGGGAGATGCACTGGCTTGGTGAGGGTACGTTAGTCCTCAAAATGACGTCTTTTTTTTCTGAACACTTTAAAGAGATCAGATTTACCTGTTGCAGTATGAAGTTTGATTTCTTGTTTGTTGCTTCTGTTGGCGTTGATTGTGGACTCATGTAAAAGGAAGTTCTTGACACCTTTAATGTTTTCTCTGTTTATCATGATGTTGTTTCTGTTCCAGCTTAGGATGTTTGTTTATTTATGTTGCAGTTTAATACAAACGGAAGTATATGGCCTGTGATTGCCATTAATAAGTGCTTCATGAAGTCCCCTTTGCTTTGAGTAAACAAGATTGTGTCATCTGCCTACTGCAGATTGTTAATGAGTCTTCCTTCAATCCTAATGCCGTGTTCTTGTTCAGAGTCAAATTCCATTGGATTATTTCCTCACCATACAGATTGCATACATATGACAAAACCATAGTTTTCCTGATTTTAAACCACACAATATCTTCTTGTTCTGTTTGGATGACTACTTCTTATTCTATGTATAGATTTTTAATCAGCGTCAGTAAGTGTTCTGCAATTCTTGTTCTTTGCAATGTTGTCCATGATTTCTTATGATTCATACAGTAACAGACAATTTACAGATAATAGTGAAAAACTGACCCAGCACCTCAAGGTGAGGAGCGTCGTGGGCTGGAAGGCCCTCAGAATTGACTGGCGGAAGAGCTGCCTCCTCAGAGAGGCTCGCTCACTTACTCACTCGCTCTGGCTGTGGAGTCAGAGCCCCCCCCCCCCGAGCTGACCCTCCCATGGGTTTTCAGAGGCTGTAGATGACCTTGGAGATCACGCATCTTCCTCCCTCAGAGCAGTTGATGGATTCAAACCGCCTTCCCCTTGATTGGTAGTACAATTCTTACCTATTAAAAAATGTGGACAAAGTCAAGCTGTCAAGACTTTGATTTGTTGATGTGGCATCACTCAAAATGAGAAGAAACAGCTGCAAATATCCAATAATAATTGGAATGTAGGATGTGTAATGTATAAATCAGAGAACCTTGAAAATTGCTCTGAATGAAATGGAGTGCTTGAAGATCCATGCCCTAGGCATTCGATGAGCTCAAACGGACTGTTACTGGCCACTTTGAACTGTCTGAGCCTATGGCCTACTATGTTGAGAATGACAAACTGAAGAATAGCGTCACATTTGTTGTTAAAAAGAACATATCAAGATCTGAAGTACGGTGCCCTAAGTACTTGTATACCTACAAGGAAGACCAGTCATATTAACATAGGACTTTATTAATATTCATGCACCAGCTAGTGATGTCCAAAATGAAGAAGTTGAAGATATTTAACAACTTCTGCAATCTGAAATTGATAGAACTTGCAGGCAAGATGCATTGATAAATACTGATGACTGGAATGTGAAAGTTGGAAATGAAGAAGGATCTGTAGCTGAAAAGTTGGCCTTGGTGGCAGAAATGACCCCAGAGGTTACATGATAGGATATTGCATGACCAATTATTTACTTGTTGGAAATAGCCTTTTCCCCCACAAAGTATATGGGAACTATACACATGGACTTCACGTGATGGGAGCCACAGTAATGATATCAGCCACGCGGTGGCAAGAGATGATAGAGAAATTCAGTATCATCATCATCGAATATTAATCAGTACACTTTTTTGTTTTGTAGTTTTTAAAACACATGAAGACTGTTCCTGCTTTATTGTCTTTGCATTTGTTATGCTTTCTTACTAGAAGGCTCTAATACAATACCTTCACCTTGTGAATTTCTTATCATTTAGGCCTTGGCTCCACCGTTACATTTTCCATAGGTACTTGTCCTCCTCACCAAAGCTAAGGGAGGGTTACCTTCCCTGCATTGTCATGGTCTCATCAGTCTGTTTCCTTGCCTTGCTATCTTGTTTAGTGTCTGTCTCCTCCTTACAGATTGTGAGTACCATGGAGGTAGGCATCCTGTTGCCCTTTTTGTCCAGGTCTTGAAGAGGCTTGGTGTACAGTAGAGGGATACTAGTAGTGAAGGCCATGTTTAGAACCACCATAAGCTATGGGAACTATGAATAATACAAGATTCCAAAGTTCTTCTTAATATTTTTATGACCATTATCTATTGATTCCCATTCCAAAGCTTTGCTTTTCTCAAGAGCTTTAACCAGCAGCTGTGTTTGTAAAAAGTCCTGGGCTGTTGTCCCTTTCAGGACATTTAATCTTTTAAATCCTCAAAATATTTGTAAAACATGAGTGAGTAAAGTCACTTCTGACCTGTTGAGAGGCTAGGTTTTTACTGACATAATTCTCATTTGAGATCACTTTATTTGAGATTGCAACTAATAAATCTGTTTTGGCCCATATGAAAGAGGATGGAATAATCTTGTAGCCCAATGTCCTTTAAATGATTATTGGAACTTCTTTCATTTTGTGTCATTTGTAGTCCTTGTTATGAGGTGTTTTTTAGTTGTTATATTATCAGTTGTTGAGAATATTTACTTAATGAGTTCAATTCAACAAAACAAATTATTCTGTAACCCAAGACTTGAATTCTTATTAAAAACGTATGATTTCAGACCTAGGAGAAAGAGCAAGAATAGTAGAGTCCCAGTTGTTAACATTTTACCACATTTGCATTACCGTCTCTTCCTTCTTTCTTTTCCTTCCATAAACTGTTTTAGAACAAGACATTTAAAGCAAAGCGATTTACCTTTATAACCACTGTGCGGTTATATAAATCAGGAAATTAATTGGTATAGTACCGTTAGCTATTTTCTAGATTTTATTCAAATTTCCGCAAGTTGCCCACTCATATTCTTTATAGGGAAAAGGATTGTGGATCACAAAGTAGCATACAGTTGTAGGATCTCTTTCGTCTCCTTTCATCTGAAACCATTTCCCCCATGATTTTAACATTTTTGCAGATCACATGCTACTATTTTTCAGCTAGTCCCTCCACTCCCATGTTTCTGATGTCTCACAGTTGTATGCTTTTATTGGTGTGTATTACCAGGAAGGTTTGTTTCTGCTACTGGTGTTCAGTCATCTGGTTAAAGCAATACTGACTAGGTCTCTACAATGTTAAGGGATAGTTTTCTTTTTCATAGTAAGTATTTTTGGGAATACTTGGAATCAGTTTAGTATTCTATTTCTTTTTAAGCTTTTACTCATTAATTTTAGCATCCATTGATTAATCCAAATTACTGTTATGATAACTATCAATGGTAATTTTGTAGTTCAACACTCTACATTCTCTCTTGTTTGAGATTTTGATGTAAGGAAGTGCTTCCTCTTTGATTTTTTTTTGCTTATTTCTATTGCTGTGAACTCAGGGGTTCTTAACTTTACAGATTATTTTATGTTATTATTAATATAGGTGCTTAAATTGTACTATATTTGCCTAGTAGCCTTTTCAACTGGCTCCTCTGGATTTTTGACATGTCCGCATCATTCTTTGAGTATTTCCTTACTTTTGGAACAAAAAAAGATATTCTAGGCCAGTGCTTGGCAAACTTTTCCTGCAAATGGCCAGATAGTAAATATTTTCAGCTTTGAGGGCCATATGGTCTCTGCTGCTGCTATTTAATCCTGCCCTTGCAGTGTGAAAGCAGTCAGAGACAGTCTGCAAACCAGTGGGCAAGACTGTGTTCCAGTAAAACTTGATTTACAAAAAGAATGTCTGATTGCGGCCTGTGGGCCCTACATGGCCAACACTCTCTTTATATTACACTTTACTAGTCTTAGAACCAACCATTTTTTCTGAGGATCCTGGATTACCTTTAGTTGTGAATGATATTTAGAAACAGGTCAGGGCACTCGATCTGCTGTTAATTTCAGTTTGAATATTGTTGATTTTAGGCCCCTTAAGCACATAGAGCGAGAGAATATACATAGAATTGTGTGCATTTGTATGTACTTTCAGACATATCAGTGCTTTTATATCTGTTTCTAGATATTATAAACCACTCAAGTGATTTATAACCTGATGGAGGGCCGGTTATGAGTTGCTTCTGACATCACAACACTGAGACTGAGGTGTGTGAGACTGGATTGGCCACTTAGGTTATTGTATTATTGGATTGCATTCAACACAATGCAGTTGATGGTTTTTAACTCTACCAGGAAGGAAATGGAAATTTGGTTGCTGTGTAGCACACATGCTGCCCTTGTTTTATGAGAAATTTAAGTTTTTAGTAGAACATCAACCTGTAATTTTCCCCATTCTAATGATCTTTCTGTGTCATTCCTACTTTACACATTTGTGTCCATTCTGGTTTCTCTATGTTGACCATGACTGAACCAGGGATAATGGAGCCAAGCTCTGGTTATGGTGCAGATTAGCCAAGAAAAAGATGTAGACCAGACTCACCCATGCATTCTACCTGAGGTAAAAGGACTTGGGGTAACGGGGATCTTGTTAATAACAGTTTCTATCTTGACGCACAGGAGCTCTGGTGGCCTAATGGTAATAAGCTGTGCTAATCTCAAAGCCACACAATTCAAATCCACCAGCTTCTCCATGAAAGAAGAATGGGCAGTCTCCTTCATATGATTAACTGTCTGAAAACCCAGGGGAGGGCCAGCTGTGGGTTACCGGCATATGACAACAACGATTTTGATACACAGCTCTAATCTAGGCCAGATAACTTCTGTGCCTGATGCAAAATTTCTATCTGCAGTTGCTTTTATTCTATTTTCATGGAAACTTCTTCATATTTTGGTACGAGAGTGTATATACCACATACAATCTAGTATTTGATCGTATTATGTCTCATACCATTGCTTTTCTTCTTTATCATCCTAGTACAGCACATTCTTTGGTAGCTTTAAAGTTGACTATTTTTCTTAATCTTTGTTTTTCTGGCCACTTTATTTCAAACCCACCCGCTGAATTTTTAATTTTAGGTGTTTTATTTTTTCGGTGCTAAGATTTCTATTTTAAGTAAATTATCCTCCTTTGAGCTATCTTCTTAGTAATTTTTCCAGTCATTTTTAGTATCTTTATTGTGAGGAGCATAATTCTCATTAACTGGTTCAGAGTCCTTGTCTGATGGTTCTAACACCTGAGCCCTTTTGAGGTTTGAGTGTGTTATTTTCTCTTCCTGTAGGATGGGTCATGCCTTCGGAGTTCTTTGTGTGGCATGTAATTTTGGATTATGTCTTGGCATAGTTAATATTTGTGTAGACTCTGAAGTGTTAGATTGCTCTGAAGAATGTTTCTTTTGTTGTTCCTTGTTTTAGCAATTAGCCTCAGACCCAGTAGGCTCAGATAGTAGACTTGTCTTCTGTAGGAGATGATTTAAATCCCATTTCCATTTTTTAAGCTGTCGTGCTGCTGGTTTGAGTCTGTCCTGCACATGTGCACAGTTATGATGAGACTTGTGTAGTGTTGATCAGGGGGTTCTCTCTCTGCCTCTCTCTCCTGACTGTCAGCTGTGGCTTCCCAGGCTCTTTCCCCTTTCTTCTGTCCAGATGGCCTGTGGGGTTGCTGTTGACATGTCACCTGGCTGCCCTGTCACTCCTGTGGTGCACTCCTGTGACTGTGGCATGTCCTTGGGGCAAAGCTGTCCCTCAAATGTGACACCCAGCCTGATCCTAGTTACCAGTTTCTTTCTACTCCTTTCAGCAATTTCAGCCTTTTCCCTTATTCTTGAAAAGCCCAGCTTATTTTTGTTTTTTCCTCCCCATAGTTTAGAGTTGCTGTCTAAGTTTAAGTAATTTTTAAGGCTTTGATGCCAAACATTGCCTCTTTCGACTTATTTTCATCAGATATTCAGCTGGTATAATATTGATGAAATGTGTATGCCTCTTTAGCAGGAGATGACATTCAAAAGTACAGAATCACTGTTAGGAACCCTATCTGGATTTGAAAAGACACTTCCTGTAAAATATCTTGGGTGTTTTAGGAGGGAAGAATGGATTCTAAAAAAGAGATTAGCTGTTGAGAAAGCTGTTAAATTACATTATTGGAACAAACTGAGTTCAAGCTGAAAAGGAAGAGTTCTGTTTAGGACACACTTTAAGGCAGAGGTTGGTATGAGGATATTAATGGAAAGAAAGAAATGAAATGACTACTGGTTGCTACTGAGGGATGATGATGATGTCATGAGTTTGGATGCAGCATGCAGGTGGAAAGTCCAGTTTGAAGAGAGTAATAAGTTGAGTTAGAAACACTTTGCCACCCAAGCGTTTGCTAGCGTTCTTCACAGAGCAGTTGGAAGTGGAAGAGGAGTCTTGGAGAGCAGGGTGATTTACTTAAAACTCTAACAAGAAAAGTGAGATGAGGTGTAAATATAGAGCCATGCAAATGGTAGACGTTTAAGAGATAGTTAAAAAAAAGTGTCAGCAAGGCAATTTGAGAATTGTTAAGAGAAATAGAAGAACCAGGAGGCTGGGCCCTGGAGAGTGAGAGAAAGGAGTTTGTAAACCCAGCAGCTGGTCATTGCTGGCTAGCTCTAGAGCAGCAGGAAGAGAAAGCCCTTTTGTAGGAAGCCATTTTTAGCAAGGAAGCTCTGAACGCCTCATTGCAACGTAGCTGGAAGCTGTAAGCCGCGCTCCCAAGGAGGTGATGTGGACAGGAGTGGTTCTGCTCTGCACATGCGGGGTGGCCATGACTGAATCTAAAGCACGTCGTTTAATTTTGGGGGGAATGAGCTGAGAGAAGTCGATGGCCTGCTAGCTTGAAGTGGGAAGGTGGAGAAGAGGGTAGACTTTGGTTTGGTTGTATGCTCCTGGGGAGACCCCAATGGAGAGAAGAAAGGATGTAGCAAAGTTTTAGGATAGATAAAAACAGGATGAAGAACATATGTCGAAGAGGCAATATTACAAATTATAGAGGCATTTCTTCTCTTAATACAGGAAAGGAGAAGAGTGTAGATGCAGGTCTGGAATTTTGTCAGGGAGAAAATTGTGTCCACGTGGGAGGGAGGTGGGCATTGAAGGCACTGACTGAGAATTAGTGAGCCAAGAGTGAGATTGAGAGGTCCGCTCCCAGGCATCACATAGAAAATAGTTGGAAACCCATCCTCCCTCGGATAACAACTGGAAAGAAAACCAAGCAAGCAAATCATAGCTGCTTGAATGTGTTGGAGAGAGCATTGAAAAATGAAGAGCTAGCAGAGAGTAGAGGTGAGGGAAGTACGGTTAGACAGAGCTAGGAATGTTTGCTAATATGTGGAGAGAGCTCGCTGAAAAGGGTGAAGCTGCGAAGTTGAGCAATGCTTTTAATAGTCTCTGAGGGACTGGAGACCTGGCCCTGTCATTGTGAGCATGTGTGTGGTCCTGGTGAACAGCACGGGGGTCCTGAAGCTTAGAAGTAAGAGTGAGCTGGGCGTAGATCAAACTAGAAACCAAAGCTCATTGCCATCAAGTTTAACTCACAGCTGACCTGAGGAGAGCTGCCCCGTAGGGTTCCTGAGACTCAACCTTCATGTGACGGACCACCACACACTTCTCCATCGGAGCGGCTGGTGAGTTCACACCGCCCGTCTTCAGTCAGCAGCTGAGTACTTGCCACCAGGGCTGCTTTGGCTGTGGTCAGGCCGTGTGAAGACTGCAACTCGTCTTTGAATAATTCTAAGCCCTGAGATTGGAGTGAGGTGATTCCAGGTTGTCACCGTCTCAGGTGCTTGTCAGAAGCAGGACTGTTGCTGTTGTTGTTAGTTGCCATCGATTTGAGTATGACTTACAGTGACCAGATGAACAACAGACCTGACCCCTGTCTTATCCTGTACCACTATCGTCTCGGACACACTGGAGCCCATTGCTGCAGTCACTGTGCCAGTCCATCTCGTTGAGGGTCTTCCTCTCCTTCGCGACCCTCCACCTCTCCTAGCTTGTGGTTACTAGTTCTTAAATTATTACTGTACACATTTTGCAGTGATAATATCTACTAGTGAACACAGTTAAACGCTTGTCTGCTGGCCAGAAGTTGGTGTTTTGAATCCACTTAGAGATGCCTCAGAAGACAGGCCTCTGGCCTTCTGAGAGGATCCAGCCGTGAAAATCCCATGGAGCCATTCTTCTCTGCACACAGATCCCGTGGGCTCCTCCTGAGGTGGGGCTGACAGCAGCTTACAACCGCTGAGTCTGCCTCATCATAAAACACTAAAGGCACGGTGTGACAAGACAGCATGAGTGAAAAGAATTACAAGCAACAGAATATAGCCTTTGACCTGTCGGGGCTTCTGATACCGATGTTCTCAACTTACCGTGTTAACTGTCCCAGCACCTGTGCTTCCCTTGGAGAGGGCATGGTTCCGTGACTCAGGAGCAAGCTAGAAAGGAAGAGAGGAAAGGGGAAATTCCTTACTTGAAAACAAAGGAATGGAAATTAGGGACTTGATGGAAAAGAATTATTAAAGATGTGTGCAAAGAGGAAACACAAAATGTAGAAGAGATGGAGGGAGACACGGAAGACATGTGGTGAAGATCAAAACACTCGAGAAGAATTCAACAAGTGATATTTAAGAGATTAGGGCTGAAACTTTTCAAAACTGATAGATGTTATCAAGCAATGATTTCAAGAGACTTTAATACCAGACAAGGCAGAAACTTCCATGCTGGTCCATCACAGTAAACTTGGTGAAAACTATATACAAAGGGGAGTGGTGGTGGTGGAAATCAATCTCCTTGGATATGGGAGAGCCAGAGAAAATATCCTACAAGAATTAAGACAAAACGTAATGATGTTTGGAAGGGTGGAGAGGAAGACTTGGGATGAGATGGATTGACACAGTAATGGGGGTAGGTGTGTCAGAGATTGGCTCAGGGTCGGGCAGGGTACAGAGCAGTTGTAAATGGGCTCCTTGGATTCGCTGGTTACTCAGTGGTATAACAACAACAGCATGCATATATATATATTTTTTTTTTAAATTTAGGTTGTTTATTTTTCATTTCAGTGAACATCTACAAGATTTTGGGATTCCATTCATTCATTGTTGCACCCTTCTCCCCGCACAAACCCCTCCCCCCTCCCCCCCATTTGCTCCTCTCCTTGAAAAGCAAAAGAAAGCATATATATTTTTTGTCTAAAATTGGATATTTTGGAAAATGTATCCTGGATTCTGATTCTCTTTCTTCTGTAAGACTGGTGGTAGTAGGCATTTTTTGTTGTTTAGTAACTTGGATTAATTCTGGTTTTCCCTACAGCGTTTGATTGCAGTGTGTGCCGTTCTTTTTTAAATTATTATTATTATTTTTTAAATTCACTTTGGATGAAAGCTTACAGAGCAGTGGGTTTCTCATTCAGTCCTCGGCACATTCATTCATGCAGTAATTAGCCTTCACGTTGTAGCCGTGTTCTTCTTTCTTCCCTGGAATTCTTGTTTCCATTCCTTCCTCCTTTCTTTTTTTTAATTTTCATTATTGTTTTTCATTCAGTTACTCATATATACGTTTCACTTAGTCACAGTTCTATAATGCTGTTATTTATAGCAGCCTATCGAGACTCCCTGAATTCTCCCTTTCCCTTCATCTTCCTCATCCATTTGCTGATCTCTGCTGTCTTCTTCCCCTCCCATCCTTGCTGTCAACTCTCCTTAATGGTTTATTTCTCTCTAATTTTTTAAAAAACAATTTTATATTGGTTTGTGTAAAAGTTAATATACATTGTTTTACACTATCTTTCATTCACATAGTGTTTCATACTGTCATTCCCATTCATTATGTTTTATAAAATGAATCACCATTGAACTTATTACCATCATTACCTTGTCTTTCCAGGTCCCGGCCAGATCTATCCCATTTCCTTTGCACCCCCTCCTTCCACTCACCAAGTAGTGCGACCCTGTGATTTCCCCTCTGCTCGTCCTCACCCCTTTGTGCAGTTCTTTTTAAGGTTGATTTCTTATAGTTGCTCCTCGTCACCGTATCTTAACGATCAATTTATGACAGGCCAGACACTGGGCTTAGTGAGGCCCCTGGTCTTTGTCAGTGGTTCTGTGTTTATGCAGTTTATAATCCACCCTTACATTTACTTTCTGCATTTGCAAGGCCTCACGGTGATCCTTGTTCTGCGGCTGTTTCGTTGAGTTTTCGAGGGCTTGTGAATTCAGAAGAGGACGGCCAGCCCTGATTCTTGGTCTTAGTGTGGAAACTCCATTGCAACCTGCCCACATGGGTGACTCTGCGGGCATTAAATACCTTTGGCGTAGCGTCCAGCATCACAGTAACACACAAAGCCTGCATAGCTGGCAAAGTGACAGATGAATGGAGCCAGCTTTTGGAAAATGAAGTCATATTTGGAAAAGTAGAGAGTCAGCAGAAGACAGGACAATAAGATGGATTGACATTGTGACCGCAGCAATAGGCTTGCATGTGGTGGGCGTTGTGAGGATGGCACAGGAGTGGGCAGAGCTTCAGTTGCTCATAGAGTCCCTGTGATTTGGAGTTGACCAGTTAACACCTAGCACCAGCAGGAACAACAGCATTCGTTCAGGCATGAGTGTTGCTTGAGCTGCTCATTCTTTTCTCTCCTGCACACGTGCTTCCTTGCACACGTTCATCGCCTTCTGAACCAGGAGGGAAGATTAGACCCTTACTAAGGTTCACTTGGGCCACCTCGCTGCCAGGTTCTTCCTGTTGAATTTCTGCCAGATCCTTGGCTCTGCTACTTGCCTTTGCGAGCCTTGCAAACATAGGCAGGCTGTAATACTGACTTCTAAAGTTTTTGCCCCAAGATTGATTTTGTTTTCAACAGTGCTCCTGGAATTCATACCATGTACCCCCTTCCTCCCCAAAAATTTGCTTTCCCTAGTAGTACTACCTGCCAGTCTTTGTGACTTGCCCTGTCCTCGTACTACTTTGGTACTAAGCTGGGGTGGCCTCCTGGTAAGGAGCTATGCTGTAGTCCCAAAGACGTGCAGTTCAAATCCACCAGCTGCTCCTCCTGAGCGATTCTGAAAGCCCACTGGTGGTCTGAGGGTCGGTTCTGCCTCAGCGGCACACGACGACAGTGCTGCCTTGTGCTGTATGATGCCGTGAGATGGCGTCAGTGTTCCTGAGTAAGCAGTTAACACTTTCTCATGTATTTGGCTAATTTCCAGAATTCCCAAGTGGCTGTTTATGATCATTTTCTTCCGATTTGTTGTTGCTGTCTGGGGAGATGGTCTGTCAGCTCCCTCATTTACCCACGCTGGTGGGTCTTCCGTTGCCTTCTCTCTCTATGGCTTTTCCTCTAACTCTTAAACGTTTTATTTATTTTATTCTGACAGATATGTTTTGAAGTATAACTTGCCTCCTGAAACTCTCTGAACTTTGATAAATGTTGATAGTTGTAGAGGGGCTTCAGGCCTTTTGTTCATAGGGTTACTATGAGTCGTGTTCAACCTGAAGGCAATCAACAACAATTGTTAAGTGGAGTTACACTGACCGTTTTATCCCTTTTGACAGGGCAGCCGATGAGCTAATTATCTTAACAGCACTTATTCCTAGTATGTTTACTTTTAATTTGTAATAGAAATTGTTTATTTACTGAATTTCAAGAGATTTCTTTTGACTCTATCCTCTTTTTTGTAGCTTTTCCCCCACCAATTAGTGCTCCTTTTCCCATTTCTCACCTTTCATGGGCTCTTATTTTAAAAAATTTTTTAATTACTTTTTATGTGTGTACCGTCAAGTCGGATCTGACTGGCACAGGAGGAGATTGTCCCTCCGTCTTCAGCAGAGCATCTGGTGGATTCGAACCATACACCTCTGGGATTGCAGTGCAGCTTCTTGCCACTAGGCCACCAGAGCTCGCCTCATTCTTACTTTCTAACTAACCTAATGTGTTTACTTGAACAACCAGCATCCCCTGTGCATTTGGGAAATAGAAAGGGCTCTTCTCACGCAGATAACGTTCTTCGAGACTCCTTTTCATCAGGCCTTCCTCTTCCGGCTCCTCACCACGCCCGCCTTTATACACACTTGTGTAATGGTGAACCCATGCCTGCTGACTCTTAGTGCCTAGTACGGCCTAACCCCAACCCAGCTCTTCAGAATATGCAGTGTTTCTCCGGTAAGACACCTTCTCCTGACATCAGTGCAGGGCCATGGGACAGCTTATCAGGAGCTCTTATCCTGGAGGCTGGTGGAGATTGGAAATTGACTTTCCTCTCACTGTTCAGGGTCGGGATGGCCAAGGGTGCTCCAGGCTGTGATGTTGAGAAGAGAGGCTGCTTTTTTGTTAATTTCTCATCCGCAGTCTTGTATACTCAGAAAGTCCCCATCTCCTCCCAGAGGCTTGCTGTGTAAAGTAAGTTTTGCCTGCTTTCTGTCTTGTTTCCTGGTCTTTCCCCCTTTAGCTGACTTGTTTTCAGTTTAGCTTCCCCGTGTGCCCCTGCTCTGCTTGGCGTTTTCACTGTTTGTCCGGGGGAACTTACTAATGCATTCGTTTAAGGGGTGTTTCTTGAGCTACTATTCACTGTGTGATGTAGTGGGAGCCACTGAAATTATAGTCATGAACCCACCCAAACATTCCATGCCTCCTGAGCTAGATGGCTTTGCTGCCACATCCTGGGGTACCTGCTGTGGAGGAAAGTGAACAGGCAGTTCAGCTAGCGACTTTGACTTCAGAGCTTCTGCCTCTACGCACATCTCACCCCAAGGCAGTAACTTTCCATTATTTTAGATTCTTGTCTGCATCAGAACTTGATATACAGGGGTCTTTGGATATTACTCTTGTTTAATCGCCCTCTCTCAGGCAGCTTTCCTACCCATGTGACACACCCGAGGGAGGACACACGTGGTGTGGTGTTGTAGTCTTGGTAGTGATGGTAACCCTAGCTGCAGCCTTTGCAAATCCTCCATGTTTGTCTAACAACTTGACCTTGGGTCTTTTTTTATATCCTTGTTAATGTAGTAGATAAAGTTTCTTAAAAGTTATCCTAACCTAGATTTTGACCTAATCTTGCTTTTTGTCATCACTGTACCCTTTTGGCAATCTCACTGCCTCTAGAAAACTTTGGGCTCTCTTCTTTATACAAATGATGGCAATTTGTCTCTTTCAGTTGTAATCTAGTTTCCAAGTATTTCATGGATTGCTCCATACAGATAATACTTGAAGTAGAGTTCATTGTGTGCTCTAATTCAGTGAAGTTACCATGTTGTCTCCCGGTCTACCACCACTGTCACCACTTGCTGTGTTCCAGATGTGCCTGCTTGTCAGGGGGGCCACCTCTTCTCTGCAGAACCGTGGGAGGGCCTTCTCATTTTCTGTTCTACAGTTGTGGTTCTGCCCTACCTTTCCTTTCTAGCCCTTCTGTGCGTCACTTCTCACACACAGCCATCTCCAGACGTCCCCAGTCGTTTCTTTTCTTCTACTTATTCATGCTGTGGAAACGCCCTACTGTCTTGGAAACACTGGACTAGTTTTCTACACCTTCCTTGATTTTGTTCCAACATTGTCTTCCCTTCCTTCCTTCATGAAGGCAGGGAGGCATTATCCAGAAGAAATTGGTGTTGAGGAATCTGTTCTGGTTCTCTGTTTTTATTGCCTTTCGCAGTAGTCCTCAGCCCTACTGCAGCTCTGAGGTTTACTCTCTCCTCCCTTCAGGGGTGTTTATCCATACTTTAAGGACAAAGAGTGCTTATCACTTCCCAGTGGTGCTGAGTGAGTGCTTTCACAGCATGCTGCTTTTCCTAAAAATCTGGGTCCCTCACTGTACCCAGTCCTTTGCCTTGCAGAAATTTTTGTTGAGTTAATGAACGAGTGAATGCCTTTTTAGATTAAAGCCACTGGACAGTCTGGATGGATGGCTGCTTCTCTTCCCTTGTTTGCATAAGACCAGACCTTTCCTTTCCACTTGCCCTTTGGTTGACTTTATCTCACAGAGTGGCCTGTTGCCCTTTGTCCGTGCTGATTCTCTTCCAAATTACTATTAAATATAAAGAAGAATCATAGCACTTTGGTGAAGGCTGTGTGTGTGTGTGTGTGTGTGTGTGTGAGAGAGAGAGAGAGAAATGTAGAGGAAATGGGAACTCATGTTCAGACAACATCTTGATCCGTTTTAGGAGGAAGCAGACAGGCCACCAGGATTTTGGAAATCTACAAGGCTAGGTTTCAGCCCTGGGCGGGTGGCCAGCAAAAACGAAAAAATATAAGTTGTGATGACATGTTCAGCGTCCAGGTGGAAGGCTAGGGGGCCAGCTGCAGGGCCCCCATTCTAGACGGTTGGTCCAGGCATCTGCTCTCATGTTCCCTAGAAGCAGCTGCCTGTGACTCTGTCACATGGTGTCAGGGAAGAGTGGGCAGGTAGACACATCTGATTCCAGGGCTGTGTTTTCTGAAAGCCACAGTACATCTTGGGACTTTAGGGCCTTAAGTTAAGTTTTGTTAGTGAATTCTAAGTTACTAGTTAACTTGGTTTTATGGAGATAAGTAATTTGTGCAACTTAGTACATGCCTCGTCTCTGAGGCCCTAATTTATTCATTTTTAAATTTTTTGTGCATGTACCATCAAATCGAATCTGACTGATACAGGAGGAAATTGTCCCGCCTTCTCCAGCAGAGCATCTGGTGGATTCGAACCATGCACCTCTGGGATTGCAGTGCAGCTTCTTGCCTTAGTTTATTCTTAAGACGTGCAACTCTCTTGGTTGCATAAATGATTAAGTGCTGGGTTATAACAGAAAGGTTAGTGGTTCAAACCCACTTACAGGTAATCTGCTTCCTCTCAGAATCCCAGTCTTGAGAACCCCATGGGGCAGTTCTACTCTGTACACAGTAACTCACTGTGATTTGCAATTGACTCAACAGCAGTGAATAACTTGAAATCCAAGTGCCTAGTCTCTCCCCCCTGTATTATTATTAATTTTAATGAAAATTTACAGAGACTTTGGCTTTTCCTTCATTCATTGTTACACTTTTTTCCAGCCCACCCCTCCCCCCAAGTGCCTGTTCTCTGAATTGATTGTACTTCACAACACTGTTTTGCAAGGACTTATGTCCTCCCTTTTCTGTGCATTTCACAAACTAGTTAAGAGTGGCACAATTCCTTCATTCCCACCTCATTACTCAGTGTGCGGAGAGCTCTAGTTGTGGGACTTTAAGCAGCAAGCTAATGAGTGATACCTGTGAGGGTAAAGGTGGGAAAGAAGCTGGGAGAGCTGATGGGTCTGACTAATTGCCCGGAGGAACGTGGGACCGGGACCCCGGAGGGGCTGTCCATGTTCTAAATTCCCAAGTGAACACTGGAGCCACGGGCTGACTGCTGTCTTCTCACCAGTGTCTCTCTGGTTTCAGCTTGGTGACGACTGAGCCATCCGAAGCAGGAAGGACCCTGAGCTGGGCAGTGGAGGCGTCCTGGATTTGGAGAGAAGAGACGAGCCTGGGCACCCATGATGAGCAACCCCAACCACAGGCCAAACCTCCAGTACCTGGGAGCTCCCCGAGGTAGTGATGGGAGTGTGGAGCCTGCCTCCCCAAGCACGCCCCAGGGGACGAGTGTGGAGATGGAGGGTGGGTGCTGGGACTGAGGGCAAGCCTAGCTCCTCTGGTGACCTGTTAACTATTCTCCAGTGTTATTTATTCTAGAATAAGATGTGGTTTCCAGTTGTCTTCGTGTATTGTTATATTGAGTACAGCTGTTTTATTTCCTCTGCAGAAGTGACAGTCTCTTAGTAATTCCTATTTTTAAAAAGTTTGTGCCTATAAACAGCACGGCATGCTGAACCCATTATTCAGATTCCGGGTTATGCATGTTGTGGTGGTGGCGGCTCAAAACTCAGGTCTCATCTGTGTACATTTTATTCATGTTTCCTATGCTCAGCTATTCCTCCTGTGACTCTTTGAAATCATCAGGGAGTTTGTATCTCTCTTTTTTAAAATGAATAAGAAAAGATGATATACTATCTCCAGTATATAAAAAATGCAGAGCGCGTGAACTGGGGGAAGAGTTGATTGCTGCCTCATGTTTCTAGGTGTGTCCTCTGTGGCTGGCCCACACGGTGCTGGTGCTTCGCCAGGTGACAAAAAGTCAAAGAACAAGTCCATGCGAGGGAAGAAAAAGAGCATATTTGAAACCTACATGTCCAAGGAGGACGTCTCAGAAGGCCTGAAGAGAGGAACACTTATCCAGGTGCTTAACACATTTGGGAATGCTACCCTTTGCCTGTGTGGAATCAGAAGTCATCAACCCCGCATCTGGTGCATACTTCCCTGTGCTAGGTGCTCTGTGGGCGGTGGTGACAGTGACGGGCATAGAGCTGAGAGTTTCTCAGACCCACTACAGCGCATGATGTGGTGGTAGTGCTTCAACACAAGTGCCGACGAGCCCCCTGATAATCTGGGAGGACGGAGCCATCCCTTCCAGTCAGGCCTGTCTTGGAATGCTTTACTGGCAGGATTGTATGTGAGCCAGGCTGTAGGTTGCTGCGGTTTGATGAGACGGTATGAGAAGAGCTTTATAAATAGAGGGACCTGCGTGAACTTACCAAGACAGAGTGGGAAATAGGGTTTGGATAAATGAAAAGTGTTCACTGATGGAGAGTCTGGACAAGGTTGATAGGAATGGTATAAGCCATAGCCACTGCTATATACTGAGTATTGTTTGCACACCTATTGACATGCTCATTCAGCAGTTTACTTCAGCAAACCTTTACTGTGCATCCCTTGTGTGTCAAGACAGTGATGGTTCTTAGCATGGTACAGGGCTTTCTGGATGAAAGTGGGAAAGGTGTCTTTCTCGATGTCAGATGGAATTATCAGGAAGTTTACTAACGGGACATGTGGGTAGAAATGTTAAATGACCAGGGTATACTGGGTATGTTAGGGGAGGGTAGGTATGCAGACTGAGGTTCTAGACTGAGCTGCTATGAAGAAGGACACTTGTGGATTTTGAAGAATGCTTGCCTCAGCCTCGTTAAGTGCGGGACACCGTGCAGAGCGGTGTGGCGAGGTAGCGGCCCACGTGGAATGGGAATTGTGGATCTGTGTGCAGCACGCAGCTCCGTGAGGCAGGTGGTGGTACTGACAGGGCTGGAGAGGGAGGAAGAGTGGTGTATTATTTGAATTAAGTCTGTTTTCTAGTTCTTGGACTAATATAGAAATATTACTAATATAGAAATATTGCCACATGTAGCCGGGCTAACTTAAAAAGCTGGTCCATTTTCCTCCACAGCCTCTGCCTTTTGGCTTAATATCCAGCTGATTAGCAGGGTCTGCGACCCTCTCCCCTTCCCATCACTTTTCAGTATTCACCTGTGGTCAAATACACGTGCGGCTGATGAAGACTCTTAAGTAGAAAAAGGAATTACTCTGCCTCCCTTTTGTCCACAGACGTCTCATCTTCTCTCCCCTTCGTGCTGTATCTCTGTCATCTTGATCTGTGTCTGAAAACCCCCGTACCCATCTGCATCTGCCATTCTTCTGCTGTCATTGCTTCTTCCATCCACCTTGAACATCAAGACTTTTCAGTGTTATGCTCTTTGACATGTCCGTGACCTTGTACATATTGTTCCTGGTGGTTGAAATGCTTACTCCCTCCAGCCAGATGTAATCATGTGTGTCCTTTTAACGCCCTACCAAAATGTTGCCTCCTTTAAGAAGCCTTACCTCATTTCTCCAAACAGAATTGGTTGTTACTTTCCCCTAAAGCCACCTCCTCTGTACATCTGACTATAAACCTAGTACCCTTTTGTGACATTTCTAGTTCCGCAAGTAGACTGTTGACTCCTTTGAGGGTGGAGTGCTCTCTTGGTCCTCCAGGTTACTGCGGTTTCTGGCATTTGCTTGATGCTTGAGATATTTCTATTGCAGAAATAGTTATTTACGGATTGAGTAGGATCCAGATAGATGGTCTTTTGACATCGAGTGAGTCGATGAGGAGCCTTAGTTGTTAGAACACAATAGAAAAAAGCTCAGAGTGTTGGTCCTAGAACCTGTGGTGCAGGGTGTGGGCAATACTCGACTATGGTATTTGTTCTTCCCTCCTCAACTTTCAAGTTTTTGCTTGGGAAGCAACTCTTTGTTGCCACTGAAAAACAAACAAGAGAAAAAAAAAATCTCTAAAAGCCAAGATCTGCTTGGTCTCACGTTCCCGGGAGTTAGTAAGTGATTCCTCCTGCCTGTGACGTCATGAGACGGTGCACCCAGAGCTGCCCCCGTGCTTGAGAACAGTTGTTCTGTGCAGATGGGGAAGGGAACGGGTTCCAGATATGAGGTCACTGTGAGAAATATACAACACTGTAAATAAGATTTTCATAGGCTGAGAAACGGAGCCCATCTGCTTTCTGATAGAAACTTTCTGTGTGCAGACTTTGCAAGGCAAAGTAAAAAGCTATACTAGTAGAGAGATTGTAATGATGTTGGGGACAAGAACCTGGATAGCTTTCATTCGCAAGAATTTGTTAACTTTTGTATTCAGACTTAAGTATATCATGGTTTCTTCCTCTCCTTGTCAAGAGATGAGGGATGTTGTAGATTTTTTAAACAGAAATAGAACAATATTTCTATTTTGTTTTTAAGTACTTTGAAATACTTTAACTTCTCATTGGTGTTGCCTTCAGTGGGAGGACCCGAGGGACCTCAGATAGAAATCTCTTCCCTGTGTTTGAAAGTGACTCATGATCGTATACGCGGTATTGTTATATGCTGTTGACACTACATTGACTTATAGATGACCCTACAGTAGGTCTTCAGAGGCTGTAAATCACGTGGGACGAGATTGTCCATCTTTTTCTCATGGAGTAACTGGTGGATTTGAATAAAAAATTTGGTAAATGACTACTCACAGAATATACGTCTTCTTTCGGGGTCCAGAGACAGTATTGAGAGGTTCATGTAGGAGATGATGGGGGAGATCTTGGCTGGTGTCCAAAGATGACATGGGTAAGAAGATGCTAGAACTGGCTCTCGTCAGGGTCCTGGGTGATCTGTGACATGGTATCAGTGCTCCCTCTAGAACAGAGTGATTGTTGTAAACCTGTTATTGGACATCTGAAGAAAACCCGGAAGACAAAGCCAGGATAGTCTCAATTTCCAGAATGATCCCCATATGTTAAGAATGAAATCAGCTGGAGCGCATTTGTATGTGAATTAAAGATGAGAAGACTAGAGAGGACATTCCTGTGGGACCGCCCAGCTGTGTAGAAGGAACAGATGATATTCATAACAATGCCAGGAGTGGTGGGAGAACTTCAGCTCAACAGACGTTAATGAATTAGCTCAGCACATGCACTTTGACCGTTACTGAGTGAGTGCCAGGCCTGGTACCAGTGAGCGATTCACAGGGAGCCACAGACCGAGCAAACCAGTTAGAGACAGAAGAAACGGTGGCTTGTGAAAAGCTCTAACAGGGAAACTAAGAAGAGAGAAGCCACCTTACACTGGGTGGTGAAGGAGAGATATCATTAGAGATCTGAAAGATAGGCATGAGCAGACATGTCAGCATCAGGATGAGAATGTGGGAGGAAGAAGATCAGTTAGTAGAAGAGTTAGTCGGAGATTGGATGATTTTGAGGAACAAGAGGAAGTCAGTTAGGACAATCTAAGCATGGAATGACTGTGTTGGAGAGTGAGACAGATGCCATATCCTGGAAGACTGTAGGCTGTGCTAAAGAAAAGTCCATTTCATTCAAAGACCAGTGACTGATGGATTTTGAGTGGGATAGGAACAGGGTCTGCTTTATGCTTACAGCCAATGGCAGTGCCTTTCTGACTGTCTGTCATCAGATGAGTTATCTAGTGTGGAAACTGGGGAAGTGTCTTGGAGGCAGCTGGTGTGTCCACCAGAAAATGTGGAGATCTGAATAAGGGCAGTGGCCAAGATGATGGGGAGAACACGGCTTTGGAGCTAGACCTCTGTCTTAAATGTGGAGGTAAGGGAAGGATTCAAGGGCGACATGTAACATTTTGGGAAAAGTAACTGGATGGATACTGTTGCCATTAACCAGGACAGAGAAAGTTGAGGACCTGAATGTACACGGTGGGTGTGTGTATTGTTGTTGTTGTTATGTGCGTCGAGTCGCTTGCGAACAACAGCCCTAAACTCCACTCTGTCCTGTGCCAATCGCACTGTCTCTGACACTCCCATTCCAATTATCCCAGTCACCGAATCAGTCCACCTCATAGAGGGCCTTCCTCTCCTGCGCCGTCCCTCCACCCTCCCAAGCATGATGTCCCTCTCCAAGGACCGGTCTCTCCTCACAACATGTCCAAAGTATGTTAGATGGAGCCTCAGAATCCTTGCCTCCAAGGAGCCACCCGGTTTAACCCTTTCCAGGACAAATCTGTTTTCCTAGCAGTCCATGGTATTCTCAATACTCCAGCACCACAGCTCAAAGGCATCAATTCTCTTTCTATCCTCCTTGGTCATTGTCCAACTCTCTGATGCATAACAAGTGATTGCAAAAACCATGGCCTGTATCAGATGCACCTTAGTCTCCAGAGAGACACCATTGCTCTTCAGTACTTTGGAGAGGTCCCTAACAGCAGACTTTCCCATGGCAATGCGCCTTTTAATTTCCTGGCTGCAAGTGCCAAGACTGTTGACTACAGAGCCAAGCAAACTAAAGCTGTGTACAATCTCAATCTCTTCACCATCCATCCTGATGCTGCCAGTTGGTCCAGTGGTGAGAATCTTTGTCTTCTTGACATTGAGCCTCAATCCATATTGTAGGCTGCAGTCCTTGACTGTGTGTGTATTAGACATATCAAATCTCAATGGTCACTAGATATCAAGTAGACACAGGGTTGTGGAGTAAATCCAGGCATGGAAATGATACGGCAGCATCAGAAGGGAGGGTTGAAGGATGAAACTGAGATAGAGGGAGGGGAGCCAAGGCAGAAGCAGAAGGATTGACCTTTGACTGGACTCAGGCATCCTCGTCCTGGCACGGATGCTGAGGATGGCACTAGACTGGTAGACTTGGTGCTGGGTAAATGAAGAGGCTCTGCTCCTACACCTGCGGTTTTCTCAGGAAGTGTGAGAGAGGGTGATCAGTGAGCATCGGAGGAGTGGAATGGGAGTGTGCGGGGAGAGAAGTCCAAGAGTGTTCTCCAGGAACATGTGTGAGATGTGGGACAGCAGAGTACCTGTTTGAAGGTGTGGTGTCGTGTACATAAGCCACGGTGCAAACACCAACTACTGAAAAGACTGCGGGGCACAGGGGCTGGGAAGGCCTCCGTGTGGACCGAGCACAGAGGCAGGCGACGGAGTTGAAAGTGGGGCCTCTGGAGCCAGAGTGCCTGAGCCGCGTGTGGTGAGAATGGGCCATTTATGTGACTGCTAAGTAGCTCAGTGCCCTCCTGTGCATATGAGCAACTCACAGGGTGGTTCTGAGGGGTAAATGCACAAATAGATAGGGATTTTATAAAACAGCATATGGAGTGTGGCGTACTTATTTAAATCTTACAATTGTTTTTATGACCTTAGTTAAGTGAGGTATCTATTACAGCTCTTGGGATGGCTGTTGTATGCAAGTAACTGTCCATACTTATTAAACCTTGGGAGTTTTCAAGAACTTCTGGAGAAACCTGTTTCTTAGGTGTGAAATTCCTGAATTTTATGTATTTTCAAAAACAATTCTGCAGGTGCTCTTGCTGCCTAGAGACGAGAAGCTATGCTGCAATCCTGAGGGCACAGGGTTCAAATCTACCACATGCTCGGCTGGAGAAGCAGGGGCAATCTCTTCCCATGCCAGTCAGATCCAGTCCAACTCAATGGTGCACAACAAGAAAAAAGAAGGGAAAAAAACCAAACCCAATTCTATAAGCCAAATGAAACGTTAGTCTAGTTAAATACCCCTTTGTGTGGGCTTTTCACAGTAGCATTCTACTCCTCGGTACAGACAGGGAGAAAGCAGATCATCTGAGAGTTGGGGTTCTTCTGGTCGAGCCTACGAGGAAGAGTGGACCCCAATGTCCAGGGTTCTCGTAGGCAAGGTGGGATGACAGACCATGGCAACCAGCCGCCCAAGGAAATCGTCTGACGGTGATGGACAGTAAAAATGTGGGCAGTCTAGTTAGTGGGATGGAGGTCTTTGTGAGGCTGAAGAATTGCTGAAGTGGACTTTCTGCTGTAAGTGATGGGGAAAGACAGAAGATTGTTACCAGAGAGTGTGGAACAGCTATTTCATCTTTAGAGGTGGCATGATTAGTTTACTGGCCTGTGAACATGGGGGACAGTGGCTGGAGAGAGTGACAGGCCAGGGTTCTGGGCCATCCGTATGACTATGTCGTTGTGGTGTGTTGTAGAGTCAGAACTGACCCATAGCTGAGCCTCCCACACGTTTTCAGAGAAACAAGCTTGGAAGCAGCAGCAGCATCCACTTTCACAATAGCTTGCCTCCGACACCCTAGGAACTTGCAGAAACGATGAAAGTTATACAAGTGTTCAGGTCTTTTGTTCATAGGTTCATAGGTTTCATGAGTCGTCTATGACTCGACGGCACTTAACAACAACAACAACAACAATGACAACAACTCACACAGGGGGAGACTTCCACTCTTCTCCAGCAGAGCAGCCGGTGCATGTGAATCATGTGCCGTTGGGACTGCCGTGCAGCTTCTTAGCACTAGGTCATCAGAGCTGTTATTGTTAGGACATGGAAGTCCTCAAGTAGAGGAAGAGAGTAAACCAGAAGTTAACCTGAATTAGAGAGAAGAACCACCAAGAGGGAGCTCTGGTGGCCTCGTGGTAAGAAGCTGTACTGCAGGCCCAAAGGCACACAGTTCAAATCCACCAGCTGCTCTGCAGGAGAAGTACACACATTCTCCTCACAATCAGTTTACTGCATCTGAAAACCTGGTGGAGGGTCAGCTGTAGGCTGGTTCTGACTCAGTGGTACACCATCACCACCACCACCACTACCACAACCAGTGTGCCTGGCATGTGATAGAGAGAGAATGACAGAATTCAGAGTTGGGGTTTTGGAAGAAGATGGAAGATGAAAATGATATTATGGTGCCTAGCTACCACTACTGAAATCACAACAGAAAGTGCTGGCCAGGGCAGAAGGAAAATGAAGACCATATAGGAAAACAGTCCCATATTCACACGATGGAATACCACACAGCACTGAAAAACAAGGACCTCATAAAATATTACACAATGTGGGTGACCCACAAGGACATTATGCTCAGTGAAATATCTTAATCACGAAAGGACAAGTACTACGTAATACTGCTGTTATAAAACAGAACTGAATGAGGGTTGGGGGGAATAATTAAGAAAAGAGGGGATAAATAATGAACACTGCATTGGGACAGATGAAAGAAAGAACTGTTTAAAAGGAATATATGATCAGGCGTTATACGTACAATATCCCAGAATAAGAGGTACATTGAAAGAAGCCTGGGAGGGAGAGGAGGAGGGAGGTAGTGTGCAATGGTGAATGGATATTAAAAAAAAAAGTGAACTGAGGAGGGGGAATGGAGGGAGGGATGTGCAACAAAGAATGAATATTTAAACAAAGTGAACTGGGGGAGGAGGAAAGGAGGGAAGAGAGTATAATGTGCAAATGAAAAATCTAACTTTTCTGTAAACTTTTGTTAAAATCACAATTTAAAAAAACTAATAAAACAAAATTGGGACCATAAACCAGCCTGATGAAGACTAGAGCGATGCCCAGGTCTCTGGCCCTGAGACACCCTTTTGACCTGGAGTTGAAGCCATTCACTGAGACGCCTTTCAGCCGTAAAATAAACAGTGATACTCGAGAGGACTGGTCGATTCTATGAGACAACATCTGCTCTGAAGCAAAGATGAAAAAGGAGGGAGGGTAGAAAACACCGTGAGAGGAGACAGGGAGCCAAGGATGGAAGTGAGGAGAGCGTGGACACACAGTGGGGTGTGCCAGTGTCACGGGGCTCGAGGTGCCAGCTAGCGAACGAGAACTGATAGGGAGCCAAGGATGGAAGCGGGGAGAGTGTGGACACACTGTGTGGTGCACCTGGTGTCACAGGGCTCGAAGTGCTAGCTAGCGAATGAGCAACTGAGTTGATCATAAAATGTCACCAAAAACACAATAAAAGTTAGTAATAAAAAAGGATGGAAATATTCAGGAATAACTTTCTCTTCTAGGAAGCAGTTTTCTGGAAAGTTGAAAAAGGTTGTATTTGTACTGTTCAAAAAGAGTTTTGGCGAATGACACACTGCACTTCCTAGGTGGTTTTGAGTAGACCGTGACTCTTAGTGACCCTGTGAAAGCAGATTGGAACCTTGTCGTACCCGGCGCCAGCCCCGCCATCTCTGGCAGGTGCGAGCCCACTGTGGCAGTCATTGTGTCAGTTCCTGTTGAGGTTCCTCCTCTTTATTTCTGACCTTCCACCTTTCCCAGCATGTCTCCCTCCAAGGACTGTTCCTCCTGAGAATATGCCTTCCCGGGAATGTAACTAAGTGAGAAAGGCAGTGCCCTACGTGAGCACGCTGGTTGCACTTCCTTCAACATAGATTTGTTTATTTTGGCAGTCTGTGGTATATACAATACTCTTCTCCAGCACCACAGTTCAAAGACATCAATTCTTCTTTGGTCTTCTTTTAGTTTTTGTCCAACTTTCTGATGCCTAGGAACAATTGAGAAGACAATGACTTGGATCAGATGCACCTTAGTCTTTAAACTGAAATCTTTGCTCTGTAAGCCTTTGGAGAAGTCCTTCACATGACATTTCCGCAGTGCAACACCTCTTTTGATTTTTTGACTGCTTTTGACATGGGTGTTGGCTGTGAATCCAAATAGAATGAAAGAATTTTCTCATTTCCCCTTTTTTCTCTATTTGTCATGATGTTTCTTGTTGGTGAGGATTTTTGGTTTTTTTGTGATGTTGAGTTGTAATCCATATTGAAGACTTCAGTCTTTGGTCTACAGTAAGTGCTTCAAGTCTCTTTCTGCGTGTAAGGTTGTATCTGCATAGTATGGTTATTGATGAGTCTTCCTCCAATCAATATCACGTTCTTCTTCATACAGACCAGTTTCTCAAATGATTTTCTCAGTGTACAGATTGAATAGGTATGGAAAAAACACTGGTACACGGCTTTCTTGGTGGTTTTTTTTATACTGGTTTACTTATAAAGTTCGTTATACATTGTTTGTTACACTGGATCTTTCTCATTTCCTTAATCCCTCCCTCCACCCATCAGATTGTGTGACCTTTTGATTATCACCCCCATCCTCACCTTTCTGCACCCCCTTCCCTTCTTAGATCCTCATGCACATTTTACTAGTTATCTATTTCTACAATAAAGGTCTTATACAGTTTTGGCCCTTATGGGACAGGGTTAGTTCACTTAGCATAATGCTCTCCAGTCCCTCCCAAGTTAGGTAGTGATTTATAAAATCATTGTTCTTGCATGCTATGCATTATTTCATCATGTGAATGGACCGTAATTCCTCAATCTATTTGGTTGGACATTTGGGCTGTTTCCATGTTCTTGTGATGGTGAATAATACTATTATGAACATTGGTGTACAAGTCTCAATTTGTGCCTCAGTTCTCATTTTCTTGGGTTATATTCCATACAGTGCTCCCTTGTTCTGTTCAGACTACTGCGTCTTGGTCTGAGCACACTTGAGTGTTCTGGGGTTCCCATTCTTCTCAATGCCCAATAACATAGCAGGCAACTTACAGAAAAAAAGGAATAATAAAAAGATGATGTTGTTGTTGTGTACCATAGACTTGGAACTGACCCATAGCTGAGTCTCTGGCAGGTTTTCAGAGGCAGCTAATCGCACGGAGGAGATTGCCCATCCTTCTCCCGCAGAACAGCTGGTGGCCTTGATTGCAGCACAGCTTCTTGCGACTAGGCTACCAGAGCTCCCTATAAAAAGATACACAATTTAAAAATTAACTTCTTGGTTCGAATCCACCAGATGCGCTGCCGGGGAAGGAGGGGCAATCTCCTCCTGTACCAGTCAGTTCTGATTTGACGGTACACGCACACAAAAATAATAAAATAAGTTAAAATTAACTTCTTAGCAAGATTTTCCTTCTCTTTTTAAAAAAGTTGTTTTTTGAGTGCAACTTTGTAGTTGCACAAATAATTGTTTGGATATTTATGGCTTTCATTTTCCCTGTATTCTGACAGCACTCTTCCCACTTCTCTATGATTCCATTTTCTTTCATTCATTTGGAGTGATGATGAGAAATTCTTAATGATTCTTAATGATTACTGTGTAATTCTGACCGTAGGGTCTGACGACAGTCTGGATTCAAATCCCTCCTCTGCCACTCACAACATTGAGCAGATCACATAATTCCATGTCTCCATATTTGGTTTTCTTTTCTTATGTGGAGCATGGACAGAATGATAGGACTTCCCTTGTCACTAGCAGTCAGAATAGACTGAGGGGCAGCGAGAGATACCTGACAGGCTGATAGGAGAACTAAATGAGTTCATGTTTGTCACCAGCCTGAAAAGAGCCTGAAACGTGGTCCTGCTGCCTTTTCACTCACAAGCATACGTTGTTGTTGTTGTGTACACTGAGTCAGAACTGCCCAGAGCTGACTCTCCAGTGGGTTTTCAGAGGCTGTAAACTGCATGGGAGGAGACTGCCCATCCTTCCCCCATGGAACTGCTGGCTTTGGGTTGGCAGTGCAACTCATTACCGCTAAACCACCAGAACTCCCTAAATACATAAATGAATAAAATAAAGCTTTTAAAGCCACCGTGGGGAAGCAGGAGGTTGCAGCCTCAGGGCTCTCCCATTTTGGAGCCCACTGTACAGTCACTTTGTCCATGGAACTCTCAGAGGGTCTTCTTTTCCTCTGACCCTCCTCTTTTCCCATCAAGTTGTTGTCTTTTCAAGAACTTGCCTTTCTTGACAACGTCATTTACCTTAATCACTGGTAATTATGTTGATAAAATGTCAATGAATGAATGAAATAATTGAATAAAAAACTATGATTTATAAACAGTCAACCAAATAAAGAAATTACTGGGTTAGTGCTCATTCTCTCAGCCACGTTATGTGTGTCAGGGCCTTGACCATGGCCAGTGCTCTGTTAATGTTTGCTAAATTAGAACTGGAATGATCATTTGTAGTAATCTGGTTAGGGTCTAAGGGGATGCAGTACTTAATGTTTGTCTGCTAATCAAAAAAATCATGTTAAACCTACTAGTCACTCCTCATAAGAAAAATGTGGCTGCTGCTCTATGGATGGAGCCATCTAGTAGGTTGATCCTGTAGGCCAGGGTAGGGTTGTCCATCATGTTTCCAAGACTGGAAATGAAGCAGAAGTTCTATCATTGCGCTTCTGTAACTAGCCTTTTGATTGCAGCCAAGTGTTTGAACCACTGCACCACCAGAGCTAGTCTGTAAAGTTTCTCATCTAGGAAACCCCATAGGGCAGTATGAGTCTGTCCTGCAGGGTTGCTGTGAGTCAGAAGCAGCCTTAATGCAGTGGGTTTAACTTTTTATTTAATATTTGCTTTGCTGTGGCTTGGAAGTTTGTAATTTAAGTATTCTGGGCCTGTGAAAAATAAGGGAAATTCTTTTCTAACCTTATTAGATATAGTGATGTATTTTTTTAGCTTATCAACATATTCAGGGGAAATGTTATTTAGAACTTTCTCAAGACATCCTTTGGGTCTGGAAAACCTCCTCCTCCACTGTGTGTTCTTTCCCTGGCTGAGGGATGTAGCTGGAAGCTGGGGAGGGGCATGACTTTCTGAAGAACTTCCACTGCTGCCCTGTGTGGAAAGGCCCCCACCTGCAGCCCCTGCATAAATAGAAGTAGGAGCTGATTTGGTGCTGAAATAACATGAACTTGAAGGCAGACTGGGTGGCCTGGCTGTTGGAGCCAGGATTCCCATTTACATTAAGAACGGCTTCTGGACCATTTTGAATTCCCGACTCACTCGGCTCTGCAGAGGGGTCAGAGTCAAAAATCAGTAAGCAGCCCCTCGAGGTGGGGGGCTAATCTATACCTCTGAACTGTATCACAGAAGCAGGCAGGGTGGGAAGGCCCTTACCAAGGGAGACCGTGATAATCCGCAGATAACTTTCTTCAAGTGAAGACTGAAGTTTCACGACTAGCCACCCCAGCCATCTGAAATCTCTGTAGTTGCTTCTCACTCATGTCAGCCTGCTTGCAGGACGTTGTCACATGGTGGGCCCTCGGTCTGTGCCCACTCGTCATTGTAGACATCAGTATAAATCACAGGGTAGGTAGGCATTTGCTTGCATGTCTGTGTCTTATTATGAATAGTTCTCTTATATCAGACTCATTTCCTAGATCAGACTAGCCAGTTAAACATTTTTTAGTGAAGAATAACATGCATATGGAGAAATCTTAAGTGTGTATAGCTAGGTTGATTTCACAAATCTTTTTTTTTTCTTCTTCTCTTAAAGGGTGTATTGAGAATTAATCCAAAGAAGTTTCATGAAGCCTTCATTCCTTCCCCGGTAAGTTCACTAACTTTATAATAAACTTAATGTCACATTTCATCTTTCAGATGTGCTCTGAAACTGAAACTGTATAGTCTTAACTAAAAAGCAGAGTAGTAAAACAAAATCAAGGATGGGTAGGGATTTGTTTCAAATTTAAATAAACAAAATTTGCCTTTGGTGAAGTGCCCCTTCTGCCAGTCTTGAACTCACCCAGCAGTTAGAGGAGCGGAGAGGACAGGGTTACCGAGCAGCTGGGCCCTCAGACACCCACCACTGGGTGTAATTGGATGCCCTTGGTTTAGAGCTTTAAAGGGTTTATGGGTTTTTCCACTGATTTAAGTTAATCTTTCCTAAACAAATACACTATCTACTTTCGATCTACTGCATGAGCTAATCTGCACATTTGTCCAAAAATAACGTGGAATGGTGTTTTGGGTCAGAGTTTCTCCCTGCCTCTGGTGCAGGTGACAGGACTTGTCCAGGGCTCCCTACCGCCGGCCCTTTCCACAGCCCTGACCACACCACATTCTCGGGCTTCTAGTTAAGGCCTAGTCTTGGGTACAGAGCTGACGGCTGCATCCAGCATGGGCTAAGCTCTGCTGTGCGGAGCTGCCGTGGGCGCTGTGATTAAATTCCCACATACAGGATGGCCACAGTCTAGGTCTTTCATGTAGATGGAACTGCAGGGCTCAGCCTCTTAGAGGTGGACTGGAATCCACGTGCTTCAGTTACTGGGTCTCATTATGTTATAGGACAAGGTTAGCTTGAGTATACGTTAGGCCTTTTAGTTTGTACGTATTATTATTACTATAGGACGCTCTAGTGGCCTAGTGGCAAGAAGCTGCACTGCAGTCCTGAAAGCACATGTTCAGGCCATCAGCTGCTCTCCTGGAGAAGGACGGGCAATCTCATGTGGTTAACTGTTTCTGAAAATATACCAGGCCATCGACAAAAACAACATTGTTACTATAGACGCTGTGAGGCTTGTTAGTAAGTTCATTCAGTCCTTTTATTCCTAACCTCCAAGAAACCAAGGGATCTAATTCCAGTCTCACCTGTGGGTAAGATGAAGGGCCTCTGAGGTGTCACAGTCTCTCATTTAATTCACGCCGTCTTTGTGTGACAGACGTGGTGTGTTTGCCAGCCCTGGACCTGGGGGGTTGTAAACTTCTGGGCTTCGGTTGGGGAGTGTCAGTAGGAGATGGCTCAGCTGCAGGAGTGGGTCAGCTGTGTCGTGGAAATGTAGCTTACGTGGTTCTTGGTCTCCGTGTGCAGCGATTGTAAATTCACGGAGAAAATCGTATGGGTGATGATGTAGAAGCAGCGTCTGCTCCACATTAGAAAAGCTAACTTGTGCTTTAGTGCCCGCCTGGTCAAGGAGGAGCTGATGTTGGGGACCCTGGTGTGTGAAATTTGGGGGCTTTAAGCATCAGAGTCACTTGGTGAATCAGAAGCTCACCCTTGAGGGCCCCTGGAACCCAGAGGGCTTATAGCTGCCCGTCCACTCTGTGCTCTGAGGCTTGCTCCACTGGAGTGGAGTGTCTCAGGAACGTCAGCATCTTGAGAGTTTTACCGTGTGCTTTCTCCTCCCTAAGAACGAGTACTGAGCTCCCCAAGTGGGATCCCTGCTCATAGGTCAGCTCTGAATATGTTTGGTACCTGGGACAGGAGTCCAAGTAGAGACTGACAGACCCTGTATCAAAACATTTCAGACTTGTAAATCAAACAGCAAACTGTTCAGAGTATTTCTGATGTGTCCCATGTAGAATTCTTTAGATTGGGATACAAAGAGTGAATGTTTTCTATATGTCTGTTTCATTCTCCTCCTTGACCCTCTGGGGTAGTAATATTGTCTTGGAGGGAGAAAAACATTAAATAATGCATCAAAAGAGAGCTTTGGTAGCATAAGAGTAAGGAATTGTGCTGCCAACACAAAGGTACAGGGTTCACATCTACTAACTTCTCCACAGGAGACAGATGGGCAATGTCTGTGTGATTTGTTGTGTTGTTTTTATATGCTGTCGAGTTGACTATGACTCATAGTGACCCTGTGCACATAAGCTCTGAACCCTGCCTTATCCTGAGCCGGTCTCACTGTCTGACACACCTACCCTCATAATCCCAGTTACTATGTTAATCCATTTCATCTGGGGTCTTCCCAGAGTTTTTTTCTCTTGAGTTTTTTCTTCCACCCTTCCAAGCATGATGTCCTTCTCCAAGGTCTGGTCCCTCTTGACAACATCCCCAAAGTTTATGAGCTGGAACCTCAAAATCTTGCCTCCAAGGAGCAACTTAGTTTCACCCTCTTTAGGCCAGACCAGTTTGTTCTCTTGGCCATCTATGGTATGCTCAGTACTCTTCTCTAGCACCACAGCTCAAAGGCGTTAATCCTTTTTCTGTCATTTTTAGATGCTGTTCAGTTCTCTGCTGCATAGCAGCAAAATAATGAAGATCATGGCCTAGATAAGATGCACCTTAGTCTCTAGACTAACATCATCACTCTTCAACAGTGGAGAAGTCTCTGACAGCAGATTTTCCTAATGCAGTTCAATTTTTTGCTTTCCTAATTGCTGATGCCAAGATTACTGATTGTAGGCCAAAGTAAGCTGAAATTGTTAACAATCTTGTTTCCATCTATCACAGGTGCTGCAAATTGGCCCAGTGGTCACAGTCTTTGGTTTTTTGATGTTGAGCTTTAATCCATGGTTAAGCCCACAATCCTTGACCTTCTGGTATCAAATGCTTCAGGTCTTCCTCCGTTTCAGCAGAGAAGATTGTGTCTTCTGCATAATGTGATTTACTATTAGATTACTGCTTTTGAAAATCCACTGGAGGGTCAGCTACGGTTTAGTTCCGACTCGACGATATATAACAATAACAATGCATCTAAATAATTCAGAATACACTGTAAAGGTTACTGTCTGCTAAGGGCTAATTGCAGTGGTGCCTAGATATTCTAGCTTTGGACACCTGAACAAACCTTTGTTCTAGTTTTGTGTGGTTTGTTTTTCTTTGGATCAGGTTTGGTTTTCTGAAGCATAGAAAGTTATTGAAGATAGTAGATGCACTGAGCTACAGTCAGATAAATCCCACAGCTTGTAGTGGTTGGCAGTATTGGGTATGAATGCCTTATTTACTTGTCACTTAAGAGCAGGTGTGGGCTGGACAGATGTCTGCAGCTGGACTTGGAGGTGGGCTACCAGAGCCAGGACTAAATGTTGCCTGTGCATTCATTACATCTTGTTCTGGGGACAGGCTCCTGCTGACCACTGTAGACCGGGTCCTGTTGACCGCGGAAGACCGGGTCCTTTTGACCTTTTGAAGACAGGGTTGTGTTGACCACTGAAGACGGTCCCATTGATCTCCTGAGGACAGGCTCCTGCTGACCTCCTGAGGACAGGTTAATTAACCCCTGAGGACAGACTCCTCTTGACCCCTGAGGACAGGCTCTTGTTGACCTCTGTAGACAGGGTCCTGTTGACCTCCTAAGGATAGATTCCTCTTGACTCGTGAGGACAAGTTCCTCTTGACCCTAGAGGACAAGGTCCTTTTGGTCCCCTGAGGACAGGCTGCTCTGGTCCTCCTGACTGTTGTCACCAGCTCTGTGGCAGGGCTCCTCTTCTGTGTCTTTGATGTTACAGCCCCTGACGTGTTCCAGCCTTTTTGGTTCTTTCTGCTTTGTTCTTGCTGTTCTGCTTCCTGCTTCTGGTTGGCGATGTGTAATATACAGTACGGTCACTTAACGTGTGTGGATAATGTACAATGCATATATGGTTCTGTAAGGTTATTTTTTTTTTAAGGGAAAGCAGTCTTTACTTTGTTTTATTTCCCCTTAAGAGCGTGCTAGTGGCCTAGTGGTAAGGAGCTGTGCTGCCAATTCAGAGGCACACGATTCTAATCCACCAGCTGTTCTGTAGGAGAAAAATTAGTAAGCTCCTCCTTTGTGATATACTGCCTCTGAAAACCTGCTGGAGGTTCAGCTGTGAGTCACTTCTGACTCTTTGGTACAAAACAAATAAACAAATAGCTTAATCAGGATTGGGGGAAGGCTCGTCATCAACAACCTGCATTTTTCAGGTGTCAGAACTTTGCTTGAAGAAAATAAAAAGGGCTTGAAGCACTTGATTTGTAAGAAGATCGAAGACTATACTCTTCAAGCTGAATTATACGTCAGCATGAACAAAATCTTCACTGCTAGTCCAGTAGACAACATCATGATGGATGGAGAAAAGATTGAAGTTGTCAACTGTCATCTTATTGGATCTTTAATCAGCACCCATTGTACCAGCAGTCAGGAAGTCAGCAGATGTGTTGCCTTAGGAAAAGCTACTGTCTCTAAAGTGCTAGAGACCAAAGATGTCAGCTTAAAGACCAAGATGTGCCTGATTTAAGCCATGGCATTTAACTTGGTTCCTATACATGTGAAAGTTGGACCATGAATAAGGTTGACAGAAGAATTGATGCTTTTGAGTTGTGTTGGAGAAAAGTACTGAGTATCCCATGGACGGCGAAGAAAACCAAGTCTGTCTTTCTGAGTGCTTCTCAGAGGCAAGGATGGTGAAGCTTCATCTCAACATACTTTGGGTATGTTGTCACGAAGGAGCAGTCTTTGGTGGACATCATGCTTGCAAACGTGGAGGGTCTGTGAAGGAAAGGAAGAGCATTAACAAGATGAACTGACATAGTGACTAACAGTGGGCTTGAGTGTATGAGAGATGGTTAGGATGGTGCAGGATAGGGCAGGGTTCAGACTGTTGTTTATAAGGTTGCTGTAAGGCGTACGTGATGGCACCTAACAACAACAACAACAACAACAACAGTGGTTTTAAAGGCACTGCAGTAGTGCATTGGTCGAAGAGCATGGCTGTTAACAAAAGTTTAACCCTATCACCTGCTCTGCAGATTTACACCCGGGAAGGCCCCTGAAGGTACTGTGAGTTGGAATCAACTTGATAGCGGGAGGCAGTTTAATGGCTTTAAAGACTCCAAACTCGAGCTGCAACTACAATCCCAGAGGCACACAGTTTGAATCCACCAGATGCTCTGCCGGGAAAAGGAGGGACAATCTCCTCCTGTACCAGTCAGATCTGATTTGATGGTACACACACACACACACTAAAGACCCCAAACTCAGACTTTTTGCAGCACTAGACCCTGGGTGGAATACGGGCAGGTAAGGTAGAGGACATGGCTCTAGGCCTTTGTCCTGCAGGCCGTCTCTGTTCCTTCCTCTCCCACTGCCTCCCTCTGGTCCTGCTGCTGCTGTGCTCTTAGCCACTGCTGCTGCAGGTGCCTCTCCTGGCCTCTGCCAGCAGCTCCAGGAAGTCCTGGTAGACTTTCCACACAGTGTCCACATCATCTAATGCCCTGTTTCACAGATTATGGCATGATGAGAGACATACCTCAGTGTATACACACAATGCCTGGTCAGTTTCAAGGCACAGCCACTCCCAGTGTGGACCACAAACTGACCAATTTCTTCTTGTTAGGCCCCTTAATTTGCATAGTAGGTGAAGTTGAGCTAATTCAGGAGTCTGTTGCCCAGTCTCCCATAAGGTCCCATACAGGGTGCCCAGAATGAGGAAAAAAACCAACCAAACCAAAGCTAGTTGTGTATAGCTTACTGAGGAAATATCAGCCAACCTGGGCAGAGATAACAAACTTCTGGGTAGAAAACTAGGACAAGATTAGCTGTGCAGAGCTTAGGGGAATGTGAGCAGCTCAGTGCTCACCCATTTTGACACCAGAGCTTTGAGTATACTCCTTGGGTAAGGTGGATAAAGGAAAGAATTGAAAGTAAAGAAGATTTTTGTTGTTATGTACCATTGAGTCTCCTTATGTCCAGCAGCCCTGAACCCTCTATGTCCTGAGCCAGTCTAGTGAGACTGACTCAGACACACTACCTCCCTTGCCCCAGCTACTGTTTCAATCCATTACATCTGGGGTCTTTCTTTCCTGTGCTGTCCTTGCACTCTTCTGAGCATGATGTCCTTTTCCAAGGACTGGTCCCTCCTGGCCACGTGCGCAAAATATGTGAGATGGAGCTTCAGAATCCTAGCCTCCAAGGAGAAACTTGGTTTTACTCTCTCCAAGACAGACCTATTTGTTTTCTTGGCTGTCCATAGTATGTTCAAGACTCTTCTCCAGCACCATAACTCAAAGGCATCAATTCTTCTTCTGTCTCCCTTAGTCATTGTTTAACTTTCTGATGCAGAGCAAGTAATTGCAAAGACTATGGCCTGCATCAGGCTCACCTTAGTCTCTAGACTGACATCATTGCTTCTCAGTACTCTGGAAAGGTCCCTGACAGCAGATTTACCCAATGTAATTTGTCTTTTAATTTCCTGACTACTGGTGCCAAGAGTGTTGACAGTGGAGCTGAGCAAGCTGTAATTGTAAACAACCTCGATCTCTTCTCCATCCTTCATGGTACTGCCATTTGGTCCAGTAGTGAGAATCTTTGTCTTCTTGATGTTGAGCTTCAATCCATATTGAAGATTACAGTCCTTGACCTTGTGCAGCATGTGCTTCAGATCCTCGGTTTCATGCTGCCCTGGACATGCTCACCAGGTTGTGCCTAGAAATCTGGAGGAAAACTATCTGACCAACTGACTGAGAGATCCATATTTATTCCCATTCCAAAAAAAGGTGACCTGACAGAGTGTGGAAATCATTGTACAGTATCACTCATATCACATGCAAGCAGAACCCTGCTGAAGATTATCCAGGAACAACTGGAATAGTACATTGATTGAGAACTCCCAGAAATACAAGCTGGGTTTAGAAGAGGCCTTGGTACTAGAGACATTACTGTCAATGTCAGATGTATCTTGGCCGAAAGCAAGACTACCAGAGGGATATCCGTCTGTGCTTCATTGACTAGGCTTTTGACTTTGTGGATCACAAGTTGTGATTAACCTTGAGGAGAATAGGAATCCCAGAACACTTGATTGTGCTTATGCAAAACTTATACTTGGACCAAGAAACGGTTCTTAGAACAAAATAGGGACACACTGCATGGTTCAAAATCAGGAAGGGAGTGTGTCAAGGTTGTGTCCTGTCTCCATACCTTTTCAATCTAGATGCAGGCCAGATCATTTGGGAGGCTGGACTTTATGAGGAAGAATGTGGCATCAGGATTGGAGGAAGACTCATCAACAACCTACCTTATGCAGATGACACAACCTTGAAAGAAGAAAAAAATGAATTACTGAGATGTCTTTTAGTCCATTTTCAATAGGATAAAGAGGAGAAATTGAACCAGATGCAAATTGGTGTTTAAATTGTCAAATTAACGTTTCCCTACCACTTTTAAAGTTTTTTAGACACCAGAATGGAGATTTGTTTACACAGGTTTGCTCTTACTATTAAAAGTTTCTGGGAGCTTATAGCATGCCATTTGTTATGATAAATTCCCTATATAAACTAGCAGGCTAAGAAAATGAATGGTTCATCAATCATTACACCTTGTTTTTGGGTAACTTGACTTGGGTTCATCATAAGTCTACTGATAAAAGGTCAATTTTAATTTATAATGGCAAATCCAGAATACATGAGGCAGATCTACTTGTATGTGTGTACAGCTGAGTCTCGCAGAGTTAGAATAAAATTGTTTCACTTTTAGGCAAAGCGAGGTAAATATATGTTATTAAGAAGACAGCCCATCTTTCTTCTGAGAAGCTCCAGGTGGATTTGAACCATCAGAGAGGCATGGCTTTGAGATTAGCATCTTACTATGGAGTAGAGAGCTTACCAATAAAGAGGGTTAGTGAAAAAAGAGGAAGATCTTCGGCCAGCCGGAGCGACTCAGTGGCTACAGCACTGCACTTGAGTGTCAGCGGTGCAGAATCGGCCAGTGCCTCGTAGATTGGGCCACCGTGAGTAGAAGCTGATCGGATAGCACCAGACAGCAGCCACAGCTCCAGAAAGTCCCTGGTTGGTGCAGACGGCTGTGCTCAACTCCTAATTGAAAGGTGGAAGTTTTTAATCTGTCTGGGGCTGCAGCAGAGGAAAGGCGGCAGCGTCTCCTTTGCAGACTTGGGCGTTGAGAGCCCTGGAGCCCAGTTCCGCCCTCACACACATGAGGTTGCTGTGAATTGTAATGAAATCTGCGGCCCTGCATTTGTTTTTTAAGAAGTCCTGTAGCTTTTTTGTGCATCCTGACATGGGAGGCTCTGTTTCCACAGCTGTATTTTGCTTCTGTCTGCAGGGAGCTTTTGGTCTGAGCGGACACTGATCATGTGGCATGCTTGGCCTGTCCCATTCCCCAGTGGTCCGTCAGGGGGTTCTGAGTGCCCCGTATATGTCCCCAATGCTTGTTCAGCACGCTTCACCATCGCCCTGGCTTTTTTCTGATGGGTAGAACAACTTTCTGACACTCTAATAAAGAGCTGAGCTATTTGAGCCTAAAAAGGTAGTTAAACCTTTGGTTTTGGACATTTGCATAGTTTAGTGCCTCAGAGATGAGAGACTTGGCTTCTGAATGAACCAAGGAAAAGTTGAGTAGTGGTGCACCACATGTACCCACTGCCGTGGAGCTGGTTCTGAATCCTGGTGACCTGAGAGGACAGAGTCAGGCTGCCCTGCAGGATATCGAAGGTTGTCATCTTTGTAAAAGCTGTGTACTGCATCTTTGTTCTGTGGGTCAGCTGGTGGAGTCAAACCACCGAAGTTTGGCTTAGCTGCCCAGCATTGTGACCACTAAGCCACTATGCTGCTTGCACGATCTGTGGATTTGTCTTTGTCTCTTGTCTGCGGTTCACCTAACCTTGTGTTCTTGGCCTGGGAAGATGACAGTACCAGCCTCTTGTCCTCTGAACTTCAGGTGCCGCCTCAGACCGCTAGCAGCTGTGTGGACATGAGGTGTTTGATTGCCTGTGACGTGACACATACTGGTGGGTTCAGGTGACCTGCAGCAGCGCTCTCCTTCCCAGAAAGCCAGGGAGATTGTATATAAATGCAGAAGGCGGTGCCGAGGGGGGCGTGTGGCGCGCGGAGCTTTCTCACTGTTTATTGTCGCCTCTTCCTTCGTCCTCGAGAAGCCAGCGTGAGGTCGGCTGCAGCCTGCTGTCTTTGTGGCTAGCACGGTAGCGTTCCTCGGGGACAGGGTGGAGCAGGGTTTGGCAGAGTGTGCCCGCCACGGCTGCCAGCTCATGGCGAGATTGGAAACCAAGCAGAAAGCCTGTTCTAAGAGATCTCTAGACGGTTTGTAATTAGAAACGATAGAAAATGCTGAGTAACTCAAATTCCAGCTGTATTATTTGAGGGGTGTTGGTGAGAGTGGAATGCTAATTTTAACTTTCAACTAAAATTTCATAGTACAGTAGTCCTCCTTCCCATGTGCAGTGTGTTCCAAGCCCCTAATAGTACCAACCCTGGATATGCTAAGCTTTGTCCTAGATACACGTAAGTGCTACGGTTGTTGTGTACCGTCAAGTTGGAACCAACCTATAGCTGCCCCTCTGGTGGATTTTCAGAGGCAGTAATTCCAAGGGACGAGACTGCCCATCCTTCTCCCATGGAGCAGCTGGTGGATTTGAACCATGTGCCATCGGGATTGCAGCACAACTTCTTGCCACTGGGTCACTGAGTTAGGCGCAGTAGGAGACGAGCAGCATCTTCAGCGTAGATAGACTGGACAAAGGGATGAGTCACTTCGTGGGTGGGAAGGGCAGGAGGGTGTGAATTTTCACCACGTTATTCATGGAACATCTTCAGGCTGCAGTTGACCTTGGGTAACTGAAACCTCACAGCACGCAACTGCGGATGTGGGGAACTGTTGAAATCACTTCCAGGCTGTTGAATTTTAAATCCTAATCTGTGTCCAGTGTCTTTATTTGAAGAATCTAAGTAATGCCCTCTCAAAGCTTGCTCTACCTCTGTTAAGTAGGAAGGTCTGGTGGCCTCATGGGTAAGGACTTTGTGCTACCAGCACAAAGACATACAGTTAAAATCCAACTGTTCTGGGGGAGAAAGAGGAGCAGTCTCCGCCTCTCTGATTTACAGCCTCTGAAAACCTGAGGGGGGTCAGCTATGAGTGGGTTCTCACTGGATGACATGAAACAACAGCAAACTTTAAGACAAATTAATGCTTCACTTATCTTTTATCTTGAGGAACCTGGGTGGTCCCATGAATTAAGCACTTGGCTGCTAAGTGAAAGGTTGGTGGTTTGAACCTTGTCTATGAGAGAAGGACATAGCAGTTTGCTTCTCCAGAGATGATAGCTCTGGAGACCCTGTGGGTTCTTCACTGGGTCCCGAGGGGCGCATATGAGTAAGATCTGCTTGGTGCCGGCAGCTGCTGAAAAGAAGCGAAGGCTTTGAACTTTTGAGAGTACAAATTTGTATGTTTGTCAATAAAACATTCTTAAAAAATACTTCATTTTTCCATGGAACCTAATTGTTGGAGGTGTACTTTTCTGGAAGTGGTTTCTTCGACTCACATGATTTTGCTGGGTAATTTGACTTAATAGGAAGATTTCAGCACCTCAGTAAATTTGGAGAGAGTCCTGATGGGATGGTACATTCCAGGTTGGGCTGCCAGCTGAAAGATTAGCTCTTTGAAGCCATGGCCCCTCCGTGGGAGGAAGAGTGTGGTCTCTTCTCATGAAGATTTCAGCCCTGGAATCCCAGGGGAAAGTTACAGCAGGTCCAAATGGACTTGACAAAAATGACTTAACCCCCCCCCCCCAAATAATTTAGGAGTTGATACCGAAGGGTGAACAGCATAAAGGTCCTAAATGGCTTTCCTTTGTGCTTAGCTCCTGCACTCCCCGCTTGTCCGGTACTCGGTCGTGAGGCACTGTGGTGTCAGCTCTGATGCAGAGCCCCCCCGTGTGGGACAAAGCCCGGCTCAGTCCTGTGCATCTTCACAGCCTGGCTCTGCTTAAGCCCGTTGACAGTCACTGTGTCAGTCTATCTCATTGACGGTCTCCTCTCCTGTCTGACCCTCCACCTTTCCAGGCACGCTGTCCCCTTCCGAGGTCTGACCACTCCTGATACTTGCCCCACAGTATGTGAGATGAAGTCTCATCATGTCTTTCTAAGAGTACTCTGGTGCAGTTTTGTTTGCTCTTTTGGCAATCCATGGTATATGCAGTGCACCTGACCAACACTACCATTTGAAGACATCCGTTTTCTGTCTGTCTTCCTTATTCATTGTCCGAATTCCACATCCAGGTGCTGTTGTGTACCATTGAGTCGGAAGCAACTCATAGTTGACCCTCCGTTGGGTTTTCAGAGGCAGTAAGTCTCACGGGAGGAGACTACCCATCTTGCTACCGTGAAGCAGCCAGTGGATCTGAACTGCATACCTTTGCATTGGCAGCACTATTACTTACCACTTAGCTGCTAGAGTGCCATATGAGTCAATTGAAGATATCATGACTTGGGTCAGGCACACCTTGGACATTAAAGTAACACTCTTTGTAATTAGTTTTCACACTACAGAATTTATTTCTACATCCTTGACCTTTCTGGTCTACATTCTTGTGTGTTTTTTTTTTCAAACTGATCTTTCCACATGCAGTGCCTGCTCTTCAAATTTAGATCTGCTCCCTAAATCCTGACCTCCTTCCCATCTGTGTGCTCCTGATGCTAGAGGTGTTTCCTAATCACAAAACCAGAGATCACCTCAAAGGTGGCTCTGTCTTCATGGTGAATCGTCACCGAGAAGAGAGCGTTCAGACCAACAGGTCTGGAACGCGAATCACGAAGGCTGGCGCCTGTTTTCCAGTCCTTAGTTCATTTATCTTTCCTAGTACACTGCAGCAGGCTGACTCATGACTTCATTACCAGGGGGCATTTCACAGCTGGTTTACTCAGGGGAGGTGCGGGAAGGCGACACTGTTGACAGTACATTGCTTCAGGGTGGGATGGAGGCTAGGGCTGTCTGCAGGTCTCCGTGTGGACCATGCTCCCAGTCAGAGGGTGGAGCAGGACCGCTGTGTGACGCTGTGTGAGGTCCCTTTCCTTGTGTTCTGCTTGTTGTTAGTGGCTGTCCGTTCGGTTCTGACTCACAGTGATTCTGTGAACAGTGGAACGACAGACACCCTCCCTGGTCTAGCATCATCCCTATGAATGTCCTGTGTCTGAGTCAGTTGATGCTACCCTGGTAATCTCTCTCATTGAGGGTCTTTTTCTTCCTCACTGGTGTTTTACTGTGCCAGGCATGGTATCTAGGGACTTATACCTTCTGGTATGGCCACAGTAAGCAAGACCTTGCAGCAAGCAGCCAAGCTCTTAACCCCTCCACCACCTCGCCATCTTGACATGCAGCTCTCTTCTGAAAATGTTTTCCACCTCCTCACTCACTCTTCCCTTGTCATTTTCTCCTACAATCTGTTACCATTATGACCATTACTGTTACTTAATGTTACCATTAAGACCATTACTTCATCTTATTTGGATCCACAATCAATACTCTTGGTACCAGCAGTCAGGCATTCAGGAGATGTATTGCACTGGGAAAGTCGTCTGCACTTAGGGATCTCTCCAAATTACTGACGAGCAGTGATGTCAGTTTGAGGACTAAGGTGAATCTGTTTCATGCCATGGTTTCTCTGATCACTTGCTATGCATCTGAGAGCCGGACAGTGAATAAGGGTGACAGACGAAGAACTGATGTCTCATTGGAGGCAAAGATGATAAAGGTTTGCCTCACATATTTTGGGGATACTGCTAGGAGGGGCTGTTCTTGGAGAGGGACATGGTGCTTGGAAAGGCAGAGGGTCGACAAAGGAAAACAAGTCCCTCAACCAGGTGGATTGACATAGTGACTGCTGCAAAATGGGCTCTAGTGTGTCAAGAAGTGTGACGGTGATACAAGATTGTACAGGGTTCAGACCTATTGTTCATAAGGTCACTATGGGTCACACTCAACAGTACCTAACAACAACAACAACAACAACAACAACAAGATCCATTGGTCTTGAAACGCTTTACTCACGGAAAGACAACCCTCTAGATTAGAGTGAGATTTTTTTTTTCTTCTAAAGGAGGGTCACATGATCTGTGTGCATTTAGAAGGTATTTTCTGGGAGTTTTCCTGTGTTTATATTTCTGGCTGTTGGAGGCTCTTTAGTTCTTTCTAACCCACAACTACCTTCCCTCTGTAAGACAGAGAGAACCACTGCCTGACCTCACGTCGCCCTCACTCCTTCGCTTCAGTCCTTTGTTGCTCTTGCTGTGTCAGTCTGTCTTGTTGAAAGACTTCCTCTTTGTTACCTACCCTCTGCTTTACCAAGCATGATTGTCCTTGTCCAAGGACCGGTTACTTCCGGTAACATGACAGTAGTGCATGGGACAGAGTCTTCCCATCCTCCCGTCTACACAGCATTCCAGCTGCCTTTTGTCTGAGGCAGGTTGGTCTGTTATTTTTGGCAGTTCTGCATGTATTCCCTCTTCTTACCAACACCGTAATTCAACCCCTGAGTTCTTCAGTCCTCCTTCACCAGTGGGCTGTCGTGGGCATAGAGGTGATCGCACAGCTTTTGACCTTGACCAGTGTACCTTAGTTCCCAAGGTGTCCTGTTTGTGCTTTAGCACAGGGAAGAGGACATTTGCAGTACATTTGCCTGGTGTGATACCTCGTTGGAGTTCTGACTGCTGCCACCACATGCATTGGTTGTGGGTCAAAGTTAAAGGAAATCCTTGGTGGTTCAGTCTTTCTCCCACTTATCATATTGCCGTTTATTGGTTCAGTTGTGAAGGTATTTGGGGTTTTTTTTTTTAATGTTAAAGGAGTTCTAATAGTGCTGCAATTAAGGCTACTATCCAAAAGGTTGGCAGTTTGAATCCCCCAGCTCGTCTACATGAGAAACTATTTTGTTTTCTTTCTGAGGAGAATCGTGGGTTTTGATGTTGAGGTGTAATCCACACTGACAGCTGTAGTCTTTCATCTTCAGCAAGTCCTCTTCCCGTTCAACAAGCAAGATCATGCCATCCGCATTTTACCAGCTCTTAGTGACTCTTCCAGTCCTGATGCCACATTCTTGTTCTTCTTCATAAAAAAAGGATTAGCTAAGGCTAAGTTTTATTCTTCCTCATTTCCGTTCTGAAAGCATGCACATCAGTTTTTCTGAGTGTGTTGTTTGCTTTGGCCCGAAGAGCAGCCTCTGCTCGCGAGGTGACCCAGCTTTTCACTGCCGCCTCGCGCTCAGCACGGCTCACCTTTCGGTCCCTGAGGTGATGTTCCCATTGGCACGTGTGTGGCGGTTATTGGTGTTCCTGTCACTTTAGTGGACATGGTGTGGTATTGAGAATTTTCAGATTAATGGAGTAGTTTTCGGTGAACTGACCACCATTTCTTTCTCTCCTGTGTAGGATGGTGACCGGGACATTTTTATCGATGGTGTCGTCGCTCGTAATCGAGCCTTGAACGGGGATCTGGTGGCAGTGAAGCTGCTCCCGGAGGAGCAGTGGAAGGTGAGTTTGATTGTCCCTCAGGACTCAGGCCCCATCGGTTCTGTTGGGGCCCTGGTGGCATTCAGCTGCTAATTGAAAGATCAGTGGTGCGAACTCACCAGCTGCCCTGCGGGAGAAGGACGGACATCCTGCTTTCAAAAAGATTACAGCTTTGGGAACCTTAAGGGATAATTCTGCTCTGCTGCCTCAGTTGCCCACACGGCAGTGTATTTGCTGTTTTGGTTTCTGACCTCCCTGTTCTTTACCAAACAAGACCTGTGCCCTGCGGCCCTGTGATACAGTGTGCATTATACCAGTGGATTGGCCGTTGAGGGCTTGGACTTTGAAGCATCTACAAGGCAGACATTCGGATGTTCTCCCTGCTCCGTCCTCTGCCATATGCCTTTCCTGTCACGTGCCTTGCACTGACTTCTGGTGTTCTTTGGCATAGAAGAGAAGCTTGCAGGGCACTTTCCAGCTTGGTATATTTTCTTTTCCTGTATCTTGTGTCAGTAGCGGAACTGGAAGGACAAAACTTTTGGACAGTGACAATCTCTACATACTTCTGCCACTTCAGTTACAGAACCCAGGCAGCACACTTCTAGTTCTGCAGGGTCATCTGATGAGTGGGCTTCCCTTGGCAGATAAAGATAGACTCCGCGTCCAGTTTTGTAAAGTAGGGATGTGGTAGCAGGAGAAAATGTTTTTAATAGGGGAAAATTCTACGTTCGAGTCTCCATTTATGTCTGTCAATTGCAAAAAAAGAGGTGGTTTCAGTTTTGACTATTATTGGAAACAACAGTAAGGGCTGGGTGTTAGAATGATTCATGCAGTGATTTCCTTGAACTGTCAGGTAGAAGTGGAGTCTGATGTGAATTCCTGGGTCACTGGAGCTGGTTAAGTAGATAAGAATTTGTAGAAGTTGGAAGCATTCCCATGGTCTATATAGTCAGACACACATGGTTATTTTTTTTTCTTGCTTTACAAACGGTATCCAAAAACAGAAGAGGTAAAGAGCCTTGTTTTTCATTTTAAGCCATGTGTTCCTAGAGCACTTTTGCTGTTAATTCTAAGAAGACTTTGAGACTCCTTAGTGGATGCTTGGAGATCAACTGTAGTCCCTAAGCAATGTTATGAAGGCAGTTTGTAGGTGTTTCAGGTCACTACTTTCTTCCAGGACTGAATCACACCCCACTCTGAGTCAAGACAGAGCACAGAAAATGAGTCTAGGAGACGAAGAACTAGAAGCTTCTCCGGAGCTCTTGTCCTGACTTGGATGGCAAAGGCTCACATGTAATTAGTGTCCTCTTTCCTGCAGACTTAATGTTGATGTTTCCTGGGTGGTGAGATCCTAGCTTTGAGGCAGACTTCTCCAGAGGCCCATTGTTCACCACCACCTGAAGCTTTCTGGGTCTTGGCCTTGTCAGGAAGCAATAATGCCTCCGTAGTCAATGCTTCTAGCTCTCACTTAGAGGTTCAAGGTTGGACATGACTGACAGCTGGCATAGGGCATCCTGCGTTAGACAGGAGAGGCATAGTCTCTGGAATCCTGGATGTATCCTTGGTGCCTAGCAATGCCAACAGCCAATTCTGGGAGCTTAGAAGGGAATCCACACACCAGAGCAGACATGTGCTGGATTATCGACTGCCAATGACAGCATGGCTCAGCTGTTCAAGCCAGGTCTTGAGAGTACCTGGCCCTTATCGGTATTTATTTATTCAACAAATGTTTGTTGAGCATTTACTATGTGCCAGGCACTATTTTGGAAAATATACGGCAAAAACCAAAATGGACAGCACTCATAAGGACAAAATTTACTGGCAGAATGCAATAGAGAATAAACAAGAAGGGTAAGTCGTGAGTTAGAGAATGGTAAGTACTGTGGAGGAAATGACCACTGGGTAATGCGTCCAGGTCGGGTGGGGTGGCGTGCTGTGGAATCCAAAATTAAAATAAGTTTTTAGGAAACATTTCACAGAGAAAGTTTAATTTGAGCAAATACCTGTATTCATTTTCTGTTGCTTTATAACAAATTATCACAAACTTAATTTTAGTACAGCCATTGTCAGCTGAGTATATTTCCAGAATTTTCTAATCAGAGCTTCCTTTCTTCCTTAAGCTGTTGTTTATTTGTGTCTGTGTTGATATTTACTCCATACTTTGTAGTCCATTGACACTCTGCTTTCAGAATTTACCTTTTTTTATCTGTATATGTAAAGGGATTGTAACAGCTCTTCACTGATATATTTTATAGATATTTGAGAACTAATAGGATAATTTCTTTGTGTTACAGATTTAGTGAACAAACACACATTTTGTTTTCACTTGATGTCATTTAACACATAAGTTTCCTTTTACTCTTCAATCAGTATGCCTACTTCCAGGAACTTTCTCTTTCCAGAAAGAACAGCAATAAAGGGGCAGATGAATAGATAGATGACAGCATGTCATGTAAATTTTCTGAAGAAAAGAGAAAGAAGGGTAGAGAGTAGAGATTGAAGAGGATTTGGGTTATTCTAGGTCGCATGGAGAAGGAAGGTCTCTGTAAGAGTGTGGCCTTTGAGCAGAGAACCTGTTGGTGAGGACTCAGCTGTCAGAAGACGTGAATGTGCAATTCCAGGAACAGCAACCTTGAGGTGAGGACGGCCATGGAGGACGCGACCAGCAGTGGGTCCCATATGTAAGCAGAGAGAGTGGAGGAGAGTGAGGCTGGAGAGGAAGGCAAGATGAGAACATGTGGGGCCGTGTGTCAAACGGTCGTGAGTTTGATTTTATTCTACGTCTGGTGGGTAGCTGCTGAACAGTTTTAAGATAGTGTGTGTGGTATTGTTGTTGTTATGTGCCATTGAGTTGAGTACAACTCACAGCGACCCTGTGCCCAATAACTTTGAACTCTGAGCCACTCTCTCTGTCTCTGACACACCTACCCTTATTACCCTAGTTATTGTGTCAATCCATTTCACTTGGGGTCTTCCTCTCTTACACTGTTCCTCGACCCCCTCCAAGCATGATATCCTTCTCGAAAGACTGGTCCTTCCTGGCTATATGCTCAAAGTATGTGAAACGGGGCCTCAAAATCCTTGTCTCCAAGGAACAGCTTTGTTTCACCCTCTCTAGGACAGACTCGTTAGTTCCCTTGGCATGGTGTGTTTAAAACCCTTCTCCAGAACCACAACTCAGAGGCATGATTTCTTTGTCATCTTTGGACATTGTCCAGCTCTCTAATGCATAGCAGGTAACTGCAGAGACCATGACCTGGATCAGGTGCACCTGTGTTCTTAGACTGACATCACTGCTCCTCTGCATTCTGCAGAGGTTCCTGACAGCACATTTTTCTAATGTAATTCATCCTTTGATTTCTTGACTGCTGGTACCAAAAGTGTTGATTTTGGAAATGAGTAAGTTGAAATTGTTAACAATCTCAATCTCTTCTCCATCTATCACGATACTGCCAGTTGGCCCATTAGGGAGAACCTTAATTATCTTGATGTTGAGCTTCAGTTCATATTGCAAACAACGAACCTTGACTATACAGGCCTTACCACCCTGAATGCTCTCTGTCTCATCTGATCTCGGAAGCTAAGCAGGGTTCGGCCTGGTTGGTACTTGGATGGGACACTGCCTCAGAATACCAGGTGCTGTTATAGGAGTATGGTACGGTACTGTCTAATATAGGCTTTTTTAAAAAAATCACTTTGGCCACCATTTGGAGAATAGCCTGTAGTGGAAGCAACTGAGGTAATCCCAGGAATGAGGCTTAGGCTGGATCATGGCAGTAAAATTGTGAGAAGCCAGTATATATTTTGGAAGTAGAACTGATAGGGCTTGAAGAAGCATTTGAGGAACAGGGTGAGTGAGTGAGGGGCGTCAGGAATTACTTTTAAGGTTCTGGTTTAAGCAAAAAGGTGAGTATGATACCATTCATTGAAATGAGTATTGGGTTGGTGTAAGTATTGGTTTGGTGTGAAAATTATTACTTCTTCATAGGAATATAAAGCTTTCATTTGTTTGTAGACATTTTGATGGAAGTGCTAGGACTACATGAGGCCAGGCTTCACTTGTTGGTGAATTCTATCAAGCATTTAAGAGAGAAATTATACTGATTCTGCAAAAAGCTTTCCAGCAGCATTATTACCAAATGAAATGAAGAGAGGAAATCTACTTTCTATGAATATAGATGAACAAATTCCAACAGAATATTTGCAACCTGAATCTGCAATATGTAAAAAGGATAATACAACATGAAGAAATGAGACTTTATCCAAGGCTGCAAGATTGGCATAATATTTTAAAAATCAACTACTGAGTTCTGGTGGCCTAATGGCAAGAAGCTGCAATGCAATCCCAGAGGTATGCAGTTCGAGTCCACCAGCTGATCTGCAGGAGAAGGTTGGTCAGTCTCCTTCCATGGGATTAACTGCTGCTGAAACCCCACTGAAGGGTCAGCTATGGGTCGGTTCCAACTCGACAGTACACCACCACAACTGTAATTTATAACATAAATGTGATTATTTTAATACTTTCAGGAAAACATTTGATGACATCTCACTATTCGTGATAAACAAAACCTCAGTAACCTAGGAATTGAAGGGGACGCCAATTGGTAGGAAATATGTAGCATTTATTTATAGCTACCATTGATTTTTATGGTAAAAGACAGAATACTTTTTCTTTAATGTTGAGTGTGATAGAAAGTTCTATACATTTAGCATCTAGAATGAAAGGTAAAACTGTCTCTATTCTCATACTTTATTATCTTCCATGTAAAAATTCTAAAGAATCTATAAAACTATTAGAGCTAATAAGTGAGCTTAGCAAGACTATAGCACAGAAGCTGAATATTTAAAAACCTATTATACTTCTCTCTACTAACAATGGAAAAGGAAACATTTTTCAAATGTACTTTATAATAGGATTAGAAATGAAATAAATTTGAAATTAATTATTTCAAATTAAAAAGGAAATAAAGTATATTCAGGGTGTGTACACTGAAAATGTAGAAGAAATAGGTCTCAATGTTGAGAAATACTGATTCTGAGTCAAAAGTCACAGTATGGTTAAGATGTTAATTCTGCTTAAGCTCACCTATAGATTCAGAATAATCCCAAGCAAAATCCCTGAAGATTTAAAAAAAAAAATTAATGAGTCTTTTCTAAAATGTATATATCCACTCTTTATCAAAGGGTCGGAGAAGGAGAGGAAGACCGTAAACAAGAAGGATTGTCGCCGAGACCGTAACGGTGATCTCGAGTGTGTCACATTGTGAGGATGCTGCAGGATTGGACAGGATTCAGACTGTTCTTTCACAGAGTCGTTGGGGGTTAGTGTAGCAGGCTCGAGGACACCTGACAGCAACGGCAGCAACGCCTGATCAGTAGGATTAAGCACTCCAAAGATAACATCATTTGAACATCGGCATGATGCACAAATGGACAATGACCACATCAGATCATGGAATGGAAGAGCTTTATATTAACTGGCAAGTTTCTTCTCTGTCACTGCCAAACCACTGAGAACCATGACCTAGCCTCGTGGCGATGCCAGTTGTGACCACCACAGCCAGTGCTATTCTCATCTTGCTCCCTGTTTAAAGAAAGCAGTAATGTTGAAAAATACTCTGGGGTGTTTTTTTTTTAGGTAAAAAGATTCAGTATTTTTAAGAGTATTATCCTTTCAGATGTTAGATTGTTCGTATGTATAATAATTGGATAGATTTCTTATTATTGTTCCAAATGGCACAGTGTTGAACAGTGATGTATATAGTTGATAAGTCAGGAGTGCCCAGTGCTATTCGTTAGAATCCACCAGAAGCTCCTTAAGGAAAACATGGAGAGTCTCCTTCCAATGCCATTTATAGTGTGGAAACCCAACGAAGAATTGTTGTGAGTTAGAACTAACCCCAGCACCAAGTAGTAGTTTTTGTTTTATAATATAATGCAGCTTGTCTATACATTCTCAACTCAGGAGTTAGAATCAACTCCGAGCTGCCCCTCCAGTGGGTTTTTGGAAACTGTAAATCAACTGAGAGGAAATTGCCCATATTTCTCCTGAGGAGCAGGTGGTGGGTCCCAGCCACCGGTGTGGTGCCGCCTCAGGGCCAGCAGCACAGCTCTGTACTGAGTGACCCTTCCTCGCGTCTCTGTGCATGGGAAACAAGAAGATTCTCAAGTCACTGTATTGTGAGGAATAGACACATAAAATACAAAGGACCTACAATAGCCAAAACAAAGAACAGTAAGTTGGAGAATTTGTACAGCCTTTTAATAAAAGCCCTGATAAGGAAGACAGTGTGGGATTGGCTTCAAATAGGTGTGTAGATTACTGCAACAGAAGGATTGCATATGTGATGAAATCCAGAAAACAAAATTCCTCACCACTGGGCCAATAGGCAGGCTGCTAGGAGAGGCTATTCTTTGGAGAGAACATCGTGCCTGGAGTGATGACATCATGCTTGGTAGAGGGTCAGCAAAAGAGAGAAAGACTCCAGTGAAAGGATAGACACAGTGACTGCAGCGGAGCCTTCAGTGTGTCCGAGCTGATGCGGACGGCACAGGATAGGCACAGTTTAGGCTTGTTCCGAGTCCTGCTCTACTCAGTGGTACCTAATAACCGCAACAGCGTGATTAATTGATTTTCTTCAAAGTTGCAGAGGGTTATTCAGTGGGGAAAGGAAAATGTTTTCAACAACTGAATAGAAAGAACTGAGTCACCTTACGAAAAATAATGAACCTGAATCTACCATGTATCAGAATTAAATGGACATAGATCCAAATGTGAAAAGGATCTGCTTTCTAGAAGAAAATATGGGGAAACGTTTTGGCACCTTTAGGCTTGGCAAAGATTTCTTAAGTATAACGTTATAAAACCCACTCTGATCAAGCTGGGGAGCTCTGGTAGCCTAGTGAGGAGAAGCTCTGTTGCAGTCCCAAAAGCATGCTGTTCGAATCCATCAGCTGAGCCTTGGGAAAAGGATGAGCAGTCTGCTCTTGGGTGATATTCTGCCCCTGAAAACCCACTGATGGGTCAACTATGAGTCACTTTCTATGCGAAAGCACACAATAACAATTGTCAAATAAATTCTGACTGAGAGCGACCCTTCATCTGATTTCCGACACTTTAAATCTTTGGGGGAGAGGACCGCCTAGCTTTAACTTGTGGAGCAGCTTGTGAATTCAGACTGCTGACCTTTGAGTAGCTAGACATGTTAAAACACTCTACCACCTGGGCTCCTTTAACGTAAAGTATGATATTATTGTTTGAAATGTGGGCTCTTGTGTGTCAGGAAGTGTGAGGATGGCACAGGACAGGGCTGCGTTCAGATCTTTTGTCTGTAGAGTCGCTGTGAATCATACTTGACAGCACCTAACAACAACAACATGATGTTGTTGTTATGCTGTCAAGTCACCTGTGACCCATAGTGACCCTGCGTACAGCAGGTCTGAACCCTGCTCTGTCCTGAGCCAGTCTCACTAATTCCGACATACTAACTCCCATTGCCCCAGTTACTGTTTCAGACTATCTCCTCTGGGGTCTTCTCTCCTACGCTGTCACCCCACCCTTCCAAGCATGATGTCCTTCTCCAGGGACTGATCTCTCATGGCCACCTGCCCAGAGTTTGTGAGATGGAACTTCAAAATCCTTGGTATCACCCTCTCTAAGACAGACCTATTTGTTTTCTTGATAGTTCATGAAGTAGGATATAGAAAAGAAAATATTAAACTGGACTTTGTGAAAAAAGTTTATGTTCTAATAGATCTAAAAAAATGAAAAGGCAAATAATTACAGATTGGGAGAAGATATTTGAAAAACATCTATCTGAGCAAGGTTTCTTACCAAGAACATATAAAGAACTCATCACTTGCTAATAAGAAGACCAACAGTCTAATTAAAAAATGCATTAGAATCTAAACAGGTACATCACTAATGAGAATATATGGATGACAAATACATGAAAAGATGCTCAACATAATTAGTCATTAAGTAAATGCAAATTAAAAGCATGAGATAGTACTACAGACCCACAGAGTGGCGAAATTGAAAAAGACCGACTGTAGCTAGCTAGTGTTGGCAAGAGTCTGGAGCAACTAGAATTCTCAGACACAGCTGGTGGGAACATTTAGTGGTACAATCAGTTTGGAAAACAGTCTCTTAACATTTGACTCAGCTGTTCCATTTCAAGGTATTAACCCAGGAGAAGTGGAAGCATCTTCCACACAAAGACTTTACTGAACAGTCATAGGAGCTTTATTTGCAACAGTCCCTGAGTGGAAATGACCCCGATGCCTGCCACCAAGTGAATGGATAATCACATTGTGGTCCATGCATATAACGGGTGTTTTAACTCAACGTTAACACACATGAACGATTGATCTGTTTGGTGAGTTTAAAAATAGTTGTGTTGAGTGAAAAGGGCCAGGCAAAATCAAGTTTGTATTCAGGGCAGAGGGCAATAGAGAGACCTCAAAGGCCAGTTAGTATTTGGACGTTTGGACAGAGCTTGGCGCTCCTTTGGAAGGTGTGCCGAACAAAGTTGAGAGCTGCCATTCCCCCAGTCTTTGAGAAAGATGAGTATAAATGATGGTAATTTTTTTAGAACTAGAACCAGTTCTGTTACCCAATTTCTGTCAGTCTTTGATCTGAAAATGAATTTCCTTGGGGATTTGGTTAACATGCAAATTCTGACTTAAGACGTCCTGGGAGGAACCTGGTCTTGTGTTTCCTGAACACACTTGATGACCCTGCTTCGGAAGCGTGCTGTGGAGACTGTGGACTGACGCCTCCTGAGGGGAAGCGGGGGAGGGAAAGAGGCCACTGGGACTGTGTTGTAGGCCCAGCACTGGTAGGCAGGCAGACAGAGGAACTGCAGCGTGAAGTCCCCCAATGACTGGATTCTGAGCCCCCGCTCTCTTGCTCACGTCCTTATGAGAAGGGCCCAGATGGGCAAAGGGGGACCTTACTGAGAGAGTGGGGTGGGGGCCTTGGTGGTTGAGGGAGCACCTTCTTTGACCGTGAGGGGGCCTTGAGCCGAAAGGGTGGCCTGCGGCGCCTCCTTCATCCGTGTCTGGAGCTCCTGCAGCCGCACAGTGGCTGCCTGGCAGAGGCTGTTTCTCTTGGCATCACCCCCATTCGGTAGGTCTTGCAGGCCTCATTAGTTAGAGGATTTCAGCTTCCTATTTGGGAGGGGCCTCTGTTGGCTGTAACCCACCTGTGACAGTTGTTGGTGACAGGGTCAAATTAGGGAGAGGACAATATTCAGACTGTCCTCCAGAATCCCTGACAAGTGGAATATAAACATCTAGAAGATACTGGCCAATTGTCCTACAGGTTTGTGAGCACAAAAGCATATTGTTACCCGTGGAATCTGTAGTCAATGGTGTGAGCAAATGGGAATTAATTGGATTATTCATCTTTGCTGCTTTATGCTTCTTGTGCTCACTCCTCTTGGGTATGGAAACTACAGGGCCCGAGGGGGTTTTGGAAAAAAACAACTGTTCTCGTAGTTATTGTGGTAAATAGTCAATTTATTTCACAGCATGTTTTTTTGGCAAAAGAGATGGCTGTAAAAGTCTCTAGCTGTGAGGCAATAATAAAAAATGATTTGCCCTTATGTAACAATTTTAATTCCAGCATTCCTCCACATTGGTATATGTATGTATCAGTATATTTTATTGCAGATGTCTAAGGATGTAACAGTTTCTTCATTTTGCCTGTTGGGAGTTTAGGTTCCTGTGACAATAGGTGACTTGTTTGATGACTCAGTTTTTTGCAGAACCAACGTGGGGGAAGGTTTAGGTCTCTAACTCTTAGCTCTTATGAGACCTTTTTTCTTTTTTTTTTTTTAAGTGGTCGTATATATGTATTTTTCTAAGCTGAGTGTCTGGCTTTCCTCAGATTTTCGAAGGGGACGATATCCCCAGAATGTTTTTTAAAAAACAAACGAGTGTGACATTGATACCAAGATAGACATGTAGATCATTGCAAAAGAATAAAAAGAAAAACCTTAAAACTCATTACCGTTGGGTTGGCACTGGACCCTCACTCAACCCCCATTGGGTTTCTGAGGCTCTAAATTGCACAGGAGGAGGTTGCCCATCTTGCTGCAGAGGGGCTGCGTGTGGATTCGAACTGCCGAGGTGTGGCTTAGAGTTAGCAGGACAGCTCTCGAGGGACTGTGCGGGGAACTGCCAGTCTTGCCCCCTCTGCTGAGAGCAGTGATACTGGGTGCCTTCCCCATCCCAGCTGGCATCCTGCCTGGGGAGATCCTGGAGATGGCAGCGAGAGAAAGGTGATGGAAACTATTATGGGACAATTTGCAGGAGGGAAAAGAAATACACATGGTTAGGGGAGAACCTGAGTCTGAGAGATGTGGGGAGGATTGCGTAGAGGAGGCTACATTGGAACTAAGGTTTAAAGAATGAGTTAGAGGAGAGAGGGATTTGGGTTTGTTTCAGGATAATGCTGACTGGGGCTGTGTGTGACGTGGCCTCGGAGGATTCTGGGAGGAACCTTGTTTGCTGGCCCTTTCCAGAGTGCCTTCATCTCCACTCACCACTGATGCCTCTTCAGCCGGACGCTGGCACAGACTGGATTCCACGCTGTCTCAAGCCCTTGCCCTGTTTTTAGAGCAGCTTGTGGGGATTAGTCTGCTTTGTGCTCTGCGTACTCTCTCATTTATTCAGCCTCTGTCCTGCCTCATTTGCTCTTTCTTTCCTCTCTTCTCTCATCGTCCTGATTCCTTGTAACCATCACACAGTGTGTTGTCTTGGCTTTTTGCTGACTGTAGTTAAGTCTGTCATATTGTTTCCTTTCTCCGACTGCTTCAACACAGCCCGTTGCAAATAAGCACAAATAAACAAGCTAACTTTCTAGGTTCACTAAGTACCAGTCACTGAATTCCCCTCTTTTTGTTGAGTGCCCTTGAGCTGGTACCCACCCCAGTGGCTGTAGGACAGGGTAGAACTGCTCCACTGGGGTCCTGGGCTGAATTGCCTTGGTTGTAGATCACCAGGTCTCTTCACTTGTGAACTGCTGCTGGATTTGAACCTCTGGCCCTTCATTTAGCAGCTGGGCGGATAACCATTGTGACACTAGGGCTCGTTACTTTATCCTGTAGTGTGCCGTTATCTCTGTCTGTGTGTGTGAAAATGGCCAGAGCTTAAGCATCAGGGAGCATGAACTTGAGAATGATAGCGTTAGAATTCAGATTCCCATATGCTGAATTCATGATTCATCAATAGTTCTGATTCCTCTGAAACCAAGGAGTGAGTGACTCGTCCTATAGTGGTGCTGTCAGCGATGACCAGTAACATAAACTCAGAAATGGAATTTTGCTGGTGGTTTTATGTGCTGTTAAGTCAGAATCCACAGGTAACTGTCCTTTGAGTGGGTTTTCAGAAGCTGTGAATTGTGCCGAGGAGATTGCTTCCCAGTGGCAGCCAGTGGATTCAGACTGAATGACTTTGGGCTGTTCACGGAAACTCCTTACCCACGAGGCCACCAGAGCTCCCTGAGTGCACTTCAGCATTAGGTACTATCCTCAGTTGCCGTCACAGCCTAGTGTGTAGTCTTAAGAAACAGAAAAATGAGAGCTATGCCCAGTGTATTTGAGAACTAGGAGTTCTGCTAGCACCTCAGGGTATTACGGAGATGGGATGAGGATGAATCCGATCTAATGTAGATAGTGGGCCAGATATTGGGAGGACGCACCAGCTGCACAAGGCCTGTCAGGCCATCACCTGTTGGACAAGGAACAGAGTCAAAGGGGCTGCAGAGCCAGATGTCATCCTGACTGACAGCAGATCCCAACTTTACAGAGCAAGTGGCCCAGATGTTCTCAAGACAGATGGACAGTTGCCATCTAAGGGGTGGGTCCTGTTGGAATTTGGAGCTCAAACTGTAGTTCCAGGGACGTGGCATTGTCATGTTGCAATCAGAGTGGTGTTAGCAGCCATGGGATTTGTAATTACGGAGAGTATTTGATCCCCAAGATGGGCGAATTGGTTTGGACGGGACTGGGAGTAAGAACCAATGTGAAGGACCCATCCTGAGAGGGAGAAAGCTGAACCCTCTGCTTGCACCACAGGAGCCTCCAGCGCTTCAGCTCTGCTCTGGTGTTTTGGATCTGGGTTGCTGTTGTTGTTAGGTGCCTTGAGTTGACCCCAACTCCTATGGACCCCATGTCCCACAGATCAAAACCCTGCCTGTCCCACAGGTGCCTCCCCACTCTGCCCTGCTTGAGTTCATTGTTGCTGTCACTGTGCCAGTGTGTCTTGTATGGGGTCTTTCTTTTGTTCACCTTCTACTTTTCCAAGCATGACGTTCTTTTCTAAAGACTAGCCCCTTCTCTTAACCTGCCCAAATTATGTGAGATGAAATCTCATCCTTTGTCTCTAAGGAGCACCCTTAGGTGCTGTACCTCTTGGAAGACAGATTTCTTTAGATTTTTGGAAGTCCATGTTCTCTGCCAACCACTTTCAAAGGCATCAGGTTTTCTATCTTCCTTCTTAATTTTCAAAGTTTCACAAGTATGTGAAGCAGTTCGAAGTCCCAAGGTTTAGGTAGGTACACCATAGTCTTTATACTGGCATCCTTGCTCTTTAGCAATAAATACTCATGGAAGCAGCAGCCAAGGAATCAAATGACACACTGCTGCCAAGGACTTCTTTGAAATGCAGAAAAGCGAGGGTGGTGGGTTAAATAGAGTCTTCCTTCTAGAAGTGGGCCTTTCTTGTGCTGGTTGCTGAGGCAGCGTCAGCTCACAGCGATTCCACATGTGTAGTGCAGAACCACTCCACAGGGCTTTCAAGGGTATGAGCTTTTGGAAGCAGGTTGTCAGGCCTGTCTTCCTTGGTTCCTTTGAAGTGGGTTCATATTGCCAACCTTCAGTAGTAATAGTTGAACACTTTACAGTTGTAATAGGTCAACACTTAACCATTTATGGCACCCAGAGACTTGTTATGGGGGGCACTAAGACCTTAAATACTGCTCCCTTTGTTGGTCTGGGGACTGGAGTGAGCAACTCAGTTGATCCTGTCATAGTAGGCATCTGGGAGCCAATCAGCAGAAAGCAAGCTGACAAGAGCATGTTAAAATGAAATGCAGCTGGCTAAAACACAGCAAACCAGATGACCCAATGGGAAGGAGTCAGGAATAGCCTTAAGGGAAATTTTTACTCATTGAAATGCTACTTACTATATTCTTTGACCTGAATTTTAAAAAAATAGAGCAAGACAGACTGGACTGGGCTTATAGATTGATTCCTGTGGGCATCTTCCAGTGGGAGGGACCCACTCATCTAGGCCCTAAATATTTACTGAGCCGGAGGCATTGCAGGAGTGAGGAGAGGCTGGCACTGGGCCTGCTAGGCCAAGTTTCTCCCAGGGCAGCATTGTTCTGCTCTGCTAACAGCTGAGCAGAATCTCTTCATGATTTCAGGTGGGCGGCAAAGCTGGGACACAGCTAGCCTCTATTTTCTCTCAAGGCTCTTGTGCAGCAGTGAAGAAAAATTCACTTTTGTTGCAGAGACGGTCATGCACACAGGAGGAACGGAAGTACAGCGGAGTGTTCTGGAAGAGCCTGGCACAGAAAGAAAGAGAGAGCTTGCATTTGGGAGACAAAGGAAGTGCCGCCAGGAGGGACTTTTCTTGTTCTAAATGAAATAAAAAAGAAAATCAAAGTGCACATTTAATCCGTGATTTTCAGCAGCCGTTCCAAGCCTTCTTATGGTCACATGAAATTGGTCTAGTACAGTAAATTGTTCCTTTGACAACGAACTTTTCCGTCAAGTGATTGTTTGAAAGTTCAGTCTTCCAAGTTCTTCTTTAAATATGCACCCATCACACTAGATTATACTTAATCCAATCTCTTATATAACCACTATCATTTTGGATTGTTCTCAATTCCTGTGGAATTAGGATTTCTTAGAACTGTTTGGTTTCTTGGCCCACATGGCAGGCCCAAAAAAGACTTGGAAGGTACTTAATGATGGAGGGCAAGGCCTCTGGCGCCTCCGCCCAAGGCAATATGGCAGGTGAGGTACATCGACGGCATGATCAGATTTTCCCAAGCTTGTTATATACACAAGCCTATTTTTAACAATCGTCTTTTCTTCTTCATTATTGCCAGCTCCAGGATCAAGTGCTTCAGGTTCTTGCCTGCTTTAAACATGCCCTCAGATCTCTGTAATTCAAATTGAAATGTCTGAAATCATTTAAGGACAGAGTAGCTTATTTGTGCTGGGGAATTCCCAATTAATATTTCAGGATTATTTGCTAGAAAATGAGTTCGTTCCTCCTCTGCTCCATGGCGCTGATTTTGTAGAATCACATTCACGGTGAGGAGTGAGCTGACGGGCCTTACGACAGAGCCGGCCGCTACCCTGCATGCTCTTCACGAGGACCAGGTATCACACTCCCTCTTCGGGCGCAGAATTGGAGCCCGAGTTTTATCACGATCACACAATCACTCAGATGTTCTATTCCTGGCTCTTGATAACATCTCATCATAGAAGATATGGAATGCTGACGTCAAGTGGGGTGTCTCCACATGCATTCCTTTGCATTGTCTAAACTGCAGAACAATTGGAGCCTAGTCATTGCTGTGGGATGTTTATTTCTCACTCGTGCTTCTTGCCATCAAAATCATTTAGGGGCTTGGCTGTGCATTTTCGTCACTCAAGAGCTCTGGATGGAGCCGCTCCCATTAGGAGTGTCTCTCTTTTCTATACCAGAAGGAAATGACCTATAGCATTGTTCAGCTCGTGGGCCACAAGTTGTCCCTTGGTGCCACCCAATCACAAGAGGGCTAAGAAGTGCCGTCCTTCTGAGTGGCTCTCTGCAAGTGGAGACAACCAGAAGCAGAACCTGTTGCCCTCAGGTGGATTCTGACCCCCAGTGACCTGGGGGTGGGTGGGTAGTAGAACTGCTCCACCAGGTTTCCATGGCTGTGAGTCTTTGTGGAAGAAGACTGCTCTGTCCTTTTCCTGTGGAGGAAGCTGTGCGTTCAAAGTGTTGGCTGTTAGCAGTTGAGCACTCGTCCATTGCCCCACGAGGACTTCGCAAGTAGGGATTGTTGTGTGCATCTCACCACTAGGCCACCAGAGCTCCCTTCAAGAAGGGATGTTGTATACCATCAAGTCAGAACTGACCCATAGCTGACCCTCTGGTGGCTTTTCAGAGGCAGTTAATCACATGGGAGAAGATTGCCCATCTTTCTCCAATAGAGCAACGGGTGGATTGAAACTGTGTACCTTTGGAGATTGCAGCGTGAGTTGGGATAGCGCAATGTATTTGGTGAACTATACTAATGTATCCCACACGGCACTGATTAGGTTCATTGTACTTTTCAGCTTAGATGGCTAGTATGAAAACTTGGTGATTCAGATCTGCTAGGGACTGAGAGTTGGGCCGTTTGCTCCTGTCTGCAGTGCTGTCTCAGAAACCTGCCGGAGGGTCAGTGATGAGTCCATTCTGCCTTGACAGCAATGGGACACTTTCCAGATGGTCTGAAAGTTCACCCTTGATTTGTGACGGCTCAGGAGCTCAGGACTGGCTGCTGCTTCATTCCTCGATGTGTGGGGTCACCACCATGGGGCTAACAAGGATCACCCCTATTTATGCAAGTCCTGCATTAAAGTAGAAGGTGTGAAGTACAGGGACCACTTCAAAAATTCTAGCGTTTTGTGATTTGGGTGAAAGTTTACATTGATTGGGTTTGTTACTCAGTAAGTCATACATGCTGGTTTGTGACAATACTGCAGTCTCAGGAATCAGCGTGGTGCGGGATAGGGCACTTCCCAATCTGTTGTTCATAGGGTTGCTGTGATTTGTAATAGGCTTGAGGGCACGTCCCACTTCCTTGCTGATGGCTGTTTCCATTGGCCTATCTTTCCCATCCTCCTGCCTTCTCAGCGTGTGTCTGTGAGACCCTACTCTTTGAGAGCATATGGCTGACCGTTCACCTTATAGGCCTGTCTCTTGTTTGACAGTTGAAACAAACAGAGGATGTTGCTGATTTCTTAGAGAAGATCAACAACCACAGTGTGTTGTTGTTATGTACCATTGAATCACCCATGACTCATAGTAACCCAGCGTACAGTAGCTCTGAATCTTGCATTAACCTGACTCTGACACACCTACCCCAGTTATCCCAGTCTTCTCTCTTCATTCCTATTCAATCTGTATGCTGAACAAATTATTCAAGAAGCTGGACTCTGTGAAGAGAAATGTGGCATCAGGATCAGAGGGAGACTCTTCAATAACCTGCGTTATGCAGAGGATACAACCTTGTTTGCTGAAAGTGAGGAGGACATGAAACACCTGTTGCTGAAGATCAAGGAATGCAGCCTTCAAGATGAATTGCATCTCAGTGTCAAGAAAACAAAGATTCTTACCACTGGACTGATAGGCACCATCATGATGAATGGAGAGGAGACTGAAATTGTCAACAACTTCATCTTACTTGGATCCACAGTTGACATCCTTGGTACCAGCAGTCAGGAAATCAGGAGACATATTGCGTTGGGAAAGTCTGCAGTTAGAGATATCCAGATTATTGGGTAGTAATGATGTCAGTTTGAGGGCTAAGGTGTATCTGACTGAGGTCATGGTATATGTGATGACTTGCTGTGCATCTGAGAGCTGGACAATGAATAAGTGAGTAAGGATGACAGCAGAAGAATTGATTAAGCTTTGGTGTTAGAGAAGAGTACTGAGCAGCCCATGACTTATCAAAAGAGCAAATAGGTATGTCGTGGAGAGGGTACAGGCAGAGTGTTTTTTGGAGGCAAAGATGAGGAGACTTGCCTCACATACTTCAGGCATGTTGCTAGGAGAAGCTATTCCTCGGAGAGGGACATGATGCTGGGAAGGGTGGAGGGTCAGCTAGGGAGAGGAAGACCTTCAACCAGCTGGATTAATACAGTGACTGCTGCAGGGGGTTCTTATGTGTCAGATAATGTGAGGGGACGGCGCAGGGTAGAACAGGGTCCAGAGCTTTTGTTCATGGGGTTGCTGTGGCTCATACTTGACTGGATGGTACCTAACAACATTGGTTTCGTGGTGGTTGTTACGTGCCATCACGTTGGAATCAACCCATAGCTGATCCTCCAGTGAATTTTTCAGAGCTGAAACTCACACAGGAGGAAATTGCCCATCTTTCTTGCATGGAGGTGCTGGTGGATTTGAACCACTTGCCTTTGTATTGACAGCACAATTCTTTAACACTAAGCCACCAAAGCTCCATGAATAATATCGTGATCCTATTATTTGTGACTGCTATTGCTCAAGCTTTCGTTTTTAATTGAAATATTTTCGTTAAAATGCTAAAAAAAAAGTCTTCCAAGTATGTCTCAGAGGGTTCTGCTGGAACTTGCCTGCTGTGGCTGGCTGACTGGTGTAAAATGCCAGCATTGTACGCTCCCATATTATACAGAAGGACAGATAGCATCTCAAGTGGAGTGGGAGCGGATTCATGCCTGGCCCGCCACAGTTTCTGGGGCTATACATCGCACAGGAGGAGAGTGTCTGTCTTTCTCCCAGAGCGTGGCTACTGAGTCCACACTGCCGGAGAGGGATCACCTTTGAGTTAATAGCACAAGGCCCCGTACGGACTAAACCTCCAGCGTTCCTTGACAGTTGGTGGGAAACACTTACCTGATCTAGCAGACGTTCTGCTTTGTGAACAGGAGTAATGATTTGGTGGTGGGAGTAGGGGTGGGCGCTTTTGGTTCGGCTCTGACTCACAGTGACTCTGTTCACGAACGAGGGACTGGAACACTGTGCCGTCCTGTGCCACCTCAGAAGCACTGCTGTGTTTGGACACATCATTACAGATACTCTCAGTCCATCTCTTTGAGGATCTTCTCTTTTTGTGCTGACATATGCATGTCTTAAGAACTTGGAAAACCCAGGAGAAGAGAGTCATGCGCAAAGTCATGGAAGCTTGAGAAAATGTGGTGTGTTTGATAGTTCAGTTACTTCCTAACAGTTGGATAATGAATAAGGATGACAGAAGAAGAATTGATGCCTTTGAGTTACAGCCCATGGTCTCCCAAAGGATCAGACAAGTCTTACTCGAAGGAAGTGCTACCAGGATGCCTAGAGACACTGGGATGATGCAACTTTGTCTCACATGCTTTATTATTTTGTAAATATTTTTTATTCATTGTTGTACATTTTCTTTACTCTCCCATCCTACCCTGCAGTGCATCCCTTGTTCTAGATTGTTATCATACATATGTCAGACAGTTCTTCCCCTTATCTGATCTATTGCAGTGTTCATTATCTTTCCATTCCTCATTTTCTCCCCAACCCCTCCATGTCTATCCTATTTTATAAGTGATGTTACCTTATGAATCCGGGTGAAGTCTCTCTCAGGGAGGAGTGATAGGGAATGGCAAAGGGCACACTGACAAAGAAGATTAATCAGAACTGGCTTTGACAAGCACTGTGGCATTTGGACAAGAACAAACTGGGAGGAGGGTAGAGAGAATAGTGCAACAATGAATGAGTGGAATCCCAAAATCTCTGTAAATGTTTATGAAAATTAATAAAATATAATTATAGAAAAAAAAATAAGTGATGTTAGGCAGTATTTGTCCTTTAGTGACTGAGAAGTTTCACTCACCCTAATGTTCTCCAGGTTCCCCCATGTTGCATAATGTTTTATGAGTTTGTTGTTTTACTTTTTTTTAACATTATAAAATAATATTTTATTGTGTTTTCACTAAAGTTTGCATAGAAAATTAGGTTCCCATTTAACAGTGACTACAAAATTGTTCAAGGGCATTGGCAACATTTTAAAATAATTTTTAAACATGAACTCTTTTTTGTAAGGTTTTCCCCCCCTTTATTTATTTATTGAGATTTTAATGAAAGTTTATAGAGAACTTGAATTTCCATTCATTCATTGTTGCACATTTTCCTCCCTGTCCCCTTTCCCCCTAAGTTTGCTTTTTTCTCTTTGGAAAAATTTTTTTTTTCATTGTTACAGAGACACCCCGCTACCCGAGTCCACTTTACTATGCATCTCTTATTCTGGACTCTTGTCATGCCAATTATACCTAATCATATATTCCTTTTATACAGTTCTCTCCCTCATCTGTTTCAGTGCCGTGTATATTATTTATCCTCTCTTTTCTTAGTTTCCCCCCAACCTCCATGTCAGTCCTGCTTTACAACAGTGGCATTATGCAATATTGGTCTTTTTATGATGGAGATATTTCACTCAGCATATTGTCCTCCATGGTCATTCATTTTGTATACTATTTCATGAGTTCTTTGTTTTTCAGTGCTGCATAATATTTCATTGTGTGAATATACCACAGCTTCTCTATCCACTCGTTTGTTGATGGGCACTTGAGTTGTTTCCAGCTCTTTGCTATTGTGAACAAAGCAGCAATAAACATGAGTGTGCATATATCTGCTTGGGTGGCAGTTCTGATTTCTTTAGGGTATATTCCCAGTAGTGGAATTGCTGGGTCAAATAGTATTTCTATTTCCAACTTTTTGAGAAAGTGCCATACAGCCTTCCGTACTGGTTGAACCATTTACCACTCCCACCAACAGTGAATAAGGGTTCCAGTTTCTCCACAACCTCGCCAGCATTTGTTGTTTGCTGCTCTGTTGAATTTTGATATTCTTACTTGGGTGAGATGATATCTCGTAGTTGTTTTGATTTGGAGCTCTCTTAGATCTAGGGATTTTGATCATTTCTTCATGTGTTTGTTTGCCCTCTGAATGTCTTCTTTGGTGAAGTGTCTGTTCATACCCTGTGCCCATTTTTCAATTGACTTGTTTATCTTATTTTGGTGCTCAAGTAGTCTATAAATTTTAGATGTGAGTCCCTTATCAGACATGTCATTACCAAATATTTTATCCCAGTCTGTGACTTCTTCCCTTTTTACCCTGTTGGAGAAGTTTTTGGATGTGCATAGGAATTTGATTCTTAGAAGGTTCACCGTTCATCTATTTTATCCTCTTCTGGTTGTAGGTTTTTCAGGATGCTTGGAAGACTGTTCATATTGTGGGTTAGTGCTTGTAGGGTTCTTCCATTTTTTCTCTAATGAAATTTATAATCCTTGGTTTTAGTCTTAGGTTCTTGATCCACTTTGAGTTGGGATTTTTGTATGGTGTTAGGTGTGGGTCTTGTTTGAGTTTTCTGCTAGTGGTTTTCCAGTTTTGCGAACACCATTTGTTTAAAAAATTATCATTTCCCCACATAACTGATTTCATCTCCTTGTCAAAAATTAGTTGGCCATAGGTAGATGGGCTGATTTCTCAGTTCTCAATTCCACTGATCTATGTGTCTGTCATCGTACCAGTATCATGCTGTCTTGACCACGATGACAGTGTAGTAGGATTTGAAATCAGTGAGTGAGCTGCCTTCTACCTTGTCTCACTTTTTAAGGAGCACTTTGCTTATTTGGAGTCTCTTTCCACTCCAAATGGAATTGGAGATGTCCTTTTCCATCTCGTTGAAGAATGTATTTGTATTGGGATTGCATTGAACATGTAGATTGTCTTTGGTAGGATTGTCATTTTCACAATATTGAGCCTTCCTATCCATGAGCAAGGTATATTCTTCCATTTCTCCAGGTCTCTTTTTGTTTTGTGTAGTAATGTTTTGTAATTTTCTTTGAATAGATCCTTTGCATTCCTAGTTAGATTTACTCCCAAGTATTTAATCTTGTGATTAGCTATTGTGGTGAGTATTGTTTTTCTTAGCTTCAGTTCTATATTCTCCTTGTCACTGTAGAGAAATCCAATTGATTTTTTTTTGTATGTTGATCTTGTATCCTGCCACCTTACTAAATTGGTCAACTATGTCCAGTAGTTTTCTTGCTGAATCTTTAGGGTTTTCTAAGTATTCTTATCATATCATCTGTATAGAGAGATAATTTTACCTCCTCTTTGCCAATTTGGATACCTCTTATTTCCTTCTCTTTTCTTATTCCTGCTAAGACATCTGATACAATATTGAATAGCAGAGGTGATAGTGGACATCCTTGCCTAGCTCCTGTTCTCAAAAGGAATGCCTTTTATCTCTCTTCATTCAGAGCAATGTTGGCTCTAGGGTTTGCATATATACTTTTTACTATGTTTAGGAAGTTTCCCTCTAATGCTATTTTGTTGAGTGTTTTAATCAGGAAAGGGTGTTAGGTTTTGTCAAAGGCCTTTTCTGAATTAATTGATAGGACCATGTGGTTCTTGTTCTTTGCTTTGTTAATATGAAGACTTACGCTGATTGTTTTTCTTATGTTCAACTATCCTTGCATACCTGTTATGAATCCCACTTGGTCATGATGAGTTATTTTTTTAATTCACCATTGGATTCTATTGGCCAGGATTTTATTCAGGATGTTTTGTATCAGTGTTCATGAGAGAGATTGGCCTATAGTTTTCTATTTTGGTGGTGTCTTTACCTGGTTTTGGTATCAAGGATATGTTTGCTTCATAGGATGAGTCTGGGAGAATTCCATCTTTTTTCTATTTTCTGAAATAGTTTATGTAGAATTGGTGACTGTTCTTTTCTGAATATTTGATAAAATTCACTTGTAAAACCATCTGGCCTAGGGTTTTTTTTGGCTGGAAGTTATTTTATTATCTTTTCAATTTCTTCTTTTGTAATGAGTGTGTTCAGGTAAGTTGTGAATTTCTAAGCATTTGTCAGTTTCCTCTAGGTTTTCATATTTGTTTGAGTATAGTTTTTCATAATATTCCAATGTTAGCCATTTTATTTCAGTTGGTTCTGTTGTGACATTGCCTGTTTCATTTCTTATTCGGATTATTTGTGTTTTTTTCTTCTTTTGTTAGTTTTGCTAGTAGTTTGTTGATTTTATTGACCTTTTTGACAAACCAACTCCTGGTTTTGTTGGTTTCAATTGTTTTTTATTTTCTATTTATTTCTGCCCTAATTTTTATAATTTCAGGTTTGTTTTTTGTTTTTTTGAGAGTGTCAGGTTTTCTTGCTTTTCTTTTTCAGTTTCTTGGAGACCTTGGGTTAGAGAATCAATGGTCATTTCCCCCCCTATCTTCTAATGTGTTTGCTTATTTTATATAAATTGACCTCTGATTACTGCTTTGGCTGTTCCCCAGAGGTTTTGGTAAGTTGTGTTTTCATTGTCTTTTGTTTCAAGTAACTTTTTAATTTCATTTTTTATTTCTTCTAGTACCCACTCATGTTCAAGCAAGGTGTTGTTCAGCTTCCAAATGTATGTTTTTTTTTCTTTATCCTCTTATTAATTTCTAATTTTGTAGTTTTGTGGTCTGAGAAGATGCTTTGTATTAATTCTATGTTTTTTTGATTTCTTGGTTCTTGCCTTGTGACTAAAAGGTGATCTATTCTGGAGAACTTTCCATGCACATTGGAAAAGAAGGTATACTGTACTTTTTTAGGGTGCATTAACCTATAAATATATCTATGAGATTGAGTTAGTTTATTTTGTGGTTTGTTTATTCAGTGGGTTTGTTGAGTTTCTTTCTGGAAGTTCTTCTTTTCTTGAGAGTGGTGTATTAAAGTCTCCAACTGCTGTAATAGTGTTATTTATTTCCTTTTTCAGTTTTGTTAATGTTTGTTTTATATACTTTGCAGGTCTTTCATTTGGTGCATCGATATTTATTTTTGTTATGTCTTCTTGTTCTATTGACCCTTTAATCATTATGTAGTAACCTTCTTGTCCTTTGTGATGGTTTTTGCTTTGAAATCTATTTTATCAGAGGTTAATATCGCTACTCCCACTTTTTTTCTGGTTGCCATTTGCTTGGTATATTTTCCCCCCCACCCTTTTATTTTTAGTCTTTCTTTATCTTCATTTTTCAGATGTGTCTCTTGTAGACAACATATTGATGAATTTTGTTTGATTTTTTCTATCCAGTCCACTGCTCTTACTCTCTTCAGTGGTGCATGTAAACCGCTTACATTCAGGGTAATTATTGAGAGGCAAGATTTTTTTGCTATCATTTTGTTGAGTTCTTTTTGGTGTTGCTGCTAGTTATTTTGGTCCATCCTGCTTTCTGTGACACCTCTTTAAGAAGGATGTCTCTCAGTGTTTCCTGCAATGCTGGTCTTGTTTTTATAGACTTCCTTAGGTTCTGTTTTTGTGGTAATATCTTGATCTCTCCTTCATATTTGATGGACAGTTTTACTGGGTACTATATTCTTGGTTGACAGTTGTGTTCTTTGAGTGTTCGATACATGTCATTCCATTGTCTTCTTACTCACATTATTTCTGCTGAGAAATTGGCACGTAGTCTTATTTGCTTTCCTTTATAGGTTACTCTTTGTTTCTCCCTTGCTGCTTTCAGAATTCTCTATCTTCAGTCTGGCAAATTTGACTATGACATGTCGTGGTATTTTTCTTTTGGCATCTAATTCTATATGATGTTTTCTCAGCTTCTTGAATATATATTCTCTCATTCTTTATTATACCTGGAAACTTTTCTTCTGATAATTCTTCCACTACTCTTTTGGTGCCTTTAGTTACTTCTTCCTGCTCTGGGATTGCGATTATGTGCATGTTATTTCTCTTATTCTTTAGTTTTCCTCTTTTTTCTTCCTTTTTGATTCTGCTGTTTGTTTGTAGATCAGTGGTGACAATCGTATCTTTTGTTTCACTGGTTCTGTGTTCCAATTCTTCAACCCTCGTTATGTATTGCTCCATCATGTTGACAGAATCTGAAACATTGGACCTTATATTTTGGATTGTGGTTTCTTGTTTTTCCAGAGCCACTAATGCCTTCTTTCTTCTAACTGCATTGTTTTTGATTGTTTTTTCAAGCTCCTCCTGATTTTTGCTTGCAGTGTCCTGTTATTCTTCAAGTCTGTCTTTCCCCCATTGAAAATATTCAATCATTGTTCTTTTAAATTCTGTGTCAGAAAGTTTCATCAGACTTTCTGGCTCCAGGAAATTAATTAATACTGTGTCACTTTTGGGGGGGTGACATCTTGCTTTGGCATTGTGTAGGGTGTGCGGTAGCCTACTTTCTACGTGGCATTGCTATGGTATAGAGTTTTTCCATATCTGAGGCAATAGTAGGTTCCTGATCTGAAGTCACCACACCAGAAGACGGTGGGAAAGCTACCCTGCCTGGGTTTTATCCCGGCCTTCTGACCCAAGGGAATATTTGCTTCAGGTAGGCCGGGAAAAAGTTTGTGAAAGCAGCCTCCTCTGTCAGACAACTGCCACAGCTAGGCTAGTCCCAGGTGCTGTGGGCTAAAGGAATTCGATGGACTGGACCTGAAGAGATGCCAGGCAGAGTGTGGAGACCTGATTGGAAAACCAGGAAACATTGGTTTTTCCTTCAAGAATGAGCTTCAGCTGTCTGGCTCCCTTCTGATTGAGCTTAAGGTGTCCAACATGGTCTAGCCAAACAGCAGTGACCCCCCACAAAGTAATGTTGCTCCCTGTGCACGTCACTCCTGGTCCTGGCATGCACATCAGCATCAGGTCTTCTGGGCGTGGGGCATCAGTGTCTGAACCTGAGTTCTGGGCGCAGGGCATTGAGTTGAGTTCCTGGCGTGGGGTGGCCAAGTTCATTGTTTTTCAATGCTGTGTAATATTCCATTGTGTTAATTTGCCATAGTTTTTCTGTCCATTCGTTTGTTGATGGGCACTTGTGTTACTTCTATCTCTTTGCTATTGTGAATAACACAGCAGTAAATACGGATGTGCATACATCTGTTGAGTCATGGCTCTGGTTTCTTTAGGGTATATTTCCAGCAGTGGAATTGCTGGGTCCAGTGGTATTTCTATTCCCAAATTTTTAAAAGAAGCACCAGATTGCCTTCCATAGTGGCTGTACCATTTTACATTCCCACCAGCAATGAGTTCCAGCCTCTCCATCACCTTGCTAGCATTTGTTGTTTTCTGTCTTGCTGAGCTTTGCTATTGTTGCTGGGGTTATCTAACATATTTTAGGCATGTTCTGAGGAAGGGCCTGTCCTTGGAAAAAACCACCATTCTGGAAAAGGTGGAAGGTCAGAGAAAGAGAGGAAGACCTCCAATGGGATAAATTGACACAGTGACTGTGCCAGTGGCCTGGGGCATATCAGAGATTGTGAACATGGTGCAGAATAGGGCAGGGTTCTGATCCAGCACTGCTCAGTAGAGTCACTGTTAGTCATGGCTGACTTGATGGCATGTAACTACAAGAGCAAAACAGCTTCAACTATAAAATGATGAGGCTGATAGACAGGGAATTCACATAGCAAAGGGTCTTCAAACAGTGGAGGGGACATAGACGTTACCACTTAGCCCTGAGGAGCCATTGAGGAATTTTAAATTTGGGGCCTAGCTCCTGTCTCTTGTTCTTAACCCCAAACAGCATGAAAGGTTAGCAGGCAAATGTCATGCTCTTTTGAACCCATCTCAGTAATCGATGCTTGTAGTTTTTGAGGCCTTCAAAAAATGCTGAAGATGAGACCTCTCTGGGCTCACAGAAATGACTTGACTGGATTCTGTGTTTTATTTTTTTTTTTATAGTTTTCTCTTAACAGTGAGTGTGTACGTTAGAATTGCAGACTATTAGGATAATCTGGTGTGTTTGCCATATTTTGATTGTTTTTGATCATGTTAGAAGTAGATCCTACAGATTACAATCTAAGAGATATATTTTTGGAAGCGAGGAAATTAACTGTCCCCATATTGCTCTGACCTGGCTGTCTCTTCTCACTGCTGCTTGCCCCAGGGTCTCAGCTGGGCCCGGGCTCTCCTCATGCTTCTTCTGATCGCTGCCCTTCACGTGAACAGTGGTGATGTGAATCAGTGCTCACGGTGCTCTGGGAGAAGACATGTTGTCTTCATTCTGTCATCGTTAAGTTCCAAACCAGGCCCACGTGTGCATCTGGGGAAATTGTTAGGGTACAGGATGTAGAAGAGGAACACAGCAAAAGGTCAGCTGGAGGGTAGTGCTCGAGGCACACAGCAAAGGTAGGTTCCAAGAGATGAATATAAAGCTGCAAACGGGAAGAGAGTTTAGGATCAGAAACTGGCGAGAACACTAACAGGTTGGAACATGAACTCTTGAGTACTCATTCAGTTCTCCCCAGGATGGCACGTGACCAGCTCCGTTATAAATGCAAAAGACTGAAGTGAACACATAAGTGATGCCATAGGTGATGGAAGCTGAATTCTCTGAGGAGTCCGGCTTAGAAAGTCTGCAGAGTGGTATGAGCGCTAAGTGCAGCGATGGAGAAAGCACTAGGTCCTGTGACCCCTACTGCTGCCCAGTCAGCACCGAGCCCTGACTGACCCTCCGTGGATGTACACTGTGCTCCTGTGTGATTTATCCATAATGGAAGGCATTTTATTTATAGATAAGAGAAGGTTAGATTGAGCCAAACATGATCTTAAAAATGGTTTTTTTGAAGTAAAAGTCACATACTATAAAACTTAAAATATAATCTTATGGAACTGTGCCATGTGGTGGCTTGAATGGTGGGTTTTAGTATATTCAAATATCTTAAAGCCGTCACAGTGTGTAATTAGATATTTTCCTCCCCCACCAGAGGAAACCCGTATCTATGATATAGTCATAATCGACTCTCTTTAATCTTAGGCCCTGATTGACCTGTAGTCCATGTTACTAAAATGTGATTACATGCCATTTTAGTTAACATTGCAAACCTATGCTATTAAAAATTCACAGTGTGGGCAGTGATTCCTGGTTATGATGCTGCTTTGTGTTACACAGCAAACCATTATTCTCTTTGTTACTGTGTTACTATGCTAAAGATGTCATTGTGTACTGTTGCGTGGACTAACTCATAGTCAACCCTCCAGCCGGTTTTCAGAGGCACTTAATCACATGAGAGGAGAGTAACCGTCTTGCTCCTGTGATGTAGCTGGTGAATTCGAACCAGGTACCTTTGGATTGACAGTATTATTCCTTACCACTAGGTCACCAGCATTCCATTATGGTAAAGATAGGTTAGTGTATCTGGGACAGTTTCTTTAATGTTTTTTATGTGTAGTAAGATACGCTGTGTACTATACACTAGGACAGATAGAGCCTCACAGACATCAGATGTGGACCTTGGACATGAAGCAAGCCTAACTGCTCAGATGTGCACACGTTTGATTTAAGGACACTTTTGGGAATGGGACTCCTTTGTAATCTGGAGCCTCCCTGCCTTTCTGCCTCTGTGGGTTTGCCGAATCGAAACATGTCCTAGAAATGAAAGCCTGCAGCTTCGTCCTTTGTGCCTGGCTCCTTACAAACCACAGTGCTTCCAGGTTCATCCTTGTTGTTGTGCTTCACTGCTGTGGTTAAGGATATCCTGTTGTGTGAGGGTATCATATTTCATTTATGCCCATCAGTTGATGAGCATTTAGGTTGTTTCCCCTGTTGGTCTGCAGTGAATTGTGCTGCAGGGAACGTTCCTGTGCAGGCAGCCCTGGTTTATGAACAGCCGATTTGTGGACACCTCCTACTTGCCTTTTTTTTTTTACCCTCTATGAGGTGGATTGATTCAGTGACTGGGGTAATCGGGATGGGTGTGTCAGAGACGGTGCGATTGGCACAGGACAGAGCAGAGTTTAGGGCTGTTGTACATAGGGTTGCTATGAGTCGCAAATGACTCGATGGCACATAACAACAACAACAACAACAACTTTTTTTTATTATCAATGTCAATGAACATTTACAGAGATTTTGGATTTCCATTCATTCATTGTTGCACTTTTCTCCCCACCCACCTCCTACTTGCTTTTTAATGTTAACCCAGCCTCTGCTCATAATAAATCCTTCATCACAGTTACCTTCACTTGTTGAACCTACAGCTTTAAAATAATTGAAAAGTCTTCTAGTCTTTTCTTGAACTGAAAACTTGAAACCCGCAGCCACTGACTTAATTTTGACTCAGCCTGACCGGCTAGCACAGAGTAGCACTACCCAAAAGGGTTCCAAGGTTGGGAATCTTTTAGAAGGGGACTGCTTCTCCCATCTCCCTCAGGGCAGCTGCTGGGTTCAAACCACCAACCCACTTGTTTGCAGCCAAGCATTTTAACTACCAGTTTCACCTACGATTCCTTTTATATTAACATGAGGCTAGATAAGAATAGTGCTTTTTCAGTCTGACCTACAGATTCTTACAGACACAGGAGCAGATCTTGTAACTTAGAGACTACTTGTACACACCTTTGTGTGACTGTGTTTTTATTTCTTCTGCGTGTTGTCATGGATTGACATGTGTGCATGTGTGCCCTCTGCGCACGTGTCAGCACGGCTGCACCATGCATGATTCTCGGTGCCCTGGTAGTTATGTCCTCCCGTAGTAGTTATGTGCTGATGTAATCATTCCCACATGATGTGATCAGCCAATCAGTTTTACGGAGATTAAGGTCTAATGCAGTATCTTTACTTGGGAGCTGACCTGCCAGCCCAAAGGCTGAGTATCCCTGCTGGTTCAAATCCACCAGCCACTCTGAGGGAGAAAGATGGGCGATATCCTCCTGTCCTATTTACAACCTTGAAAAACCACTGCATGGTCAGCTGTGGGTTATTCCCCACTCGAGAGCTTTTTAGTTATCCAACCTTTAGTGAAATAATTGTTGTTGTTAGGTGCTGTTGAGGTGAGTATGACAAATATTGACCCTATGAACAACAGACTGAACCCTGGCCTATCCTGTGCCATCTTCACAATCTCTGACACATTTGAGGCAGTCACCATGCCAGTCCAATGCTTTGGGGTCTTCCTCTCTCTCTCTTGCTGACCTTCCACCTTTCCCAGCATGATGTCCCTCTCCGAGGAATAGCCTCTCCTAGCAACATGTCTGAAGTGTGAGCAAAGGAGCTTTGTCGCCTTTGTCTCTGAGAAGCACTCTGGCTGTCCTGTTCGTAGCTTTAACTGCTGCCTCTGTCATCTTCCGTTAGGCCTGTTTCTCCACAGAGACTGCTGAGCTCTTCCCGTTAGCATTGTGCTCATTCTCAGGTGGGCATGGAGGAAAGGACTCAGTCATTACCTCATGCTGACTGTCACTCCCTAGTCAGGCTCACGGGAGCTCGAGTGGCCTTGTGGGAAGGAGTTGCATTGTCAACTCAAAGGCGTGTGGTTCAAATCTGCCTGCAGCTTCATGGGAGAAAGATGGACAGTGAGCTCCTGTGATATCCTGCTTCTGAAAACCCTCCAGGGGTCAGTCAGCTCAGTTGGTTGCAACACCAAGATGAGGAAGTCAGGAACAAGGGAGCTGTGGTGGCTAAGTGGTAAAGAATTATGCTCTCAATCCAAAGGCACTTGGGGCAGAAAGATGGAGAGCCAACTCCCATGCAGTTCATTGCCTCTGAAAACCCACTGGAGGGTCGGCTATGAGTCAGTTCTGAGCTGCCAACACATAACAGCAATGGCAGTCAGGGACATAAGTCTTTTGCCTTAAACCTGCATGAATCTTCTTCATGTGCCTAATTTTTTTTTTTGTTTGATTTTTCCTTTTCCCCTCAATTTCTTTGCAAACAAACTTTTTGGATGCAGTACCTCTTTGTTGATGGTTGGCTGGGTTCTGGGATATGGTTTATCCTTTAGTTTTCTACTAAAATTATCAGTAGAACTTCCTACAGTCATTTAAGACCACCAGTCTCCGTGTTCTTGGTCGGAATCTCGTTCATGAGCTTCTGGCGGGTCAGTGTTGTGATGAGGCATCAGTTTTTTTTGAACTGTTTACTGCCTAGAGCTTCTGGAATTCAGGGCATTTTCACACGCCAGACTGGTCAGGGGGTTGTAGGTGCAGTGTGAGCTGGATTCGAGAGTATTGAAAAAGTGGGTAGTTTATTTGGGTTCTAATTTGACAGAGCTAATAAGTCATGAGCACAGGTAGCAAGTGTTGAAAAGTGCTCAGCTTCTAACTGCAGGTTTAGCGATTCAAACTCACCAGCTGCTCTGAGAGAGAAGCTTGAGGAGGCTGCTTCTGGGAAGAGTCATGGCCTTGGTCACCCAATGGGCATTTCCACTCTGTCCTTTGAGAGAGGATGAGGAGGCTGCTTCTGGGAAGAGGTCCAGCCCTGGTCACCCTCTGGGCAGTTCTGTTCTGTTCTGTCCTTTGAGAGGAGGATGAGGAGACGGCTTCTGGAAAGAAGTACAGCCCTGATCACCCTCTGGTGCATGCAGTTCTGCTCTGCCTTAAGAGAGAGAAGGTTGAGGAGGCTGCTTCTGAGAAGAGTCACGGCCTTGGTCACCGTCTGGGCAGTTCCACTCTGTCCTTTGAGAGAGGATGAGGAGGCCGCTTCTGGGAAGGGGTACAGCCACTCTATCTTGAGAGAGAGAAGGATGAGGAGGTCAGTTCTGGGAAGAGGTACAGGCCTGGTCGCCCTCAGGGGCAGTTCTGCTCTGTCGTGTGGGGTGGCTGTCAGTTGGAACGGGCTGGATGGCAGTAGGTCTAGTTTTGCTTGGTTAGGATGTTAGTGGTTGCTGGGGATCGCTGAACTTGACTGTGACTGCTCCGCCTGCCTTAATGCTAAGTAATGGGGTGTCCCTGTCACAGCTTTTTGTAGATGAAGGAACGTATTTCCCAGGAACAGCTTCACATGGATTCCTCATTTTCAATGACTCAGGCAGGTTTCCAGCCCTCTCATTCCTCGGGGAGTCGATGGGAAGTTAGAGAATGTCCCTGCTTGCTCCCCACTATGGAAATAAGAATGAGCCTCTGTGTCTGTGCACATGAATGAAGAGCCAGGTTGAAATTAGCCCGTCGTCACAGTAAAGCCTCCATAAATTGAAATACTGACTACACGTATTAAGAAACCATTTGCAAAATCAGATATAACAGTTATGACAAATAAATGCCTGTAAATAGGTTTGATTTAGAAAAATATTTTTATTTGTGCCAATTAAAAAATAACTTTAGTAACTTATGATTCTCTCTTGACTATCTCCAATTCTGAGCTCATAGTATTATATTTTGGAAAAACTAGAAATATTAAAATAGTGCTTTCAGGGTAAAGTGTCTGTCAGTATTTCCATTGTAAAATGCAATTTTAAGGGGTCTAGAAGTCAGTTGTAAAAATTTGTTCTTGGCTAATATTTTGTATACAAAAATCTCTGCCCAGGGTAATTTTCAAAGAATTTTTGTAAGGACATAAATTGTAAGGTTATATGGTAGAACCAACATGCATGAAATGAATTTTTAATGCTTCTTTCAAAGTTGGGGAAAGATGACAGCTCTTAAAATGATTCAAATAAAACAGTATGGGATTTGTATTCCTAGCCTTGTGCTTTTAGGAAATTGGTAAAATGGATATGTTACTCTACCATCAAAAGTGTCACTGTTGGCTAAAATCAAAAAGCATTGCTGTAAGAAAACTACCACCAGCCCAATCCAAGATGACTTCAGAACAACTTTTTAAAGTCCAGATTTAAGCAGCGGCAATATGGGGGCCGCCCAGAGCCTCTGTAATCCCTAAGGAGACCTTGGGGCCCTGTTCTGGTTATTTGGTATCTTTGAGCTGGTTTCAATTCATAATGATCGCATGTACAGCAGAAGAAACACCGCTCTTTCCTGCTGAGCCTCCCAGTCAGTGCTGTGACAGAACCCTCCGCTGCCTAGCTGGGCATTAGCTGTTGAAAATAGCTTTCTATTTTCTACCCAGACTTAAGGCCCCAAATGAAACCCACTGCTATTGTGTCCTTTCCAACTTCTAAGCCCAGCCCAGCCCAGCCCGGCCCGGTCCGGCCTGGCCCTGCCCAGCCCGGCCCTGCCTAGCCCGCTGCTGTAGAGTGGGTTCTAACTCCTAGAGAGCGACCCTCCATCAGACCTCCAAGGCTATAAATCATTACGGGAGAGACATCCTCTTTCTCCCTCACAGCAGCTGGTGTGTTGTAGATGCTGACTTTTGGGTCAGCAGCACAACTTGTAATGCACTGTGCCACCACAGCTCTGACTCATAGTGACCAGTCGTACAACTACCATAGGCTTTCCAGGGCTGCCAGTCTTGGTAACAGTCATTGTTAGCCTGCGGAATGGGTTAGAACCGCCCACCTTACAGTTAGCCACTGGATTCTTGAACCACTGTGCGACTAGGGCTCCTTTACCTGGACTTTGCCATCATCAAAGGAAGTCAGAAAGCACTAGTGCAAAAGCAGTGACGTGTTCCTGGGTGACGTGGAGAGCAGCCACTTGGAGCTGCTTGACTTTGTTTCCGAGTATTGGGCAGGGCTTGGTTTGGGAAGATCAGCCGTGTGCTACTGTGATGTGCAGATAGTCCGGTGGGTAAGAAGTTCGACTGCAGACTCAAACCCACCATGGATTGTTGGGAGAAAGATGGTTAGTCTCCTCCCATGCCATTTACAGCCTGTGCCAACCCATTGGAGAGTCATCTGTGAGTTGAGTTTTTCCTTGTGACTGAGTTATCTTTTCGACCTTTTCAAAGTCAAACCTCATGGGTAGACCACCTGCAGGAGCCATTTGAAGTGTGACAGTCAGACCAGTCCTGAGTTCCCCCAGGTTCCTCCAGGGCACAGCTTCTGAACTGCGAGAGGGCAGCACATGCTTGCAGAGCGGGGAGGGGACTTCTGAGGGTTTGTACTGAAACCTGAATTCATGTGAAATGGAAAGAAAGTGGAGGTGGAACCAGGTGAGAGACAAGTGGCGTCTCTGTTGGAACCCACCCATAGCTGACCCTTCAGCAGGTTTTCAGAGGCAGTTAATTGCATGGGAGGAGACTGCCCATCCTCCCATGGAGCAGCTGATAGACTCGAACTACGTGCCCATGGCGTTGAAGTGCAGCATCTTGCCACTAGGCCGCCAGCGCGCTAAGGCAGAATCCTTGTGGTCGAGAGGGATATTCTGTCAGCATTCTTCCCAGTGATGATGCTGAATCACACTATGACCAAACAAGTTAAAATAAAAAGGAAAGAACAAACAAATGAAGCAAACTTCAGTTTTTGTTAGAAAACTTCCTTAACTGAAAGCGTTTTAAAACTCAGATTCCTAAAAATTAGGAAGTTTGCTGTAAGTTCTTAGGGTCACTGTGAGCAGCTGCCGGGCCCCCAGTGCTGGGTGTGCTGAGTGGAGAATCAGCTTTGACCTCGGAAGGTGGGTGTGCCGCACCCCAGTGCTGGCTGTGCCAAGCAGGACTGAACCAGCCTTGACCTCTGAAGGTGGACATGCCTGGGCCCCATTTCTGTGTGTGCCGAACAGGGTTGAACCAGCCTTGACTTCTGAAGGTGTATGTGCTGGGCCCCAGTGCTGGGCGTGCTGAGCAGGGTTGAACCAGCCTTGACCACTGAAGGTGGACATTCAGGCCCCAGTGCTGGGTGTACCGAGCAGGGTTGAACCAGCCTTCACCTCTGAAGGTAGACACACTGGGCACTCCTGGGGGGTCCTTTCTACTGAAGTGCAGCCTCTATACTGGTCTGGGTTGACTTTAAGTGACTCGTTTTAAGGAAGGACAGACATCTACACTGTCATAATCTGGTAGACAGTGGGTCTAGGCTCCAGGCTGGGCTCTGAGGTGTGGATGAGATATTGGGCATCTTGAAAGGAGAGAAAAGTACTGTTGTGCCATCAAACAGATGTTTGAATCCACAGTCCTTGAAAAGTGGGTCTGGTTTGTGTTGCTTCCTTCATGGGTCTGGTGTAACTGTCAATGCTTCTTTGTTCTAATGGTCCAGATCTGGCCACTGGAAGCCCCTTTAATTGATGCTATTTTTTTCTTGTTCTCACATTCTTTGAGTGATGTTTTAACTTCAGATTGTACTTCCTGGCCCCAGCCCTGGAATCAGACATTTTTCAAAAGAAATCCTGGTTCCTTTTAGTGACGAAATCAAGATGTTCTCAGTAAACAGAGCTTGGAAAAGTCTGTGCATGTTTTTTGTACCACCGGCTGCCTGTCACTGCATTGCGTTGTATGGTTTATGTGATGCTGGAAGCTATGCCACTGGTATTTTAGATACCAACAGAGTCACCCGTGGTGGTCAAGTTTCCGTGGAATTTACAGACCAGGGCTAGAAAGGAAAGTCTGGTAATACCTGTCTGAAAATAAGCCAGTGAAAACCCAGGGGATCACAACACCCTGTGGTCTGAGTAGGGCTGGAGAATGAGCCCCTGGGTGGGAGGCACTGCAGTATCTCTGAGGGCTCTAGTGGCTTAATGGTAAGGCATATGCTGCCAGCTCAAAGGTTCCTGGTTTAAATCCACCAGCTGCTCTTCAGGAGAAGGATGGGCACTCTCCTGTGTATTTACTGCTCCTGAAAAGCCTCTGGAGTGTCAGCTAGGAGTCACTCCCGCCTGGACTGTACACAACAACAGTAGCTGCAGCAGGTTTCTTAAGGTGAAGCAGGACCGGATGCCATTTTATTCTGTTGTACGTGGAGTCACCGTGAGTTTGAAATAACAGCAAAACACGGTGTATTCACCTCTATATTTACACAGAGAAAGCTGTGAGTTCACACTGGTTAGTCACCATTCCAGTGCAGCATCACGGGGTTCCTTGTAGCTCCTCCTTTCTGGAGCTCTGACTCCCTTTTCTGATCACCAGGGCGCTCTGGTGGTGGTGTTGGAGTCGGGAGGGAGCTGCAGTGCTAACCTAAATGTGGGTCCTTTCTGCTGCTTTGAATTCACCAGCTACTCCACGGAAAAAAGGTGGACTTTCTCCTCCTGTGCAGTTTATGGCCTCGGAAAGCTCTGAGTTGGCTCTGCACCGACTCGGTACCTTTGACCTTCATTCTGACAGTGAGACACTGGTTCTTACTGGCCACATTGTAATTATTTCCTTAGTGTTACTGATAAGCTGGTGTTACTGACCTGTTCTCTCCTAGGTCTTTTTAAAAAGTGTTTTAATATAGTGAATGATGTGGATTGATTTTCAGTGTTTTATTTAGAACTCTTACTCCTGTGTTCATAAGGGTATTATTTATAGCTTCCAGCTATTTCATATCTTTGGTTTTGGTATCATAAATGAGTGGGGCCTGTCTCACCTCGTCTATATTTTCACAGAGTTTGGTGGGATTAGGTTGAGGTGTTCCCTCTGCCTTAACGTATTTGATAAAATTTACTAGTTAAAACCATAGAAGCTTGGGGTAGTTTTCCTGGAGGATTTTAAAACTACAGTTTAAATTTCTTTACTGAAACTTAGTGTGAGTGTGATGGTTTTTAAAACATGACCTTACTTTTTTACTCTATTGATAACTAATACTGAGGACTGTTCAAGTTTTCTTTTTCTTGTTTCCATTTTGTTAATTTGTCTTATTGAAAAATTTAAAATGTAGACTATTGGCATAATGCTCTTCATAATGTTCCTTTATTATTCTTTCAGTGATTATTCTTTTAATAATATTTGTAGAATTTCTCATAGTGTCTCTTCCTTAATTTATGATATGAGGAATTTGTGGTTTTCTGTTTTTTCTTTATTGCTCCAGCTGGAGACTTACCAGTCTGTTCAAAGAATAACTTTTGATTGTATTAATTTTTCTGGTTTTTCTTTTTGTCTGACTCTCTGTTTCATTAATTTCCTCTCTTAAGTAATTTTATTTCTTTCCTGCAGGCAGTCCTTGAAAATCTGGCGGGTTTAGTGCTACACTGCCTCAGTGAAGTGAAGAGTGAAAGAAAGAGAGTCACTTGAATTTTTGGCTTCTGAATCCTACCTGAGCTTCTGGCAGTTCCCTACCTGTGTACTGTTCTAGCTGTTTTTGAATGATCTTCAGCAGGATTTTGCTTGCATGTTATAGTAATGATTTTGTTCGAGAGTTTGCACATTCAGTTGGATCACCTTTCTTGGGAATGGGAACAAGTATGGGCCTTTTCCAGTCTGTTGGCCTGACAGCTGTCCTCCAAATTTCCTGACACAGACTGGTGAGCACATCCAAGGCTACATCTGTTAATTGAAATAAGTCACTTGGTGTCCCATCGATTCCATCGTCATGCTCAGAAAGGTGGAGTGGCAGTGCCAGAGAGGAAGATCCTGGATGAGATGGATTGATACATTAACTGGGACAATAGGAGTTGGTGTGTTGGAATTAGTGAGACTGGCTCAGGCCAGGGAGGATTCAGAACTACTATATACATAGGATCGCTGTGGGTTACAGGCGACTCTATGGCACCTAACAGCAGCAACAAAGGAAGTCTCATTGTGAAGGGGACTTTGAGTAAAAACCAAGCAAGCAAGCAGGATACACTTGCGGAAGTCTTGGGGGACAGCACACGTGTACCCAGTGTGTTCATGGAATAGCAGTGAGGCGAATGGAGACAGAGCTGAGGTCAGCGGGGTGGTGAGGCTCGGCCTGCAGCTCAGAGCCAGGGTGTCACGAATCCCACTCTGGTTTTAGATCTGACTGAGGTGGGGTGCCTTGGAAGTTTTGGAGCCGAGGACAGATGTAATCTGAATTGTCTTTAATAGGATTCCTCTGACTACTGTTAGGACTAGAACGAACAGGGTGAGGGAAGGTATGGGAGAAACACTGTGTAGGAGGGGGCTGCTGTATCCAGGTGGGACATGATGGTGACTGAACAAGGGTGGTGGCAATGGTGATAATAATGAAGGTGAGGCTGACAGAGTTAGCTAAGAGAGGGAGAGAGATAAAGATACAGCAAATGAGAAAGAGAGGGAGAGGCCAGTGATAGCACAGAGGAGTGATTGCGTGAAAGGAGACTGTTTGATTTTTGCTGTTAACTCAGTGAGGAAAAGAAACTTGATGAGTTACCTCAGGCAAACAGTGTTCCCAGTAACACACATACCTTTGAAAATGTCTGTCGTGTCTTTCTGAAGTGATAGTGTCCATAAGCATATGTTATGAGGCCCATTGGCAAGCCTTGTCAAGAACTCCCTGTGGAAACATCAGTCGCTTTGCTTGGCTCGCAGGTACTTCCTGAACAAGTGTGTTACACTGTGTCCCAGGTGTGCCCTTAAGGGATTTGCAAGTTTGTTAAAGCGTGTGGCAAGTGAGTGGTGTCACTTAAGCCTGGTGAGAGGAGCCAAGGAACGAACAGCAGCTTCCCGCTGACGTCTTGACGTGTGCTGGCTCAGGCTCTGAGGCTCAGGTAGCCGGCGAGGCGGCATCTCCCGGGCGCTGTGCCTGCACCTGGTGGGAGGCTTCAGCCCCAAAGCCCTCCCAGTGGAACGGGTCCCTGGAAATAAGAGACCTACCTAGAAATCCTTTAAAAAAACTGCCGTTACACCAAGCTGATAGCAACCCAGGGGAATAGGGTTTGTGTACAGAATTTTCCAGAAAAGATCCAGGCTTGTTCTTTTTCATAAGATTTAATATATTCTTGTTGCTAGGTGCTGTCGAGTTGACTATACAACCCTGAGCATAAAGAGTGAAACCCTGCCCAGTCCCGTGCCGTCCTCGACGACTGTTGCTTTGGTGGAGCCCACTGCTGTAGCTGCTGAGTCATTTCAGCTTCCTCCAGGGTCCGGATGTCAGCGGCTCTCTAGTGAGGGTCCTTCCTCCAGTGCTGAACTGAGCTAACTGCTCTGTTGTTTATAGGGCTTTCGAAGACCTGTTGTTTCAGAAAAGGCCAGTCCTCCTTTCTAGAGTCTTTTAATTTCGTCCAGCATCTGGCAGACAAGGGCTGTACCCATGAGAGCAGATGATAAACATGCAAACATATACATGTGTAAGTTATTAATAGCAGCAACATGTAAAATACTCCTCCACTTCACAGGGGATTATACTCCCAAGATCAAACCACAAGGAAAAGCAAAACATACAGATACCATGGCCGGGTGACGGGGTCTCACAGTGAGATGACAATACACGGTCTGAAAGGCCAGAGTGCTGGCAGGCCTCGGTCTCGTTCTCTCCCAGGTTGAGATGATGGCAAGAGGCACAGCGAAACCAGGCCCTAACGGCCTAGAGCCTTGGTGCAGGCCGGCCTCAATCCCTTCTTGGGTGAAAAGACGGTGCAAGCTGAGTCCACCCGGATGTGTTCACCTGTCAGTGCCAGGAAATTTGGAGGACAGTTACCTGACTGACTGCAAGAGATCTGTATTTGTTGCCATTCCCAACAAAGGTGATCTAGCAGATTGTGGAAATTATCAAACAATATCATTAACATCACATGCAAGGAAAATATTGCTGAAGATGATACAAAATGGCTAGAACAGTATATTAACAGAGAACTGCCACGAGTTCAGGCTGAGTTTAGAGAAGGCTGTGGCACTATAGATGTCATTGCTCGTATCAGATGGATTCTGGCTAAACACAGAGAATTCTAGAAAAATGTCTTATTTGTGTTTTATTCACTGCAAAGGCAGTTGACTGTGTGGATCATAATAAACTATGATTAACATTGAGAAGGGGAATCTCAGAATATTTCATTATATTCATATGAAACCTGTACCTAGACCAAGAAGCTGTTAGCTGAATAAACAGGTTAAGGGAACACTGGATGGTTTAAAATCAAGAAAAGAATGTGCCAGGGATGTAGCTTTTCTTTTTGTCTATTCAGTGTGCTTGCTGAGAAAATCATTCAATAACCTGGATTCTATAATGGAGAATGTGGCATCAGGATAGGAGGAAGACTCATCAACTACCTGCATTATACAGGTGGCACAACCTTTCTTGCTGAAAGTGAGGAGGACTTTAAACACTTGCTGCAGAAGATCAAAGACTACAGCTTTCAATATGGATTATATCTCAACATCAGAAAGACGAAAACCTCACCACTGGGCCATTTCCTCACCATTTCCTTCATGTTAAAAGAAGAAAAACTCAAATTGTCAGCAATTTCGTCTTGGTAGGACCCACAGTCAACACCTTTGGTACTGTTGTTGTTTGTTGTTGTTAAGTGCCGTCGAGTCGCAGGCGACTCATAGTGACCCTATGAAGGAGAGTCCTCAACGCTTGGGTGTCTTTCATCCTCTCTCCAGGTTCATAGAGTTTCCGGAGGCAAGCTATTACGGAAGTGGATTCCGCTCCTCCTTCCAAACCTTTGGTACTAGGAGTCAGGAAATCAAAAGACATGCTGCAGTAGGAAAGTCTGCTGTCTGGGCCCTCTCTATGATACTGAAGAGCAATAATGTCAATTTAAAGACTAAGATATGGCTGGTTTATGCTACGGCCTTTTAAATCACTTGCTTTGCATCTGAGAGCTGGACAGTGAATAAGGAAGATGGAAGGATTTAAGTTGTGATATTGACAGGGGCAGTGGATATGGGTGTGTCAGAGACAGTAAGATTGGCAGAGGATAGAGCAGGCTTTAGGGCTGTTGTGCATAGCGTCGCCATGAGTTCCACTCAGCTCAATGGCACACACAACAACAACAACACAGCACCACCACTAGATGTGAGTACTGAAGATCCCATGGACTTCCAAAAGAGCAAAGAGATATGTCGTGGACAGAGTGCTCTTTAGAAGCAAGGATGGTGAAGCTTCATCTCACATGCTTTGGGCATGTTACGAGAAGGGGAAAGTCCTTGGAAAGGGACATCATGCTGTGAAGGTGGAGGGTCAATGAAAGAGAGGAAGACCCACAATGACATTGATTGACACAGTGACTGCCGCAGTAGACTGAAGTGTGTCAGAGACGATGACGAGGACAAGGACAGGACAGGGTTCAGATCTCGTAGGGTTGCTGTGAATCTTTTTGACTAGATGACACCTATCAATAACAACAACAATAATAACAATAACAGCATTATCCTCTGAACAAAAGATGGAACCAGCGTTTTCTGAGGACCTCTGTTACTATAGGAAACTTTAGGGGATATCACAATGAATATGATATGATGGGGTTTGTTATCTGGTGGGAGAGAGAACTCTGTAATCAAATCAATGGCCCAATACAGAGCCTAATAATGAAAAAATAGCCAGGAAATAGCAGGAGTACAAAGGAAAATGCTGTGGCATTTCAAGAGGGAGATTGGTGGGGGAAGTAGTCACGAAAGAGCTGGACTCCGAACTTTGCTTCTTTGCCAGGCAGTCAGTTGCAGGGGCCCCTGCTGTGGGCGGTGGTGGGGAGCTGCCGTGCATGTAGTCGTCCTGGAGCCTGTTATTCAACTCCTGAGTTCTGGGCTGACTGTCTGAGGGCATTTCCTCCAGAGTCTGCAATACTGTGACCATGGAGATCGGTCCCCGGGCCTGTGTGCGATCCCAGCATGGGGACCATATGGAGGGACTGGGCTCTGTCCATACCTGTTTCTCCCTCCTGAGATGGACAGAGTGTCCTGCGCATGACCAGGATCCCTGTGTGGCTCAGGTCAGTTAGTGCACGAGAGCACAGGGACGAGGTGGCCAGAGGGAAAGGCGAAGAGGATAAACCCTCCACGTTGATCGTGCTTCACATGCCCCTAGTTATGCTGGCATTCACTCCACTCCAGCGCCTGCTCTTGTCCAGCCTCTTTGTTGACTCCTTGGTGCTTTCTCAGTTTGTCTTGTCTGCTGGCACTTGGCCCTGGGACACATCTTTAGCAGCTAGCGATTCGTGGATAACTTCCTAATCTGGATTTCCTGTCTTTCAGAACTTTCTTCCCGTCTCCAGGCCCGTATGTCCAGCTGCCATCTGTTGTCTGTCATCACCTTGGACATCTGGGTCTGACGACCAAGTTTGTTCTCTTTCTCCCCGTCCACCTGCCCCTGACTTTCTCTTTCTGGTATCTGTCTTCAGGACCTTGGAATTATCTTTGACCCTTCCTTCCTCTTTCCTTGCTACAGGTGGTTCTTCAGAATATAAACGCTTCCTGCTGAGCTGATTGTTATTAGGAAATCATGCATGTACTAAGCTCCTGCCCTGTTCCAGACCCTTGAGCTAACAGCTTTTCGTGTAGCATCTCATGTAGTCTCTTCAGTCATCTTACGAGATTGGATATTCTTGTCTTCGTTTGAAAGCTGATGAAACTCAGGTTGAGAGAGTCTAAACAGCTTTTCCAGCATGAGTGGCAAGTGGCTGAGCTGTGACTCAAACCCAGGAGTGTTGACCATGGAGTTCAGGTTGTTTGTTCCCCTTCCCACCTTACGGTAAAGCTCTCGCTGAGCACCCTTCATGTCACATCCTTGTTCTTCTGGCTGACACTTCACGGGCCAGTCATTAAAGAAATGCTGCGTTTTCTTCCCCTTTGTTTTTGTAGATATGCTCCTCCTCAGCTTCTAGTCTCCTGTTACATCAGTGTTCTTTGGGTTCTTAATTTCCATCTAGTACTGACCTTGGCACAATACAACAGCACCATCTACATAATTGTAGCTTATCAGAATCCTGGGGTGCAGGGCAGCGGGGGGCCAGCATTTGGGGCTGCTGTTGAGCTGTGTGCCTCAGGGGACCCGGTGGTGCAGGGTGGAACTGCTTCAGGGAGTTTTGAAGGCTGTGACAGTTCAGGTGCCCACTGCTTGTCTCCAGAGACTCCTGTGGGTAGATTTGAACCACCAGCCTTTTGACTAATTCACTGCCAGTGAACTGATTCTAACTCGTAGCAGCCCTCCATTGGGTTTCCTAGGCTGTGAATCTTAACAAAAGATGAATCCCCATCTTTGCAGGAGGAGTGGGTGGTGGATTTGAACTGCTGATTTACTGATTAACAGCCCGATACATTGCACACGGCACCACTCTTTCTCACTAATTAGTCATGTGCTTTACCTTTTGTATACCAACAGGGACTAGAGCTGGAGCGTTGAATAGATTGTCTTTAAGTATAAATTCTGTGCCTTGCTGGTTGGATGACTTTGGAATTAAGTCTAAAGGTCAATTTCTAGTCTGAAGAACGAGAGAGTAATAACTCAGCTTGTGTTACAGTTCTATTCAGAGGATTATGTGAAACATGTGTCCAGGTATTGGGCTGCTACCTGGAAAGTTGGTCATTTGAACCCACTGTGACTTCTGAGGAGAAGGAGAAGGGAAATTGTTCCTGGTGGATTTACAGCTTTGGTAACCCAGTGGAAGGTCGCCACATTAGGAGCTGATTTATTTGCAGTGGGCGGGGGCTTTTGGGCTTAAGGAGTAGTTCTACTTTTCTTGAATATGTTTTTTGTGTTCCTACTAATACCTTTAATTGATTTTGGTCAAACATTCTTCTAAGCAGTATAGCACTGGTCTTTGCATTGCTGTACAGAGGTAGCTCGTGGTTTCTGTGATGCTAAAGACTGTGACACTGATGTATCAAATGTGAGAATGGTTACCCATGGTGGACAGTGTTTGGTGGAGCTCCCCATTTAAAACAAGCTAGGAAGCAGGAGTGGCATCCACTTCTGAAACAGCTTGCCTCTGGAAATTCTATGAACTTGGAGAAACAATGAAAGTTATACAGGTCTTTTGTTCATAGGGTCCCAATGAGTCGTCTACTACTTGATGACACCTGACAACAACAACAATAACATTATTACTATCTTGTGGAAGAAGGATGAGCAGTCTCATCCCGTGCAATTAACTGCCTCTGAAAACTCACTGGAGGGTCAGCTGTGGGTCAGTTCTAACTCTATGGTACACAACAACAACAACAGCAACAACAACAATACCTACAGGTACACAGTTCACATCCACCAGTTGCTCTGCAAGAGAAAGATGGACAATGTCCACTTGTGCAATTTTATGATTCTAAAACCTCGCTGAAGAGTTACTTGGGGATCAGTTCTGAATTGATGGTACACAACAACAATATTTAGTGGTAAGGAGGTGCACTGCCAACCTTAAGGCTGGTGGTTCGAATGTACGAGCTGCTCTGCAGTAGATGGACCATCTCTTTCCTTATGATTTATAGCCCTGAAAACCTTCTAGAGCTGTGAGTTGGTTTTGACAGTGTGGTACAGGTACATAACAACAGCAACATCTGTGTGAGTGCGGAAGCCTCACAGACAGTCACAGTTTTATCTGATAGATGCATCCAAGGTGGTAGGCCCAGAGCAGAAAGGAAAAGTGGGATTGGATTGGAAGTAGCAGACAAGTCAAGAGTCATTGTAACCTGAGTTCTTACCGCAGAGGCCAGGTTGCTTCTCCCTGTCCACAGAGGATAGACACTGTGCTTTATGTGGAAAAGGGGAGCCCTGGTATCATGGTGGTTAGAAGAAACTTGACTGCTAACCTCAAAGTTGGTGCTTTGAGCCTGCTCACTGCTGCAGGAGAACTATGAGGCCTTCTGATTCTGCAGCCTTGGAAACTGGCAGTCAGTCCTGCTCTGCCTGCAGGCTCACTGTAAGGTGGTTCTGTGCGGTTTATTAGTTCTTCAGTGGAGAAAAGAGATCTCCCTTTCCTCCTAGCCCAGCACCTTTCCTGAGGAGACAGAGTGGATTTACAGCTCTGTCCTCGGCAAGGTGTGTATGTGTGCATGCATATGCACGTGTGTTCCAGGAAGTTGAGAGTAGTAAGTACTATAGTGTGCCACTTCTTGAGTATTTTCAGTAGCTGCAGTTGGCATGCTTATTTTGTATCAGTATTCCCCAATTGATATTTGCCTGTATTTTCACTGTTAACTCTTAGTTGGGTTTATGTGGTGTTTGCCCCACTCTGTTTACGGAAAAAGACAGAGTGAGAACGTAACCAGAGATCTGCTGCCGGCGTTATCTGCTCTGTCCGGTTCTCTGGACACTAGACTAACCCTCCAGGGGGAATCATCCTGGTGGCAGCCTGCGCTTGGGATGAGAAGCGCTGTTAGCTGTCTAATCCTCTCAGGTCTGTAGAGGAAACTAGAGTGATTTTAAAAGTCCTCTGTTAACCAGGTCAGTAAAATGCCCATGTCCATCAGCCTCGAGTGCTCCAGTGTATTGACCAGCCTGAATTGGTACCCGTCAGCACCAGGCCTGTCAGTGGTTTAGTTTGGTTGGTTGCGTTTCTTTTTACCAAAATCTATTGCTCTAGAGTGGATTCTGAGTCACGTGACCTTCCATCGGGCTTCTGATGAGGCCGTAAATCTTTATGGGAGGAGCAGCCTCATTTTCTCCTTTAGAGTAGTTGGTGAATTGAACCACAGACCTTTTAGTTAGCAGTATAGCATGTAGCACACTCTTGTTATAAGGGGTTCTTGCACTTCTTGATAGAGTATTTTGTATTTATAGCTGTGTATTTATGAAGGCAAAGTCTACAACTTGCAGTCAGTTCTGGTGGGATCTGCTAACCTTCAAAGTTAAAAACCACCGAACTTGGCTTTTCAACTATACAGAAGAAAGCCTCTTTATAGAGCCAAGGAAAATTGGGCTACTGATTTGACTGTGGAGGGAGGCCCGAGAGCTTTCAGGAGATTCCAGCAGGATCTGCTAACCTTCAAAGTTAAGAACTGCTAAACTTGACTTTTCAACTTTTTTCAATGTCAGTCCCCACAAAGAAGGCTATGTACTTGACAGAGCCAAAAAAAATTGGATTGATTTCTAACCCATAAACCTTTGTGTTAGAAATCCTTTCTCCAGGTTTTCTTGCATCCTTATTTTTGTAATATTTTTAAAAATAGTATATTAACTGTTTATGAAATGTTATAACATTTATAACTTTTTTAAATTCTTTTGCCCTTTTGTCCATCTATCCTCACAAGTTTTTACTGAGCACCTGGATTGTGCATGTTGTAGAATGTACAAAGATCTAGAAGGTATCATTTTAGTAAACAGATAGTCTTAAAAGTGGAGATCAGTCATACATAGAGGTAGTACTATGATAGTGAAGAAAGTAAGTCCTGTCATAGAAGTACAGATAAATTGCTCTGGGGCATTAGGGGAAGGAAGCAGTCCTCTTGTCTCAGGTGTGGTGGAGAGGAACTGGGAAGATTACCAGTTCTGGATTGTAGGAAATGTAAGCCATCTAGACCAGGTCTGCTGTTTTGTGCCGTTGAGTCAGAACCTACTCTTAGCTGACCCTCCAGTGTGTTTTCAGAGGTAAATCCCATGGGAGGAGCTTGCCCATCCTTCTCTTGCAGAGCAGCTGGTGAATTTGAACTGCGTGCCTTGGGGGTTGCAGCACAGCTTTTAACCACTGGGCCACCAGAGCTCTCTAGACTAGGTCTAAGAGAGATGAATAAATTTTTGAGGTTTGTTTGCCAACTTTGGTTTTTTAATAAGTTAAGAGAGACGTGTATATACCTGCTTTTACAGTTCCTTGGGGAAGATGAACTCTGAAGATGTAATTTATTGTATTCATTTAATTGCCGTATTCATGAATTTACTCAAGCATGTTGAGTGACTGCTGACCAGTATCCTCCCTTCTTGGAATATGACCGTGAGCACTATGCGTGGCACCTGTGCTGTGAAACCCGCATTCTAGTTCCACAGAGAGAACAGAAACATTTTCACTCTCAGTCTTTCCCATGGATACGGTATTTTTTGCATCTCATCTGCCACAGAAATGCTGTGCACACTCATGTAACATACATAGTACACGTGGGAAGCAAATGTGTAAGAGGGTTGAGTCATTTGCTCCTCCAGAACCCCTGTGTAACATGAACATGATTTTTGCAAAAATGTGATGTGCGCACTCGCTCTCTCTCTCTCATTGCCATCAAGTTGGGGCTGCCTCATAGCTGACCCTCTGATGAGTTTTCTGAGGGAGGAGTTTGCCCATTTTTCTCCCGAGGAGCTGCTGGTAGACTTAAACTGGCCAATTTTAGGCTAGCAGTGCAACTTTCTAAGGATTATGCTACCAGAGCTTATAAATACATGTATAAAGAACACTGGTGACCTAGTGGCAAGAAGCTGTGCAGCAATCCTAAAGGCACGTGGTTCAGATTCCCCAGCTGCTCTGTGGGAGAAGGATGGGCACAGTCCTCCCATGCGATTAATTGCCTCTGAAAATCCTCTGGAGGGTCAGCTGTGAGTCAGTTCTGATTCAGCAGTACACAGCAACAAAAGCAGGTGCATACATATATATGTTTCCAGATACTGTTAAGTTCATGCGTACACAGTAAGGCAAGACAAGAGGATAGGAAGGTAACAATCAGGTAGGCCCATTTCAGTTAAGGTGCCGAGGAAGTAACCTCTGGGGAGAGAATGTTTCAGCAGAGACCCAAAGGGTATAAGAGGCAAGCCCTAGAAGGAGGCAGACAGGTTTTCAAGGTAGAGCAGATGGTTGTCGTTGTTAGATGCCATTGAGCTGACTGTGACTCACAGCTGGCCTGTGAACAGCAGAGCTGAACCTTGCTTTCTCCTGTACTGTCTTCACCATCTCTGACATACTCGAGCCAGTTGTTACAATCACCCCAGATCAGTCCATCTTGTTAGGGGCCTTCCTCTTTTCCTCTGACCCTTCACCTTTCTCAGCATGTTATTTTTTCCAATAATGATGCTCTTTGAAAATATATCCAAAGTATGTGAGGTAGAGTTTCACTATCCTTGTCTCTAAGGTTACATTTCCTCCAAGACAGACTTGTTTGTTCTTATGGCAGTCCATGGGATATAACTCAAAGGCATCAGTTCTTCTTTCATCATCCTTATTCCTTGTCCAGCTTTCAGATGCAGAGTAGGTGACCCAAAAGACCATGCCTTGAATCAAGTGCACGTTAGTCTTTGAACTGTCACCCTTGTTCTTGAAAACTTTGGAGAGGTCCTTAACAGCAGCTTTTCACACTGTGACATGTCTTGATTTCTTCACTTCTAATACCATGGGTGCTGATTGTGGATCCAAATAAATAGGAAATTGTTGAAAATGTCAAACTTTTCTCCGTTATTGATCCAGTGGGGAGGATTTTTGTTTTCTTGATATTGAGATGGAATTCATATTGGAGGCTGTGATATTGGGATGTAATACGCAGAGGCAGAAGTGGTAGACAATGGATTTGGGCCACATTTGATAAGGCCTTCTAGGCAGTGGAAAGGAGATTATACTTATGACCTCTTGATTTTAGCAACTCTCGAGAATCATTTCGTGAACCCACTGTTTCAACGAGGATGGCAGAATGTTACTATGGAAATTTTTTCATTCCTTCTTAGTTTAGTGAATGGAAGTCTACCCAAAAGAGGAGCTGAAGCTCACTGACTACTTGGTTAACCTGGGAACAGTTGGTACAGGAAGGGCAAAGGAACTTCTTTGTCATCGGGAGTGGTCCTTTTCCCTTGAGTATGATGAACTCATGAGTCCCATTTAATTCATTCCATTCTCTCTTGGAAACTGTCTCTCTCACTCTCTCTCTAGTTCCCCGTTAAAGTTGTATGTATTTAGGCTAATGAGAAGCCCTTCTTAATGGCTTCCAAGTCCCTTTGATAAGTTTAGTTGGCTCTGAGATTGTGTGCTGTATGATAAGACATCACAGGCTCCTCCTGCCCGTTTTCTTTTCCAGACTCAAATCTGTTTTCTTCTCTATAAAGCCTGACAACCCCCACTTTATACAAATATGGTTACAGAGTGCCTTATGCCCTGAGATCAGAAAGATCGCACACTTCATTGCCTCACACCTTTGGTTCTATTCTGGTATGTCTCAGTTAATAGACTAGGATGAGACTCCTATTAAAAAAAGACATGTTAATTTATATTTTAACTCCACAATTTTAAATGACTTTTTCATTAAGTGCTGTTGCTTTAGACCATCTTTGCTTTAGTAACTAATAAAATAACTTTATAGCTTAAAACTGTAGTTAAATCACATGAGGGCAGATTGCACATCTTTTTTCTGTGGAGCAGCTGGTGGAATGGAACCATGTGCCTTTGAGATAACAGCATAGCTTCCTACCACTACACCACCAGAGCTCTAAGACTGAATATAGTACACTAAATCGTGGATGCTGGAAAAAGTAGAGGGTCAGCAAAAGAGGAGAAGACTCCCCAAGACATGGTCTGACCCAAGAATGCAACGGTGGACTTGCGCCTCGTGGAGATCAGGAGCATGGTGTGGGGTAGGGCAGGGCTTTGATCTGTTGTTGGCTCCTAACAACATCAAAAATCTTGGCGTCTATAAAAACCCAGAATCACAGTGCTCCTGGGAGAAGATGGGGCCATCTGCTTCCAGCCTTGGAAAGCCGTAGGCAGTTCTGCTTTGTCCCGTCGGGTCGACGTGAGTCCAGATCTACTCAGTGGCAGCAGGCTGGTGTGCTCTGCTTTCCACTTGTCATCTCCCTGCTCCATGACTTGTCCATGAACTCTGCGTAAGCCAGAGCATAATAACCACAATAAGCAGGCAGAAATATGGTAATTACATAATTCACATTTTATTTCTGTTTTTTCACTTACATACACACACACACACACACACACACACACACACACACACACAGAGGGAGAAGGAGAGGGAGGGAGAAGGAGAGGGAGGGAGAAGGAGAGAAGGAAGGAAAGAAGAGGAGGGGAGGGGAGGGGAGGAGAGGAGAGGAGAGGAGAGGAGAAAAGTAGGAGTATTTGCGGAACAAATTATTCAGGAGTCAGCTGGACTTAATGGGGAAGAATGTGACATCAGGATTGGAGGAAGACTCATCAACAACTTGTGCTATGCAGGTGATACAGTCTTGCTTGCTGAAACTGAAAAGACTTGAAATGTTTGCTGCAGAAAAAGAAAAGACTGCAGTCTCTAACATTGATTGAAGCTTAACATAAAAAGTCAATGATTCTCACCACTGTGCCTTGTCCAGGCCATGGTCTTCACAGTTTGCTTCACATGTCATGGCATCAGAGAGCTGGGCAGTGACTAAGGATGATAGAAGAAGAATTGATGCCTTTGAGTTTTGGTGCTGGGGAAGAGCATCGAACATTCCATAGACTACCAAGAGAATAAACAGATCTGCCCTGGAGAAGGTGAAACCAAGCTGCTCATTAAAGGCAAGGATTTTGAAGCTTCGTCTGACATACTTTCAGCATGTTGCCAGGAGGGACCAGCCCCTTGGAGAAGTATATCATGCTTGAAAGGGTGGAGGGACAGTGCAACAGAGGAAGACCCTGGATGACTTGGATTGACACAGTAACTGGGTCTGTGGGAGCAGGTGTGTGGGAGACGATGAGATTGGCTCAGGATGGGGCACAGTTCAGAGCTGTTGTGCATAGGGTCCTTATGAGTTGCAGGTGACTTGACAGCACATAACGAGAACATCATATAGAAACACATGGCAAGAACCAGCAGTGTTCTGCTGTACACAGAGGGGCTGTGAGGGAAACTGACTGGACAGTGGTGTTGTGTACTGTCGAGTTGGAACGGATCTATAGCAGACCCTCCAGTGCGTTTTCAGAGGCAGTTAATCGCATGAGAGGAGATTGCCCATCCTTCTCCCATGGAACAGTGATGGCCTTGAACCATGTGCCTTAGGGATTACAGTTCAGATTCTTATCACTAGGCCCCAGAGCTAGGAAAAAGCTCAGTAAATGGTAGTTGTTAGTAGGTACACCCTTCTGTGTGCAGCAGAACAGAACACTGCTGGTTCTTGCCACATCACTGCTGTGTACATGCCTGTCATCTGTGTGTGCTACGGACTTGACCCAGTGCTGAAAATGGATACAGGAAGGGTTCACATTTTCATGCACCGTTTTCAAGCTCTTTTGATCCCTTGTAACATTGTTTCTCCTGTGACTTCATTTGGGAGGGCCGTGACATACCACACTGTCCTTTGGTTCTTTTTTAACAGCCGTGTGAGGAGCTTTTATGAAGAAGCGTTGTGTGATCTCCTGGAGTGCATGGCCTTTTGGGGAGGGGGGCGTGAAAGTGGAAAGCAAAGTGATGAGTTGACGTGGCATTTGCCTTGGCCATGCTGAGGGGCTGAGAGCCAGCATGGTGTCGCAGGGTGATCACCCCTCTGAGACCGTTTGTCCGTGTAGAGCTTTAAAGACCTGTGTATAGTCAATGTGACAAGTCTAAATAGCTGTAGTAGCAACGAATGTCTGTACTGGCAGTTTCTTCATTTACAGGTTTTTTTTCATAAACGGTAGAGACTCAGAAAGAAAAGTCTACTCTCCACGCCCAGTGACTTAGCAGAACTTTGTTTTCTCCAGGTCACTAAGCCCGAGAGCAACGACAAAGAGTCAGACACTGCCCGTGAGTCTGAGGTCCCTGAGGAGCTCTGTGGACGCCACCCCCCGCCGCAGTCCCTGCAGGGCTATGACAACAGTCCTGACGTCATTATAGAGGCTCAGTTTGATGGCAGTGATGCTGAAGATGGGCGCAGCAGTACGCAGAGCGCGCTTGTGGACGGTGTTGGGAATCTCTCTGTGACAGGTGAGTGTGAAGCTGTGCTTTGACATGTTGTAGGCTTCTCTCTGAGCACTTGGCCTCTCCTCACGTCTAGGGACCCCGGGCTGTCAGGCTTCAGCTGCTGCTTATGGAGAGGGCAAAAGAATGTGCTGACGCGCCAGTCCTTGCTGTTGTCTTCTTCATAAATGTTTTTGAGTCTGTTGATTATTGACTTCCAGATTTCCCAAGCTGAGCTCTCTTCTCTAGTATTCACAGCATTCAACTGTTTTTAAAAATTCTTACCAAAAAATTACTTCTCTGAACCCTAGATTTGGTTTTAATTCACTACTTAAAAAAAAAATAAAAATTCTGCAGTAGGGTAGAATACTCAATACATAAGCAGATGCGTTTTAGAAAAAGGTTTGGATTCTAAATGCCTTTAAAAGCCAGTCTTATTCTCTGTGATTGACGTTTATGCTCTTGAGTCCTTGAGGTGGACATGACACATAACTCAGGTACCATGACTGAGGGCCCAGCCTGACCCCACTTGAGGTAATGTCAGGGAATGAGGTAATGGGATATTTCCATTCAGAACTTTCTGGGAGTAACAGGTGTGTAATTCCCAGCCAGGTGGTGGTTTATGTCTGTTCTGAAATGAGAGAGATTGAGAAACAGTGGCCTGGCCCAGGCAAATACATAATGAGCTTATCAAGAAGAAGTTCCTGACACAGCCCCTGTGAAAGAGCCTAAGAAATGCCAGGAGATGACTAAGGGAGGAAGTTCTGCAGACACCCTGCTAGCAGCCGGCCTGCAGAAGCCGAAGGTGATTGCCTTACGATTCACATCGGGATCACATGGAGCTGAGGAGCAGGGACTTGGAGGGCAGGCTCCCTCAGATGCCTGACAGCCTGCATCCAGGTCCCACTGTTGTTCCCGGTGACCCTTTTATCCCTGAGTGCTCTCCTCGGTCAGGGTCAGCCAGTTCTATTTGGATACTGTACCTGACTTTCACTCATCCGATGCTTCCCTCCTCCTTTTGAAAATAGTAGGATTCAGTGACCTTCTCTCAGATGCATATGCTCTGTCAGAATTTAGCTTTGCTGTGGATAGAGGAAGTCTCCCCTCTCTCATAGCCAGATTCTCAACAAGATGCTCAGGAGAGGACAGAGTGAGGCCAAGGGACTCTTTAAAACCCCAAACGACTTTAGAACCCTAGCTCCTGACTGGGCCTGGAAGCTTTCCCAGCCCCTTTCCTTAGAGGCCCTGGTCGAAGGAGAGACCTTGACTCTCATTAGTGGCTGGTCCAATAGAAGGACATGGAAATACTGATGACTGGAATGATGGAAGAGCTCCTTCCTGCAGAGGATGCCAAGGGTTCCCCAGCCATGTGTTTGGGGCAAGGTGAAGGGCAGACTCTGCTGTGATTCCATTTCCCTCAGATAAGGCCTTTGCAGTGAGGGCTTGGTGAAGCCCACTGGTGCGCACTTAGCATCTTCTCCCTGCACTCTCCTCCTGCCCTCAGCTTACTTCTCAGTACTCCTGACTGCGGAACTAGCCGCAGTCCTTCACTTAGTATCTGCTACGGATGGCTTTTTCCGGCTAGCCTCTAAATAGAATTTGTGGAAACCACATGGCTGTTTCTCATTTCTTGCCCTCTTGATATTTAGGAAAGTTACAATTTGCTCTTTTTTTTTTTTTTTTAAATCTTTTTGGGATATTTCAACCAGCTTTGGTTGCTCAGGATAAAATCTGGTTATAGTTAAGAGTGTTAGGACTTTTTGCCCCATTTTAGGTTTTGAAGTTTGTTATTGAAACAAACCATAACCTTAAGAACATCATAAATGTTTCCTGAGACTTCTAGAAAGGCGCTTTGCTTTGGACTGAAATGGCAAGTAGCTTGTTAATCCTAATTTGTGTGTGCGTTCAAGTTTCTATTTCTTATTTTTGCATTCCTATCAGCTTTCTTTAACTAATGTTAAGGGTGTGTGTGTGTGTGTGTGTGTGTGTATGTGTGTGCACGTGCATGTGCTCGGGTCATGCCTTCTTTGCCTAGGAAACATCCCTGGCTTTCTAGGCACCAGTGTGAGCAGACCCTCCTGTCTGCAGTGAGGCTCGTCCCTGCGTTCTGAAATAGCTTCTTCCAGAGTGACAGAGGCCCTGCCTCCCTCTCTTCACCACCAAGCTTTCCATACTTTACAAACAGTAGTGTCATTGTCCGTGGAAACTGTCCATTTGTCTAGAGACTTGGGCAGCCTTTTCCTTGGTGTCATACCTCAAAGTAGTTTTAGAAATGTTTGGGGAAGAGTTGCCTGGTCAGCGAACTCTAGAGAATAAAAATCATGTTCCAAGTGACCTAGCAGCTCTGTGATCACCCAGAGTTTTAAGAGCAGAGTTGGCCTCCTGAAATTTGGTGGTCCTGGCCTATTCAGGTGTGATGTCCACTTCTGGTCCTTCCTCCCAACAGGGCTGCCCGCTCTGGTCTGGACACAGCCTCTCTTAGCAGAACCCTAGTGAGTGAGCGTGATTTCAAGGGTAGGGCCGATTCTTCATTTCTGTCTTCTGTCTCTTGGCCAACTCCACCTGCTTGCTGAAGAGAAGAATCCATGTGGAATTGTGAATATCCCTTTGGAAAGAATCCACAGCCTTTCCTTCTGAGGTCTACTGGTGCCTCCTCAGTGGGCAGGAAGAGGTTGTGTTCACATTGCATTTAAGACTGAGTTGTTTGCAGGGATAGATCCTACGGCTCCTTTTGGTTTTCTTCCCTTTAATAACAAGTCATCGCCATAGGTTTTTTCTTTTGATACCTGTTGTTATGTGCTGTGAGTCGGAACCACTGGTAGCTGACCCTCCTGAAGCGTTTTCAGAGACTGTAAATCACAGAGGAGATTGTCCATTGTCCTTCCTCAGAGCAGCTGGTGGATTTCAACTCTGTGCCTTCAGGTTGGCAGCGCAGTTCCTTCCTACTGTTGTGTGTTGTGTACCATAGAGTTGGTAGCGACTCAGAGCTGACCCTCTGGCAGGTTTACAAAGGCACTTAATGGCAGGGGAGGAGAGTGCCCGTCCTTCTCCCGTGGAGCAGCTGGTGGATTTAAACTGCAGGCCTTTGGGATTGCAGCTTACAGCTTCTTGCCTCTAGACCTACTGAAGCTCCTTTTCTGTTGTTGTTGTTGTTAAGTGCTGTCGCGTTGTAGACAACTCGTAACAACTCTATGAACAAAAGATCTGAACACTTGTATAACTTTCATTGTTTCTCCAAGTTCAGAGTTTCTAGAGGCAAGCTATTTCAGAAGTGGATACCACTCCTGCTTCCAAGCTTGTTTTATTGGGAAGCTCCACCAAACACTGTCCACCATGGGTAACCATTATTGCATTTGACACACCAGTGTCAGTGTTTAGCATCACAGCAACCACGAGTTACCTCTGTATGGCAAGTGGACAGGTCAGTGCTATACCTCTTAGAAGAGTGTTTGACCAAACATAATTAAAACCAGGCCTGAGGGCCACAGATTAAAATCACCCACCTTTGTCTTGGTACCCATTTTTTAGACAAGAAACTCTTCTTTCCCAGAATGAAATTGCTTCTTTTCCTTTCTCCTGCAGCTTTCAGATTCTGAGATCAAATCTTCCCATCACATTTGTTTGCTGGTCCTCTCCCATTTCTAATAGTGTTTGGTACAACTCCAGGGTTGTCATATTAACTCGAGAAATTATATTAAAATTTAAATATATGGCAGTTCCAGTTTTGAGTCAGGGTTTTATGCCAATGTTATTAAAAACCCTGATTTTAAAAAGAGTAAAATCACCAGTAAACAGAGGGAAGCAGCAGGGCTCTTTGCCCGCACCCCCGCCCTTTGTTCTGGATGGCAGACAAAGCGTCTGTGTCGCTTGGAGAGCTGGTCAGTGCACATGATGCTTCTCAGACTCAAGACCAGGGTACTGTTCCCATGGTGACTTGCAAATTTCTTATGTGTCCTTTGTAGTAATCCCATTTCCACTGTTATTCTTGTTGTTAGGTGCTGTCGAGTTGAGTACTACTCATAGTGACGCTATAAACAACCGACCTGAACCCTGCCCTATCCTGTGCCATCCAGCTCTGACACAGTAGATTTCCACTGTAGGCTTTGCAAACATCTGCTTTTCTGCCATGTGTCCATTATCTTAGCTTGTGATGTCTTTTGATCAACAAAAATTTTTACTTTTTATTTAATAAAATTAATCATTTAATTAGAAAGTTTAGGAGGTAGTGAGTGTATGTTGGTGAAGGAGTAACATGTCAGAAGGGCCAATGAGAATGGTAGGTAGCATCAACCTGAAGAATAGAATTAGTGCTACTAAATTGTACAGGTAGAAAAAGTTGAATTGTGTATTTTGCTGTGTCAAGTCTCCATAATAAGATAACTATAAAATTAAGATGTAAAAGAGAATGAATTCTTTACGTTGTGGATCTTTTCCTGTTACTAGGTCCCAGAGATACATTTGTTCTTTGCTGTTGAGTCTTTCATCTGTGCGGTATCTACCTTGCCATCTGGAGTGTAGCTTATAGTAAACCAGTCTCCTAAGCAGTCTCTTCTTTCTCCACTGATACGTGCTACCACATTTTGCCTTGAGAAGGGTCTGTTTCTGAGTTCTGTATTTAAAGTCAAGGACTGCAGCCTTCAGTATGGACTGAGGCTCAATGTCAAGAAGACAAAGATTCTCACCACTGCACCAATTGGTAGCATCATTATGGATGGTGAAGAGAATGAGATTGTACACAGCTTCAGATTGCTCGGCTCCACAGTCAACACTCTTGGCACCAGCAG